>NW_024870846.1:6817500-6922500 GCF_019054845.1 Dipodomys spectabilis
GATGAACTTTCTTAGAAATTTTGTTTGACTATTGTTGATTATGCTATTTTAGTTGTGACTTGAAGTCATCTCCATTTAAATGTTTATTCAAGAGTCATATTCTCTTTCTGATTCTTGAGTAGCACAAGAGAACTATAGCTATTAAACCTGCTATTTACTAACCGAGGCTCATAATAGTAACTTATGCTTAAACATCTGGGAAATAATGGGCTTTTAAAAAGTATCTTTGGTTTAGGAGATTATGATTAATTCTTTTATCTAAGAATACTATTAATGTATTTGAAGAAGTTTTGAGAAATATCACCTGTCATAAACTTTGAAGCTGTTTTACACTGAAAAATTTAACGTTGGCAAAGTGGGTTTTAGAAAGTAAATGGATTTCCTCGTATTGCTTTGTAGTGATTTCTTTCAGTGTCAGCAATAGCTTTTATAAAATACTGATCCTGTAAACTGATGTTTGAAAGAAGCTTTACCATTTATACATTATTTTAATATTTAAAGTGTCAATGTATTATCAGACTAACACAATGATGCTTAGTGTTTCCCTGGGATAACTTATTTGAATATTGAATGATAATATAAAAAACTAAATCCAAATTTTGTAGCTCAATTTTTTGAAATGTTGGAATTCATATTCTTGTCTTATATTTCGTTATCAGCACAGTAATACATTGTCTGTTGGTCTCTTTTTTTTTATATCTGTTGTTGTAATTTTAGCTAGTGTTCTGTTACTGACTTTTAAGTGTCATATATCAAAAAATTTCCTTTTTAGCAGTGAGATTGAAATATTTCATTACTGTGATAATCTTAGGGGCTGATAACTCAAGGAATACTTCTGATGCTGAGCATTTATACTTGGACAAAGGAATTGGGAGAAGACGATGGCAGATCTTTGATAGTGAAAGGGGTATTTCAACAAGAATGGCGTACAGAGTAAAAATGTAATTTCTTGCCAAACAGGAATGATCTGATTATTTCCCAATCAATAGTTTTATAAGTCTTTCCTTTAATCTGATCATTTCAGTAAGTATGGTAGCAACTCTGGCATTTAAATATAATTATTTTTTAAAGTGTGCTCTTTATCAGAAAAATAAAGGCCATGTTTTGGACATTCTTTTTTTTTTAATTGAAATTTGTGGTTTCATTTCTATGTAGATTCTTGCAGTGCCAAACTGAATAAAATATAGTACAAAAACTATAATTACACATCTAGTTTATAATTTGGTAACCACAGACACTTGCTGGATAATTTGACTTAAAACTTTTGATAGCACTTTTAGATTTTGCATAGCTACTTAATTTATGAATGCAAGGCTTGGGAAAAATAGGATAATTGAGTAAGGAAGTCTTTTAGTATAGCAAAATTATATGAAACTCAATTTAGCTGAGCATGGGAGCTCATGTCTATAATCTGAACACCTAGAGAGTAAGGCAGAGGTATAGCTGATTGGATAGGAGGTTCATGCCAGTCTGGAGTATGAAGTATGGTCTGGTTTGAAGAAAGTAAAACAAAACCAAAAACAGGAAACCAAAAATATTTAAACTACAAAATTATATGATAAATTTTATGTTCTATCTTGTATTGTTCATTTTTCTGGTCCACTGTATTAAGCACAAAGAATACTGGTTTCCTACTGAGAAACATAATATTACAATTTGCCTTAACTGTTCATATCCAGTAGATGGCTACAGTTCACTACCAAACTGAACGTATCATAGATTTTTACAGTAACTGAATCAGAAGACGAAGGTGAATCTCCATAAAGGAGCCGCCTGGTGCCCTTTCTCCTTTCGTGTGCCTAGTCATCTGGCATTGCCATTTTTGTTAAACAGCATTTTAAAACCTAACCTTTAAGAAAAATAGAAGTAATTTGAAATTGTACTTCTTTGACCAATTGTATCATAATAATTTTTTATTCCAAATTATTTTTAAAAATTATACATTATTTGGGGAGTATTAGTAACAATTGATTCATGTAGAGTTTCATTTTTAATGAGTCGTTAAAATTCTGTAAGTTATTCTCTAAATTCAGTCATCGTATTTATTTTGGCCTTTAAATTGAAGCACTGTGAGTGTTATCACTTGTGATGGCAAAGTTTACTGGTATTTACTATGTATTATTTCAAATGCAACATAATATGCACATATGCTAAATATATTTATCATTTTTACTAATCTCTAGGTCTGCAATTTAGTATTTTAGAACTTAAAGTAATATAAATATGAACTTGTTCTTAAGAACAATGTTTCTTAGCTTATGAACTATTTAAAGATCTACATTGTGGTCAGTCATATGTTGTGAAATAGCATTGGGGTGATACTCCCTGTTGATTCTTCACCCTCATCTTTGAGTATGACTGTGTGCTGAGTAAATGACCCTGAATTTATCGTGTATGTGGGGTTCCAGATGTAGCAAAGCATTTGAGAGAGAATAGACTCCCCAGCTGTATAACTCGGCTTCTGTCGTGAGTATTTGCTTCTCTTGGAGGTGTGTATATGGTTCCTCATGCACGCATACCCATCTGTTTGGCTGGTATTAGTTGGCAAGCACTTCAAGTTTTAGTTTCTTGTTTTATCTTAAAATTGAAAACCATCTCCCCTCCCTTCCCCGTGTATGTATGTGTGTGTGTGTGTGTGTGTGTGTGTGTGTGTGTGTGTGTGTGTGTGTGTGTGTGTTATGGTCTGAGACTGAAATTATAGATCATTAAAAGAAATTTTCTAGTTTAAATGGTTAAATGATTAGTTATTAATTGTAGTTATTATCAATATTTTACATAGCTATACAAATTATAAAAGTACTTCCAAGATTCCAGAGAATCTTATTCTTACATTTAGTGTTTGTATATACATTTTACACTTCCTTGCAGCAAACTGTTTTTATATTTTTATTGCTGATATTCCTTTATTGCTATAAAAGGAATGGATATAGAAATAGGCTACTATTGGGTCTGATTTGAAAAAAAAATTGTACATTTTGTTTGGGGTTAGTTGGATTAAGGGATGGGTCTTTGTGAATCAAAACACAGGCTTCACAACTTCAATTAGATTACTTTACATAAAAAATGGATTTGTTCTTGATATATAACCTCTTTTGAGGTTATATATTAATGGGATTTCTTTTTGGTACCTAGTTCATTTGGAGGGGGTGGATAAATGTATGTTAATGCTTATATGTATATATACACTTGTACACCTATAGGAAAAAACCCTGTATTGGGTGAAGACCTTAAAGGACAAAGGATATTTGACCCCACTCTGAGACTATGCAATTTAAGTTTAGAAAAGAATTAAGGAACACAAATTTTAATAATGCAAACAATATTAGTTCTGTCCCCTCTGGCATCATGAGCCCGGACATCCCGATTGTGTGCTTTGATTCTGAACCGTGGAGAGCTGTGAGAGGCCCCAGGGAGCCACCTGGCCAAGCTGAGAACATTTCAGTGATTACAAGGAGAGTGCCTGGAGGGCAATTAAGGGCCAGGGCGGGAGCTCCGCGGTAATGAGTCCCCCGCAGCACCCTAATGAACCACAGAAAGGGAAGCAGGGAATTAGGTAACGAGTGTGGCTGGGGGAGGAAGATTGTTGAGTAATATCTAGATTATTTACCAAGAATATTTTTTTGTTTTGATATTTCCATAATCAGAGGCAGGAGTATAATTTCCGTATTTAGTTAGAGGCAGATTTTTTTTTTTTGTATCTTGTTAGTATATTGGACATTGATTTTGATTAATTAATAATGTCAATTTTATTTATGAAAGCGTTTTCTATGCTTGTTTTTACAATGTTGCATTTGTTTAAAGACTGTTAGTATTGTTTGGAATGTAGGTGTTTATTGCAGGTGCCTTTTTCTGTAGTCATACACAGTAATTTAGCCAAGTGTTGAACTAGGTTTTAAAAACAGTCTGTATAGATTTCCTGTTTGCTTATTAGATTTCCTGAGTTAATATCTGCAACAGAAAGCAGATTTTCATGATCTAGTCAAATCCATGAAAGGTATAAAGTTAATGATGATTTTTTTTTTAAAACTCCTTTTTGTATAATTCTATTAAGAACATTATAAGAAGAGAATCTTGTAGAGTATATGTAATTCACATGGCACCTTTCATTGATTTAAATCAGGTTTGTTTCGCTGCTGACTTTCTGACTCCTGTTTTTTGTTTTTGTTTTTAACAAAACACATTAGAAGCCCGATACAGATGCATGTCTATGTGATTTCTTACTTATCCACTCATGTTAGTGTGGAGGGAAACAAAGGCAGTGAAAGGGGAGCGTGCTCTGAGTGCTAGATTTGCTGAGGTAACTTCGTTACTTACCCATTCGTTTCCCTTGTCTGCCCTGTCTCACACAGGTATTCATGGGTGGGCTTGCTGTGGAGAGACAGCTGACTCCCAACTATTCACACTTTGGTTTTTGTCTTCCTGTTGGCAGTGCTGTCTGAATCACTGCGGCAGCAGCAGTCTTCCAAAAGTCCTGCCTGCCTCCTGGAGAGCCTGCCCAGCCCGGCCTTTGGCCACTAGGGGGTGTCAAGGAGTGTCCCTGGAATTCCTCCTGCTGTCTCCCTTCTTTCCTCTTCCCCTTTGCCTTCTTCCCTTCCGTTCTTTCTGTTCTAGTTCCTTCTCTTCCTACCTCCTTTCTCCCTCCCTTCCTCTCTTCCTTCTTCCCTCCCTTCGCTCTTTTTCTTCCCTGCCTTCCCTTCTCTTATTTTCCTTGTTTTAAAATCTGTTATTTCTTTCCCATTTTCTCTCACTGTTTCCCTTTCCTGTCTCTTCTTCTTCTTTGTGTGGAACTGAAAATATAATTACAACCTTACTTCCCACTACAGTTGCCCTTACTACAATAAGAGCGGCAGTTTGTCTTTATTTTTTAACTTGTTTAGTAACTGTCATATGTTTTCTGTAACTGCTGTTTACATACACAGAGGAGGATGGATTCTATAGTTTTGATGAGTAAAGGGCTCTAACATACTGTAAAGGAAAACTATGATGTGTGACGTTCCAGACGATCATCTGAAATGATGTGTGACAAAATAGCCATAATACTTATTTTTTACCACTTTTGTTTTTTTCCCCATTTTTGTTCTAATTAGAATGACTGTGAGGTTGTGACTATTCCTAAAGTAAAACATATTACCTAATTAAAATACATTTCAAGGTACTGACTTAGGTTTATGTTACGAAATTATTGTTAAGGGTTGCCATGGAGACAAGTAGACAGGTAGACAAGCTGGGTATTCCAAGTCTATAATTGTAGCTACTCAGGAGTTTGAAGTCTGAGGATGATGGTTCGAAGCCAGCCTGGACAGGAAAGTCAGTGAGACTCTTATCTCCAGTTAACCACCAAAAAAGGAGCTCTGCTTCAAGTGGTAGAGCTGTAGTGTTGAATGAAAAAACTCAGATACGGTGCAGAGGCCCTTAGTTCAATGGCAGGACTGGCACCAACAAAACAAAACAAAAAATCATTGTGGTCAGAGCTATGATAGTCACTAAATTTGGTTTAAGCATCCATAAATAAGTATAAATATGTTCTTTAGCTTTCTCTAAAGAATAACTAATAATAATGTAAGTTTGTACAGAAGTTTAATATACTATATGTCTTTATGTTCAGAAGTATGTTATGTATAATGTATTTCTGTCTTTTCATGTATTAATCTTGGGAACTTTGAGCTGGTAGTATTTCCCTTGACAGGTTTGCATTCTGTTGATCTTTAAAGATCTTTGGCTTTTGAAATAGATGAAATAAGTAACTTAATACTTGTATGTTTTAGGCACCTTTTTTTTTTACTTCCTAATGTGTAATTAAGTCATTGTAGTTTATATTTTTATCTTTTAAAGTGATTTTCATCTTATCCTTGGACATTCTTTTATGTTTGATAAAATAAGCCTGGTTTGTTAATTGAAAATACACAGTTGATTAAGCACCTTATGGAATACTACTTACTACAGAATTATCTTATATAATGTCATATGCTTCTGAAATTGACAAAAATATGGAATAGATGTCTTTAAAAGGTCTTAGCCTCAGCTTTATTTAGCTAAAATTCATGACTATGTTTGTGAAAATCTAAATATTTACTGCAACAAATTTGTGTCACTGAAGAGTAAATCATCTTAAAGTTATCTGACAATGGTGACAGGTCAATGGTTATGCTGGAGTAACAGAAAAAACATTCGTGAATCTTTTATGATGATAGTCCTTGATAGCTTTCATAAGAAAGCACATAGTTTGTGACAACCTCAATGAAAAGATACGGCAGCAAAACTTTTCAAGTTAGCAGCAGAGTAAACTGAGCAGGTTTTGCATTTTGAAGACAAATGTTATGAACTGTGATTGAATTTGTCGTGAAAGTGTGTCACTATTAATAAAAGTACTTAGGTACAAGTATACTGGGCTTTGTTTGTAGCCTTTTTAAGGTTAAGGGTTGGCTAATGTGAAAAGTCATTTCTATACATTTGTTAGTACACAGAATATGACAAATACATTTCTGTGCATTTTGGATTATTATGCCATTTCTTATTTCAAACCCTTTTTGTCAAGACACCAGGCAAAACAATGATGCTTTGAGGACGTAATTAAAGATATTGTTCAAAGAACAACTTTCTGCATATTTGAATTATTACTGTCATCAAAATCATACAAATATGGAAATATGATTGCCAGAAGCACATAAATCAATGATCAGCATGGCCTCAAAATCCAATAAATATGTAGAGTTAAATACTTTAAAATGCAAATTGCATCTGATGATTTGCATATGGTAGAATTTAAAGGAAATTTGTTGCTTAACAACCTCTAAGGTAGCAGTTAGGGCTGTGGGTAAACAGAGATTTTTTTATTCATCACTGGTCAAGTTGCAAGATTTGATAAATGATGGGAGACTGCTTTCGTTGGTTAAAATGACTGCAATCTTTGCTGAATCCTAAAACTGCCTTGAAGTCATCTGAATAATTAAGAGTTAATTATTCTTCATCCATCTAGATCAGAAAAGGACAGATTTAGGGAAGGAATTTATAATTTTTGCCTCACGTCCTGTCATGTCGTAATGTGATAAACTAAAGTGACTCCAAATATTATCTAGTGACCTTATAGTAATTATGCCTCACAAAACATTTCTGTTGCAGTTTTTTTAATTGCTTACATCGATTCTAGAAGCTACACATTAACAGACTTTTAAGTCTAATAGTCTCCAAAACAAGCAAAATAAAATTCGTGTCCTATTACTTTTATGATTTGAGTTCATCGCTGTGGAGACATACAAACACGGTTTCTAAGTTTCCAAGTAGTTTTCCCAAATAACAAGCATTGGCTTCTCAAATGTCATTAGGAAAGCTTACACATATACTGCAAGATTATTTTAAGGAGTTATGTTCAGAGGGCAATGAATTTTTTTTACCTATTTCAATTTGAAATATTAAAATGATAAACCCATTTCAAGAACTTAATTTTTTTGTAATTAATATAATGATGGAGCAGAGAACTCATGTCGATTTACCAGTAGTGCACATTACTTTAAGAGACTGAAAAAAAGCAATTGAAAGTTAAGAAATAAAGTGCCTGCTGCTATTGTCTATTAAAAGCAGATGTAATAGAATTCACATGGAAATCCAGTACCTAGTGAATTCTTTACAAAATGATTTTCTTTGAGATAGAGTGTTTTGTGAGTGTTTACTGATCACAAGAAGAATTGTAATAAAGAAATCAATATGCATGATCCTTTTCCATGTAGTACAACAGGGTTACACTGTTAGGTTAAATACAGGCAACATTCCTTTTCAGAAAATCAATTTGCTGTATAGCCTACAACAGCCAGTCTTTTCACAGAGAGTCATTTTATGTTGCACACACAGTAAATTCCGTATTGGCACCTTCAAATAATATTGACTTCTAGAAGGCTTAGCTTAGTAACCTGACTTGAGGAAGAAAGGCCAAATCCTTTAATATAGCAGTATAAAATACTATGTTTAATCTCTTTTATATGTTGTCACAAACAATTCGTTTAAAAAGACCATCCATGCCTTGCTTTTCATATTTTAGTAGAAATGCCAAATATGATTTTATTGAGACAATATTCCCAAATTTCTATTAACTTTTTAAATGTTCCTACATTGCCAACTTAACTGCATTTCTCAAAAGCACAGTTTTTAGGCTAAGTGGCAGTTGCTGCCTATTTTGAAATACTGAAGAAAATTTCAGAAGATGAGATAGTTTTATAGCTAACTTTTCACCTGATACTATTTCACATAGCGCAAACCAAAACTATTTTAAAAGAAAAGTTTTCGAAATAATTGAAGCTACTAAGCTATCTGCCATTGTTTGTTACTAAGGTAAATATTTAGGGAAAATGTGTGAAAACATGTTTTTTTTTTTTTTTTAAAGTCTTTTCGTTCCTCCATTTAACTTTGGATTTTTATAAAGCTTCAAGCATTTTTATATTACTGTTTGTTTTTAAAGGCTAACCCTCCCCTTGGTAGTCATAGGTTTTTGAAGTCGTTTTTTTTGGCTCTGATTCTGTTTCTCTGTCAGCCCAGCTGCAGTACATTAGCATGCACTTGGATCCTGCTTGTGTGTCTGTTTTGCCCTTCCTGCATTTAAGTCATAAAGCTGGGGATTTTGTTTTCAGTGTAATCAACAGGGATATAATAAGATATTAGGACTTTTAGTCTTTCTTTGCAGTCTTGTGAGGTACATGTATTGTTTTTGTTTGTATTCATTCATGATTTTTTTTTTAGAATCCTTTCACTGTCAGCCCCTCACATTTATTTTGTTAATGAATATACATATTTAGATTTCAGTGAAAGTGAAAACTTTAACTTGTTAAATTGTACCCCAGCTTTCCAGTGTGGCAGTTCATCCATCTTGCTCTGTTCACATAATACCTAAACGAATTCAACCAGTATTTCCAGACTACGGATATAAATAGACTAAAATTATAAGTGAAATTTTCATTTTAATTAGTTTGTTATCATTATACTACCACTTATATTTATGAAATCTTTATGTAATAATGTAACAACATCACACTGCAAGAGCCTGCTATCCTCTGGAATGCTTTTAAAGTACAATATTAAGTTTGGAAACATTATAGGCAAAGGAGAAAATGAGGTTTTGGTCAGGCCCTACATTTACCCATGTTTTAAATGTCTATAGAAATTTCCAACACTTAAGAAATAAATCATCACTTAGAAAATGAGCTTACTTTTTGAGAGATACATTCTTGTAAGAGAAACAAAATTATCCAAATAGTAGTGTAAACCAAGCCAGGCACAGCAGCAGACAGAAAAATGCATTCAACCAGTAGGATCATGGATTTGTTTGATTCAGATAATTGAAAGTGTTTCATACTATTATTGCAACTTGAAGGCTTGTTTAAGTGTCTAACTGTCAGTCACTTTGGAAGGTGAAAAGTATTCAATTGTCACTCTGTCAGTCAATAGAGATGAGAACTGTCTGCCTAATGGATTTCTTTACATAGATGTCTGCATGGCGGTAGAAGTAAAATCAATGTGTTGTCATGTGTGAGTATGCGGCATCAAACTGCCAGGTGAATTGCAAGTTATTTTTGTAACATCTACATTCGGGTATTGTTTGTGGAAGGCAGAGGGGAGCTCTACCCACACAGATACTGAGATGCCTGTGGTGGATGCCTGGCTCTGGGGAGTGCATTTTCTGGTATCAGTCTGTGCCTACCAAAGCATTCATTTTGATCTCTTAAAAAAAACACAGTTAAGGGACTGGGAAGGTGGCTCAGTGGTAGAGCGCTTGCCTTGCATGCCTGAGGCCCTGGGTTCGATTCCTCAGCACCACATAAGCAAAAAAAAAAGAAAAAAGCCGGAAGTGGTGCATTGGCTCAAGTGGTAGAGTGCTAGCCTTGAGCTGAATTGCTGAGGGACAGCACCCAGGCCCAGAGTTCAGGCCCCACGACCGGACACCCCCCCCAAAAAAAACAACAAAAAAAACACAGTTAAGATAAGTGATTGAAAGACCTCTAGTATAGGGTATTATGTTTAGAAAATTACTTACATACTTGCCATTTGGTAGACTTTCTTTATAAACACCATAAAACTAAATAATATTTTCCATTGGAGGTTACCTAAGTTAGTAGTTCCTTAATAGAGGTCTTTTTTTTTTTTTTTTTTGTCGGTCGTGGGACTTGAACTCTGGGCCTGGGTGCTGTCCCTCAGCTCTTCAGCTCAAGGCGAACGCTCTACCACTTGAGCTACAGCGCCACTTCCGGTTTTCTGGTGGTTCATTGGAGATAGGAGTCTCACGGTCTCTCCTGCCCGGGCTGGCTTTGAACCGCGATCCTCAGATCTCAGCCTCCTGAGTAGCTAGGATTACAGGCGTGAGCCACCAGCGCCCGGCTAATAGAGGTCTTTTCAATGTCTAGAATATAGCTATTAAATTTTTTGGTGACACATTAGAGAGGGACAGATGGTAGTATACATGGCCATCATGACTTCAGATTATTTAAAAATGTTTTGGGAGTCAAAATGACTTTTTTTTTTCCTTTTAATTTTAAATCAGAAATTCTACTTTTTAATTAAAAACTCAGTTCTTTTATGGATAAAATTTTCTGCCTTCACAAAGTGCATTATGTGAAGATGAACTGGGAGATTTCAGTGATAGAAAGCTAAGCATGTAGGATAGCATGTTCTTGTCTTTTGTCCTGTGCAGGTAATGCTTAAGCAAATGTAGCCACTCCTTAGACTATTATAAGAATTTAAGTGAGTGGAACCTGTCCTGGAAGACTAAGGCTGTTGGTGCTCCTAGTACAGGAACTAGGTTGAGGGATCCTCAAGAAGAGTCTGGAGGAGCGGCACACCACTATTTCATCCTTTGGACTTTAAGGTGTGTTGTATTCACAAGAAGGACCCACTGCACATCATCTGCACAGGACAAACTATGACTCCTGGAGTAGAAAGAGATGTGAATCTGGTGGTTCAGTAGTACAAGAATTTTGTTAACCATAAAGATGTTTTGTCACCAAATATCTGTAACTGGGCACATTTGTGCAAGGCCAGATGACAGTGTAGTAACATGTGCCCACGGAAAAAGTTGATCTTCTACTCTTCACGTGCTTGGGAATCACACAGACAGGTAATAACGTCAGAAGCCAGTTTTGAGATCTGTATTAGGATACTTTCTGCACATGTTTAATAAATGTTGAGTATGACTTATCAGTTATTACTACCCGATTTTTTTTAACAGGACAAAATTCATGTGCTCAAACCACTTAACACATGAAATATTTTTGTCTGGTAACTGATATTTTAAACAATGCTATTGAATACAATAAATAACCTAAAATCTTGGTTTTGGTGGTCTTTTCTTTTCCTCTGCTACCTTCCAGCTTTTTCTTGTTAGTATTTTTAGTATTTAATCTCTTCTCTTACATGTAAGGGATTGTTGGTCCCCAAGCATGGAGTCCTGGCTGCTAGTTTCTCACAGGATACAAGTACATTGCTGCTTCCTCCAAGATAATAGGAATAGCACCCTGTTCACAGAAAGTAGACAGGTTGATTGCATGTGTAATCTTAGTTTTAATGTAGAAAGACTTAGAGGTAAGGGTTCTTTGCAATCTGGGTTCTCCAGTTTAGTGCAGTTTTGAGATTTTAGAAACTTTATCATTAATGCTGTCTTTTGCAAAGAGAGGCAGTTGTAAGGAGTAAATCATACAATATATAGAATTATATAGCACTTTGCTAAACAAATAGTAAATAGTAAATTAGGTTTTTCTTTTTTTTTTTCTGCATGGCCTATCACTTTTTTTAAAAAACAAAACAAAACTCTGTATCAGAGTTAGTTTGGCCTCAGAAAGCAGAAATGCTGATAGAACATATATAATGTGATTTTTTTCCCCCCTCAAATGACAAAAGTGGAGAGCAGGTCCAGAGCCAGCCTGAATGTCTCTGGGTTTCTGGAGGCCCAGGTGTACTGACTTTGGCTCAGCCGCCTCCTAGCAGGGCTGCCCCGTCTCCTGAGATAGCCCCTGGGGTACCAGCTCCCTTGTCTGTGTTCCTGTCTGAGAACATGGCAGAAGAGGGGTCCCCCCTTCCTTGCGAAGCGCCAATGAAAAGCCCCCTACAGTAGTTCAGATTTGTTGGCCAGCGCAAAGCCTGCATGGATGTGGTGCTAGAATGTATTTTGGCTGGTCACATCGCCCAAGCTTTCAGTGAATAGAAGTGAAGGGAAAGTTGGTATTGAGAGGCAGTGTACATTCCCTGTCACCCTGTAAATAACTAAAATTTCACCGCGTGGTTAATGTCTCTGGAAAACAAGTGAACGTGTACACCAGTCTGCTCAGGAAGTGGAGTGTGTGTGTCCCTCTTCCCAGGCTCATCTTTCTCTCTCCTCACTGGTAACCACGACACCTTTCCTTGTTACTCATCTACTCAGTTTTCATCACAGTTTATCTGTGCATTTAGATGTATATCCCCAAGTTGTGGTGGTTATTGAGTGAGTTAGTTTGATACTCTGAGCAAGAAGCGCATGTTTGAATTTGCAGGAAAAGGACAATCACCAGTGGTAGATGAAGGCTTCTTAGCAGAAGATAAATCGAAATGTCTGGCTGAAATCTGCTTTTTACTTTTGGTGGGAACAGGATCTCCTCCAGATGTGCTTCTGGTATGATCCTGAGTTACAATACATTCTGAAATATTCTTTGGTTGGGGTGGGGGCACTGCCTGGTTTTACTGTCCTGTGGTTAAGTCACAGGATGAGTGGCCAAAACACACTGGAGTGTGTTTCAGTTTCTGGTTCTGTTTCTGTTTTCACTGCTGGCTACCATCAGTCTGAGGAGTTGGTTCACCTGGAACTTTTCTGAGGGTAAGATGAGCATCTTTGTCTTCAGGCAAGAGGACATGTTGGGGAAGTAGACTCCAGCTAGCAATCTGGTGCTTTATCTCTGGACACTGTGCTTAGCTGGTGAGTGATGGGAGGGCTCAGGGCACTTTGCAGCCTTGCTTGTTTCTTCCCTGGGCCCAGTGCTTCCACTCAGACTGATGCCCTAGTGCTCATCCTGCCTCTTCCTCCTGTCTCCCCTTTCCTGCATGCTTGTGTTGTTCGTGGTTTAGCTCCTTTGAATCGAGTTTATCTTTTAAGTAATTTTTTTGGTAAATGGGAAGGCATCTAGAAACTGAGTGGGTCTGAAAAGCTATTGTTCTATCATCAAAGCCCATTAAATGGGTAGTTTATTAATTACTTATCTCTTGCTGAATTAAAAAAAAAACAAACTACCACAGAACAGCAGCTTCAAGCTCTATGTCGTTCTGTAGTTCACAAGTGTGGTAGGAGTGTAGGGTATCTTCACTTCCAGGATTGCCACTTTGGTTAATGGAGCTGATTCTGTCTCTGCCTTCCTGTCATACCCATCGCATATCATCATTTGATGATTTCTGTTGATGCTTGATGGCCTCCTCTCATCTTTTCTGCTTCCGTGTTAGTCCAGAGTCTTGCCACACCTTTTTTTCCATTGTGCATGCATCTGCTCCAAGTCTTTTGCTTGTCATCTTTGTCTCTTTCGGTTGCCTGTAGTTTAGCTTGAGGTGGTTGTTGACCTCAGCAGTGCTTTTGTAAGTCAGTCTTTTAACTAAAGAAAGTTGAATGTTTTCTTTATATTTGTCACATGAAGCAATAATATATTCTACCAACTATAATTGACCCCGCTGGTTATCATTTGTATTACAGATAGTTGGCTTCACTGACAAAATGGAAGTCATAGGCATGGCTATTTTCCAAGTACAGTGCTTTAAGGATAGGCAGCTTATAGCGACAGCAACAGCAGCACCATTACTTTCTTTGAGCACTTCTGATATTGGATGGTATGCTGATTATTTTTACTTGCATTCTTACACTTGATCCTTACAGTATCCATATAAGGAATATATTATCTCTAGATTAGAAAACAGAGACTAGGATTTATATGGCCTTATAGAATGTGTGTGCAGTAAGTTGTGAGAGCCAGAGTTCAACTCTGATCATAAAATGCATACGTAACTTACCTCTCCCTAAAGATTGTGTTGATGAAGTATAGGCAACTCTCATGTTCTAGGTAATAGGTTTGATATTTTGGAGGTAGCAGTCTTCTGTTCACTTAAGTGCACTTGGATATTATGGAGGGTACTGGAGGCTGCTGTAGTAAATAAATATGTATTTAGGGCTGGGAATGTGGCTCAGTGGTAGAATGCTTACCTCACATGTATGAAGTCTTGGGTTCCATTCCTCAGTGCCACATACACAAAAAAAACTGGAAGTGGAGCTGTGGCTCAAGTGGTAGAGCGCTAGCTTTGAGCAAAAGAAGCTCAAGGACAGTGCCCAGGCCCTGAGTTCAAGCCTCAGGTCTGGCAGTACACACACACACACACACACACACACACACACACACACTCACACACACACACACACACACACGTGTCAGATTTCTGTTAACCATCAGAGTATTCCAGGGTTGGTGTCCTCCTTGACTGTTACAAGTATGGGCACTCCTTTGCATTGTGTTCCACAGCTAGCAGAGCAGCATCTTGAGGTTTCCCTGGCTGTCTCCTCTATTACTTAGGACTCTTGTGATTCCATTGTGTCACCTTGGTGATCTGGGGAAACGGCAAGATCCTTAATCGCGTGTGAAAAGTCCTTCCTTGGCGGAGTACTGCATTTACAGGTCCTGGAGATAACTAGAAGTTAGATAGCTTTGAGGGTATCTCACATTGCCTACTCAAGATAGTATGCTTTTCATAAAATACATGTCTTTTTTGGATTGGACAAAGTTAATAGGTATTTATCAAAAGGTGCATGTTAGTACAAAACTGGAGGTTTAAAAAGTGTGCCTTCTGATTTCATTGTAATTTAAATATTTCTGCATTTTACATTCACCTTTGTTTCTGTGATTCATCGTTATTTACTTTAAATTTTAGTACAGCCTACATAGGTAAATGATTAGTTAGAATGCATGGTTCCAAATATTTACATATGTCATCAATGCCCTCTGACCTACCATTTAAGGAAGCTATTAATGTATTCTAGAAAATATCCACCTACAATTTTAAAGGGGTAAGCAATCCTCCCAGAAGCTAAAGTCTTCTATAAAAAATGGTTTTAATGAAGAACCAAATATCATGTATTGGAAAGTTACTTGAAGATTTATTGCTTTGATGCATCTTGCTGTTGGTAAGTCTTTTCAGGAGAAGCTCAGAACAGTTTTCCACCTTCCAGTAACTGTGCTCATTGTCTCCTCACTGCATGTGTCCTTGTCTGGAAGGACCTGCCACTGCCCAACTCGGATGTGCTTGATGACTAGGGAGTGCAGGTTGGTAGACATTCATATATTTTGTCAGTTGATGCACTCCTCGTAGCTTCAAACTGGGTGCATTCCATTATGAAATTTCAAAAGCTGCATGTTTGCGTCCTTATTTCGGTCTTCCCAGAACTTGTGTTCCAGCTCACTAGTACTGAGAATATTCCTACAGTTCATTATTATATTTAACTACCAATTATTTTTGTGCTACCAAATCCAGAGATAAATATTCAACCTAATTGCTCACTTTGTTTTAAAAATCTCCTCCCTTTCTTTTGGCTATTCTGACACATTATACTATACTATCACTGCTTAAAAAGTGCTTTGTCTGTTTCCTAGCCATCACTCTCCCCCCCGCCCCCCCCCCCCCCCCAGTCCCATTACTAAGTTTCCTAAGGGCCAAACTGCACATTTCTGTGTTCTCAGACTTGTCATCAGCACACAACGGATATTCAAAGACTGATTTTTGGTAAATCAATATATTTCTTTTATGTTCCACTCATTGGGAAATCTTATATGAGAAAAAGAGACACACAAAATAAATTCAAAGCATAGTGTTAAAGCATATGTGGACCTGGGTACTGGTGGCTCATGCCTGTCGTCCTAGCTGCTCAGGAGGCTAAGACCTGAGGATCACAGTTCAAAGCCAGCCTGGGCAGGAAAAATTTTGAGACTGTTATCTCCAAGTAACCCCCAAAAAGCTGAAAGTGGAGGTGTGGCTCAAGTGGTAGAGTGCTAGCCTTGACCAAAATAGCTCAAGAACATTGCCTGGGACCTGAGTTCAAGCCCCAATACCGGTAAACAGCCCCCCTGGGGAAAAGTGAGAAAAAGATTATGTCTTCCCTGTTTTCTGCTCTTCCTTTCTTGCCATTTTTGGATATGTTTTCTTACTACTTAGTTTTCCTTTTAGCTTTGAATGTATGCTTTTTTGATTTATTGTTTATCCTAGCACTTATAACATTACCCTTGATTTATCAAAGTTTACTATTAAGTAATATTTTTATCCTCTTTCAGACATTTTGAGGACCATGAACACTTAATCTGCTTTCCTTCTCAGTTATTAAACTATTGTTAGCAGGTATTCAATTTGTAGACCTTACAAGTATGTAGACGTTTAAAGTTTTAAGCCTGTTTTTATTTTCTTCTTATAATTTATTTGTTGGAAAATTCCCTTAGACATCACTTATATAGTTAAAAATATTCTTCTACATACATGAAGTTATGTAAGTAAAATTTATTCCTGACACTCACTTCTGGATCACTATTTAAAAAATTACTTTTTCGGGTGTGATTGTGGCTTAGTGGTAGATTGCTGGCCTAGCATGCATAAAGTCCTGGATTCAATTCCTTAGTATCACATAAACAGAAAGCTGGAAGTGGTGCTGTGGCTCAAGTGGTAGATTGCTAGCCTTGAGCCAAAGCAGCTCAGGGACAGTGCTCGAGCCCTGAGTTCAAGCTGCAGTACTGGCAAAAAAAAAAAAAAAAAAAAAGCTTTCTTTTTTTTTTTTTTGTCCGGTTGTGGACCTGAACTCTGGGCCTAGGCGCTGTCCCTCAGCTATTCAGCTCAAGGAGAGTGCTCTACTGCTTGAGCCACAGCGCCACTTCTGGCTTTTTCTGTTTATGTGGTGCTGAGGAATCGAACCCGGGGCCCTCATGCATGCAAGCAAGGCAAGTACTCTACCACTGAGCCACCTTCCCAGCCTGAAAAAATGCTTTTTAAGTTAGATTTATTTCAGCCTAGGTCCCTCTATGAGATTTTCTTATTTGCTATTGTGGGTACAGGCTGATAACATTGTTTTAGTGAATGAGATAGTGTATCTTGAAGTGTTTTTTCCAGTTACTGACTGACGATCATGAGGTTTCATTTCATATTTGGAAAGGTTATCACCTTTTTGTCCCCAAAGGTGAGTTTTTCTGTCTTACTCTTTTACATAGTTTAGAAAAATGGACTGAAAAATACTGTCACGTTGTTTGGGTAGGGGAAGCTGAGCAAGATGATGGGCTTTCTATTCCTGCCAGTGTGGTTTCCTCTTCCTTGTCCTTCTCCCTCCCTCCTCTTTATCTTGGAGATTTTGGTATCCTGCAATAGGGACTATAGTTTTATGCTGAAATTGTTTAATTTTATCAACATACTTATCCTTTTATTCCTTACATGTCTCTGAGCTTTTTGTAATAGAATTCATTTTACTTGAAAGGACCCTGTTTTATTTTGATTAGCAGATTTTTTAAGTGGTGATTTTAATCTTGTGTTTTGTTTGTCTGATAGCAGTATCTTTCTGTATTCTTTCTGAGTAGTACAGTTTTTGAATACAGAACTCTCTGTCTGGTGTTTATTAATAATGGCAGAAATGTATGTTTTGCAAAACCTAAACTGGGACTCTCTTGGCTTTCTCAGGTAAAGTTTGCCAATCTCAGTAGTGATTTTGAAGCTTGTTTCTGATAGCCCCAGTCCATCCAGCCCTGTTGCCTGTGGCTTTTGCTGGGTACTGTTGCCCTTCTTATCTCATCTGCGCTGGTTACTTGCTTTCTCTGTGAATGCTTTTGTTCTGGAGGGAGTTTGGTTTTTATTCATATTTGTGTCTTCAACCATTCTAGCAGTCCTTGGAATGTATTTGGCACTCTGTAAGTGCTCATTCATTGTATGCATTGGTGAGTGATTGGACCAGTTTTCAGGTACGAGGTACCATTAAAAGAAACTTCTTTTATGTATGTGTGTGTGTGTGTGTGTGTGTGTGTGTGTGTGTGTGTATGTGTATATACACACACATATATATGTTACACACACACACACACACACACCCACACCCACACACACACACACACACACACCCACACCCACACACACACACACACGTTCCTTTCTTCAGTGTCCTGAATCACTTACGTAGGTTTTTATAGACACTTTTTGAGCCCATCTATCTGGCTTATTTTGAGTAATTTCTTAGAGAGTTTTCCTCCCACAGCTGTGCACATGCTCCTCTTGTGGGAGGGTGACTTTCTCCCTGCCCTGAAGTTGCTTTTGCGGCCCTCTAGTCTCAGGTGCCTCTGTTCTCTCAGTGATTCTTCCCCATCAGTCCTTCCTGTCCCCCTTAGCTCTCCTGCCCCTGGCAGATGTGTGGTTTTTACCAGTAACCTGCCTTCCTAGATCAGCTAGTCTCATCGGTGTGAGTTCTGTTTCTCTTAACATTACACGTACAGAACAGTAGAGGACCTTGAAAGAAATTGATAAAGCTTTTCAAGCAATTCTTCCAACATTCTTATCTTTCAAATTTATATTTTATTAATGTAGGCCAGCAAATCAAGGGTTTAGAATGAAGGGAATTTCTTAAGTTACCAAGGAAGTACTAAAACTGGGGAACACAGATTTCTAATTTTGTACTGTCTGTATATATTTCATGTAGTATACTTTCTTTGACAATCATGTATAACTCCCCATTTTTGTGTAAGTCTTAAATATGAAAGAAGTCATAAAGTCAAATGATTGACCTTGAGTAGGTATAATATTTTCCTCAAAGTCATCTGAAGGCGTCAACTTACCATTCTTCATGTTTCCCTCTATTGCAAAACTAAAAACAAAATGAAATCCTCATGAAATACAGTAACATAAATAGTCATCTCAAGTGAAATATACAAAGGAAAAGTGGTTGTGCTCATTTATGGACAACACTGGAAGTATAAACTCAGGTACTCAGGAGTTTTCATACTTACCCATTTTAATGGTTTCAGGTAGTTGCACCTAGAATGTATGTAATATAAACACAGTTTCAGCAGCTTAAGTGTAGATCAACAGTCTACAGTAGGGTACCAAAAATACCTATATTATCGTGCATGACTTTAAAATAAAAAGAGATGAGACACTAGTGTGATTCCATACCAGAAAAATAACTACAATCTGTCCAGGTACAGAGCGGAGGGTGTATGTCCCCACTGTGACAGGAAGTCAGGAAGGGGCAGTCGATTTTGTTTTGAGTGGGGACCACTGGAGCAGAGATTCCAGTGCCTCCCACCTCTTTATTCTTTGTTCTACACTTGTTATTGGTGCTTATTTTTCTTTATTAAATCGGGGAAGGGCTTTTTGCTAGATATTTTAAACTTAAATTCTGAAATTGTCATGTGTTTGGGATTCTGCTTTATTTGTGCAATGTTGTCTTTACATTGGACAAAACCCATGAGATATATGCCATTATTGAAATGCCTTTGATATCCTTAAGCTTCTTCTCTAAATAGAATCTATTCATGCTTTGTCGAACAGAATTCGCCACTTTTGATAGTGTGAAGCTTTGCTACCACTTAATGTTTTAAAATTTCCTATTTTAAAAGATGCTCCTCCTCCTCCATTCTTCTTTCTCCTTCTTTCTTCTCTTCCTCCTCCTCTTCCTTTCTTTTAAGTGAGAGAATAGCTAATGATATTCTTTATACTTTATTCATACTGTGAACACCTTTAAAAGAGGATGAGTTGAGTATATGCCAAGGATATAGAATGACCCTTGTTTACACAAAGAACTTGTTGAAAGCATTTGAACTCACTACATTGCCACAGCAACCCAAGAGATATTTCACACAAGATTATGAGCCTCTTACTGTCTACAGTATGATTTGAATTTGGAAATTTCTTCCCGACTTTGTTATCTGAGGGATAGTAACATTAGTATTTAAGCGAGGGCATAGTAAATTGAAATGTATGTTTTAATTTGTGAATATTCTTGATAAATTGTAGGTAGACAGATTCACCTTCATTAAAGATTCTTGGCAGTGTGCTTCACACAGGTTTTTACAGCGTAGAAGCAGTTTTATAGAGCTTTTGTTCTAATAGCATATAGCAAATACACAATTAGTAACCATCCAAAGGCCCAGTTTACCTTGTGCTTCCCTTTGAAAAATGTGGTCCGAGCACCAAGGGATTGTACCGTGGCTTGCAGTGAAAGATGAGCAGGCTTGTCCTCCTTTCACGCGTCCTTGTGGCTAGGCGTTACGTGAGCAGTGCCATCCTTGTCACTCTTTTTCTAAATATGATCAATTGTTTCATCTTGTGAATTGGTTCTGCAACTCTGGTTTAACATTTCTAGTCTAGTTTACTTTTGCAAGGCATGCAAGTCGCTGATACCTGGAAATGATCAAAAGCCTCTTTTTTTTTTTTTCTTTAAATTTTTTTTCTGTCAAACTTACTGTGAGTTAAGAATTTTGGTAATTATGACTCTATCTTGGCCTCCAGCCAAGTCATTTTTCTTATTTAATGTAATGTAAGAATGGTAGAATATGGTGAACTTGTGCGTTCGCATGGATATACTGTTTTCCTATGTTAAGTTCTATTTTTTTTCCTTTTTGTGAGCAGTGCTTAGTTTGAAAACTCAAATTCAGAAATGTTTGTAATGGCAGTTATTGGAAACATTTCTTATTGGTTGGCTTAATAAACTTAATGAACTGGATTATTTTACATCTAGTACCCTTGCTCTGATATTGTATGTTGTACAGTAAGAATTGTGTGTGTATGTATACTTGTTTTTTTGTAAGACACATAGGTGATTTCTTTTTCACATTTTGAATGGGTGGTACTGGGCTGTAATCCTCATTTCTGCTTGTTGATTGGCTATCTTTTGTTAGTATGTCCTTGTTCAAATACTGGTTTAGTTTCCCGAAGATATAATTATAACCAGGTGTGTGAGGTCAAAGTCGAAAGCAGCTTTATAGAGCTTTTGTTCTAATAGCATATAACAAATCATTGGAAATGTGAGTCATCAGCAAAAGGAACTTTATAAAACAAAAGGTGGAAAAATGTGCAGCATTGCAACTTTTCCAGGGTAAAGGTGTAGATTGCTCTCAGAAGTTGTTTTTGATTTGATTTAGTTTATTGTTTTATAATGTTTTTGTGATTAGGAATGTCTTCTGTAGTTTATAGAACTTCATCTTTTTTTTTTTTTTGTCAGAGCAATAGGTTTTTTCTGGAACAGCTAGTAGATCTGGCATTAAACACTTAAAATTAATATTAACTATCATTGCTGTGGGGTGATTTTTATGTGGGTTCTTTGATTAAACAGAGTATCATAAAGCTTTGGATTTTTTTTCCTTTGAAGAACACATCGGAATTTTGAGATGACTCTGCAGTGATTCTGTTTCTTTTTTTTTCATAGTGTAGCTGTGTTAAAGGCTGGTCTGCAGTTGGCTGTTTGCTTTGTCTCACGGGAGTGAATGAGTGAGTGGCACTGGTGGAACATACAGACAATTTTTTGCTTGAGTGTAGCATTTGTGATTTATGGCCAACATGTAGCCCTGATTTTCTATTGAGAATGATCCTCATTGTCTTTGTATACTAACTCAGTGCAGAAGCACTTGTCTATTTTGAGCTAAACCAGACCTCTTGTAAAAAGAATCAAATTATTTCATCATGTTGAAAATGAAAAGCTATAATTACTTGTAATTAGACTTCAGAATTTTTGAAAATCGAGGAATTCTTTTCCAGAGGTTTAAGATCACTCCAAATCAGTGCCTTTGGAAAATAGGAAATAATTTTCTGTTCAATTTGAAATTGATTTAATTTATGCTTTTGACAGCTATTTTGCTTTGATATTTTTGTAGTGGAAATCAGAACTGTGATGCTTAGCACTATAGTGTTTTCTGTGATTTCATATACTAGTTTATTCAAAATGTAGTATCCTGCTTTTAATGTGGTTTTGGACAGTCTAGATTATTGAAGATGCTAAGTGGAAATTTTTGAGATAGACTTAAAATACATGAAGAGTTTCAGAGATGTTTTCAGAGGGTTTAAATTTTTGGAGAGGAAAAAAAGAGGAATTTGGTTTTCAAGAGTAACATTCTGTGTATACTTCTGTAATCTAGATTTTAAAAAGAGGCCCAAGAGAAAACATTTTTTTATATTTAAATATATAGAACATTCTATTTATTTAATTAAATTTCAAGGTTAAACTTAACTCTTTACTAATATTGTAATAATTTTGAGAGAGAGAATAATTTTGAGAGAGATAGGGGAGAGAGGGAAAGAAAGAGGGGGGGATGAAGGAGAGATTTTTTTGTGCCAGTTCTGGGGCTTGAACTCAGGGCTTGGGTGCTGTCCTTGAGCTGTTTTTGCTCAAGGCTAGCACTCTGCCATTTGAGCCACTGATCCACTTCCAGCTTTTTCAGGTGGTTAATTGGAGATAAGAGTCTCAGGGTCCTTCCTGCCTGGGCTGACTGAACAGTGGTCCTCATATTTCAGCCTCCTGAAGAGCTAGGATTACAGGCATGAGCCACCAGTGCCTGGCACGAATTCATTTTTATGTGAAAAATCAGTGTTTAATTCTACAGTGTTATGTCTGCCACCGGTAGTGTAGATATGGATGCTGTTTAAATGAATGATAATCCAACTTTCCAGTCACTCTATAACGCCAGGTGCTTAGGCCCACCTCCCAAAGATAAAGGATTTTATCTGTCCATGTGAGTATTACCATTTTTCTTGCCTCTGCCCACCCCTTTTGCTGTTTCTCAAAGTTGGGTCTCTGTGGTGCTTTGCTAGGCCATTTCTGTTTCTTCATCTCTCTTCATTGATTCTCTTCCCTGATCTATCATGTCCCTCTACAGTAGTTTAAGATGATGGCTCATAGCTGATTCTTTTTCCTTTTTTATTTAAAAACCTATGATGGTCCTTTATTGCTTATCATATTAAGTAAAAATTATTAGCATGAAAATCACTTTTTTTATACAAGCTTGTGGCAACCTTTGTTTCTAAATCTGTACTCATGTTGTTATAGATCAAAACATAAAACGTGCTTCTAAAATAATAGTTTAAGCAAAGTTGAATTTTTAAAAAGTCATATATTCTAATTTGCAGGATAAATTTTCCAGAAGGCAACAATTTATATATACATATATGCAATATTATATATTGCATTGAACATTAATTAGATACCACATTTATTAGATGACATTTATTAGACATAATGTATTATGTGTACATTATAGATGGTGATGATGCACAAAACACACAAAAGACACAGTGTTGGCCCTTATGGAATTTAGAATCTAGTGGAAATAAAGGCATAAGGATAAGATATGAAAATATGCAGCGTAAGTAATGGTTCTATGGCTCAGGGAAGCAAGCAGGGCAGAGGTCTACAGGAAGTGTTGACTGAGTGGCTATGGGAAGTGGCTAGATGTGGCAGAGCGCCTCCTACAGGGAAAGGGTGACGTTCATATGAGATTTGTCACCTGTTTCACAGCCAAGTGAGATTCACTGTGGTATCCTTTAAGGGCTTGGAAGTCAGGTAGAAATAGGGATACAGGTGGACCCATTGTAACAATGAGATGTACAAGTCGTTATGTCCAAAACGAACTTTACAACTTTGGTGCGGGGGAGGGGGAGGGGTAGGACTGGGGGGGGGGTAGGACTGGGCGGGGGGGGGGGGGGGGGAGAGGATGAGAAGGGATGGGAAGGGGAAACAAAGGAGGAGGCTACAATGCTTGATAAGAAATGTACTCATTATCTTGCCCATGTAATTGTAACCCCTCTGTACAATATTTTCACAATAAAAAAATAAATAACTGTATGTGTTATGAAAAGTTGTGGTATTACATAAAACTTTAATTTGAAAGATAATTCAAGCCACTATTAAAATGATTCTTTTGCAATTCTCTGTAAATTATCTTTCTGTGCTAATGGTCAGTTAAACTCAAACTCTTTCACATTTGAAAATTAACTTGCACTTATCTATTACAAAGTCAATACTTAGCTTAAAATTTTAACAGATTAATAATTACAAGCTTTTCAAAGAAAAGTACCAATGTTATGACCTACCTTGCATATGGTTTCAAGAATGCCATGGAAGTGATTTTTTTATCTTATATTTATAGTGTATAGATAGCTTATTCTTCTTACTACTGTTAATTGATACTTTCGTTGTAATTATAAAATACTTTATATATTATTCTGATTTTAAAAGATCAGGCTTTTTCAGAAAATTAATTTAACATGATAATAGAACTGACCTACACTTTCATAAATTCTTAAATAGAGTTTTTAAGATTATCAGAAATAATCTCAGTTCCATATGGCAAAGCTGAATATAGTGCTACTAAGTCAAATAAATAAATGCAGACTTAAGTATCTCATCAGCATGAAATTTAAAGTACAACTTATATTTCTGGATATATTGGATATCGGTGACTAACATGTAAATTGAAACATTTCAGCCGAAAGGTGAATTCCAGAAGAAATTACAAAGATAGTTTAGTTTAGCAATAGCCTTAGTAAAGAAGTGGGAAGCATATGAAAATGTGATATGCAGAAAATAAGGAATTTGAGGAAAGCACAGTTTTAAAGAGTTTCTGAGTCATTCCTTGGGGAAATTTTCTGGATTATCCAATGAAAGGAAGTAGTTACTTTGGCTACAGAGAATGGATACCAGACCTTTTACTTTCCACAAAGATAAAGAAAGCACAAGGGAGTCTTTTACCTGTTTTCTTCCTTAAACTTTATCTCATAAGCTAAATATTTTAATATTTAGTATTCACTGACATCTGTCTTCAAAGTTGTCTTCAGAATGGGGGACATTTTCCCCAATACAATCCTAATTTCAATAGGTCAAGTTTTTTCTTTATTTTAAAAAATGAGTTACAGTAAAACATGTTAAGATACTTATAATCTTTAAGTCTTGTCATGCGTATGCGTTTGTGTGAGTCATACCACCAGGATTACTGCTGCTACCACCACATCAGAATCTCAGACATTTTCATCTTCCCCAAAAGTTTCTCACACGTTCCATGCTCAGTGTGACCTCAGCCCTGGCCCCTGACAATGGCGACTCCTTTCCTGCTGTCTTTACGTTGCTGTCTGCAACCTAGCTTTTTTCCTGTAGCATGGTATCAGCGGTTCTCAAGCTGGAGTTGAATGTTTGTCAAAGTGTGGATGTGTTTTAGGTTGTGACAGCTGGGAGTTTCCTAATGGTGTCTTGTGGGTAGCGTTTGGGGATACTGCTAAACTTACCCACTGGGTCACAGAACTCCCACCATGAACATACATGTGAGCAGAGGTTCAGTGGTGGCAACATTGGGAAACTCTGGTGTTCATCCATGATGTTGTGTTCATTAATAGTTCATTACTTCTCCTTCTGTACTGTATGATGTGGTATGTTGTGCTATATTTGTGACACAGTCCCCAGGCGGGAGATACTGAAGGGTCTCAGTTTTTGGAGATTAAGCTGATAAAAATGCCACACTGGGATTGCATAAGCTGTGGTGTTTGTTCAACTGTTTAACAGACTCATAAACTGTTTACCAAGATGTTATATTAATACCAGAAGGTGTGAAACTTCTAGTGTCTTCCTCTACCACTGGCACTTTATACTCGGATTTTTTGATCGCTGCAGTATTATAGTATTAGTTTTTTCTCTTACGACTGAAGAAATTTTAATTTTTCTTCTATGACTTCCTTTTGCCATAAAGCATGTACTTACTTACTATCAGTGTTCTTTTATGAAATACTAAGTATTTTCCTCTAAAAATTATTTTATGTTCTTATTGAACTTTGGGAGCTCTGTATATACACTAGATCCATTTTTTTTTTTTTTTTTAACAAAGAAGCAGCTTTATTGAGAAGGTTCCTACACTGACTGGCCAGGGCCGCAGCACAGGCTCGGGAGCTGATACTGCTAGGTCCATTTTTTTCAAATGTCTATTTTACAAATTATTTTTCCCAGTCTGTGACTTGCATTTTTATTTTATTACCAGTGTCATTGAAGAACAGAAATTACTGATTTTGATGAAGCCCAGTTCTTCCATCTTTCTTTTTTTTATGATTTGTGTGCTATTTTGTTTTACTTTATATTCTTACATAGTAAGTCATTGGTAAAGCCAAAGTCACACAGAATATATATCAGTTTTTTTGAATGCAAATTTTATTGTTTTGCTTCATTTTTTGATGGTATTGAGGTTCAAACTCAAGACTTTGATGAGAGGAATGCCTTCACTCTTGTTTCCATTGGTTATTTTCAGCACAGTCTCTCGCTTTATGCCTAGTCTAGTGTGAACTGCAGTTCTCTGATTATGATTCCTGTCATTGCCATTGGCCAGGCATTGCCTGAGATGGAGTCGCAGGAACTTCTGTTTTACCCTAGCTGGCCTCAAACATCAATGGCGAGATGTCTGCTTCCCCAGGATGAGGGTTATAGTTTGAGCTATCTAGTCTGGCTTATTGTTTGATAGTAAAAGCAGTGGGTAGTTTTGTCAGTTTTTTCAATATTTTGTGAAACGTGAGTTGTTCCTTTTGTTATTTAGTATTGTGCAAAGGAGTTGCCACGTAACGAAGCAGTTTATAAATACAGCGCATCTTGACCAGGCTCACCCTTTCACCTCACCATTCTCTCCCCTCTCCAGCCCTCTTCTCACTCTTAAGTTTGTGAGCTGTACATTGGATTCTGGACCGCATTCTCTTCATTCATCCCTCCCTTTCCACGCGACCCCAACCACCCATCTCATTTCAGGTACCCTCTCCCTGGTGTTCATTTTGTTGAGTCCTGACTGTGCCTTTCTAAGGAATTACACTATTTAATTTCTCCTTTGACTCTACTGTATTTCCGTGAATACATTTGTATACACTTGAACACCACCCTATGCATTTACTTATGACTTCATAAGCTAAATCTGGCTTCCACATATAAAGGAAAAGACGTATCTTTTGTCTCCCTGGGCCTGACCAGCTTCACTTAACATACTTTTCCCCAGGTCTTCCTGTTTTTCTATTTTCTTTGTTTTAGCATTTGGTCTACAAAGTAGTTTAGAGAAGCCTTTGAGATATCTTTAACAGTATGAGTCTTTAAATCCATGGACGTGGTATACCATTCTATTACTTTAGGTTTTTTCAATTCTGTCTTCAGCATTTTCTAATTTTTACTTCTTTTTTTTTTTTTTTTGTTGGTCGTGGGGCTTGAACTCTGGGCCTGGGCGCTGTCCCTCAGCTCTTCAGCTCAAGGCAAGTGCTCTACCACTTGAGCTGCAGCGCCACTTCCGGTTTTCTGGTGGTTTACTGGAGATAGGAGTCTCACGGTCTCTCCTGCCCGGGCTGGCTTTGAACCGCGATCCTCAGATCTCAGCCTCCTGAGTAGCTAGGATTACAGGCGTGAGCCACCAGCGCCCGGCTAGCATTTTCTAATTTTTGCATATACAGCTTGCATATATCTTATTATGCTAATACCCAAGTGTTTCAGTTTGGTCTTATTCTAAATTAAACTTTATAAGTTTGTGTCACTCTTACATAGTTCTGGTTGTTCTTTATAGTCCATACTATGATACATAATGTCAGCTAGTATGTTTTGTTATTGTAAAAAAATTCTTTGCATTGTCACCTGACTTACTTACATTTTGAATGCATTTGGGAGAAGTCAGAAATGAGTCATAGATGACAGCTGTATGCGGCTCTGAATAGCAAGGCAAAGTGATGAGATGACAGTCTTAAATCTCTTGACTTGGCTTTTAAGTCTTTATATGCTCATGATTTTGTGTTTGTGTGTTGAGGTACTATTGCATATTTTTTTCTTCCCAGTGTCTTACAAGTGTCTTTTTGTGTCTTACAAGTTTCTAAGTAATGTTGTCATTTCATCAAACCATTTGTGGTACAATTTGAAAGCATTGGAAGCTTCCTCTACAGGATCCTATTGCCTGAGGAGCTAAAGTTACCCATGTCAAAAGGAAAATGTCTTACAAAAGAAGCATAAATCATTAGGTTGTTCTGACCTTAATATTCTTTGGTTTTTCAGAGACGCTGTATTTGTAGCGTGGGATGGCAGATAGCAGCTGGGGCTTGGGAGAGAGGGCAGGACAGGTTCCGGCGTACGTGCGTCCAGGTGGGGTGCTGCCCTGGTGGGCGCTTCATCCGGATGTCATTGCGAGGACACTGGGCGCCCAGCTGTGAGAGTGGTGTCGGAAACAGCAGTAAGAGGCGCTGCCGGCAGAACCTCACCTGGCTCTGTGCAGTTTGCCCCACCAGCCTATAGAAGACAACAGGTATTTTATTGCCAGGCATTCACCATGCATCTTGGATCAGAAATTCTATTCATTATGCGAAAGTGGCGTACCCCATTGTACAGGGGCATCCATGGTTGCTTTGTGAAAATGTTGCCTACGTTCTTTAAGAGAAAACTTAGCTGCTGTAGACTTTTAATAAAGGACTGTTAGGGATGAATACAATTTTTTTTAAAGCCAGGAAGCATATGTAATGTGAACAAGGAGGCTACAAAAATGTAATTAATTCCATGGGTATCTTGACATCTTACGGAAACATACAAAATTAACAGAAGCTACCTCATTAGAAATAAAAATGAAACAATTTGTGGAGACATTCTCTGGAATGACTAGTTTATTATTCTGGCCAAGTTGTCTAAAACCAGAATTTTGGTGTTCATGGCATTTTGTATGTACTATGATTTTGAAAATCAGAAAGACTATCGGCCAGGGAAGGATGTGAATGCCATGGACCTGGCCTCGCTTGGCTGCAGTTGGGATAAGTCACCACTAAAGCTTCCTCCGTGGAGTCATCAGGCTAAAACCCTGGGTGGCCAAAAACTGAGGACACAGATGGACGCTCAGGAAGACTCAGGGTGAGGCCAGTCTAGAGTCCTGCAGAAATACATGGACTTGCTCTTCGAGAAGGAGAACTGGGTCAATTTGTGCCAGCTTTCATGGCACAAAAAATGGGATCTTAGTAAGTAGTTGTTGAATAAGGGAATGAGGGTTCTATTTCTAGTCATTCTAGTGTTAGCTCAGTTATTAACTCCCTAATAAGCACCCCTCCTCATCCTCTCCCCCCACAGCCTGAATAAAATACAATAAAAACACAAACTAATTTGAAATGGCAAAATACATTATTATTCTTTTTGACTGTACTGGGGTTTACACTTAATGCTTAACCCTTGCTAGGCTGACACACACTGAAAAAAGAAGGAATATTAGTGGAAGTATTAGAGATTGGATACATATTTGTAATTTTTTTGATAGTTAAGAAATAGGGCTTAAAGTAATATTGTGGTAAAATTTGTGGGACCAAGTAGTTAGCTTCTCAAATGGGGTCCTATTTTTCTGTTTCACTAGAATTTCATTAAATTTTTGTTCCTGTCAAATGATTAAAACATTGGTAGTCATTAATTTACTTGACTCACCTGTCACATTTTGATGTACTTATATTTGCATTTAGAATCAAACTCTGAGTTTTCAGTTAGAGCTGTTTTTAATTTATTGTCATATGTTGAAGAGAAATGCCAATTAAAAATTATATTTGTGCATATATGTGTGCCTATATACATATGTATGTATATCTTGACCATAGATACTTGAAAACAGTGTTTTAAAACCAACATGAAGACCTTTTCTTTTACATTTATTTCAGGATCAAAAGCTGAGCTTTTAACATGAAAATTATTTTTTGAGAACTTCAGTTTGATTATTGATACACCTAACATTTCATTTTTATGAATAATATTTCTTATCATAGCTTGATTTTTTGCAGTTATTATGATAGTAACATTTATTTTCATTGTATTTCATAGCTTCTGATCTCTTTAGCGAAAATATGTTTCTGACTTTATTGATTTTTTTTTCCCAAGTAACCAGCATTTGGCTTTATTGATTTTTTTTCTATTTGTTCATTTAAAATTTTATTGATTGCTAATTTTTATTTCTTTATACTCATTCTAGATTTAATTTGTTTCCTTTTCTTTTAGTTTTCAGGGTAGAAGTCTAAATGGTTTTTGATTTTTTTTGCCTTTTTTAAAAAAGTATTTGGGGCTGGGAAGGTGGCTCAGTGGTAGAGCGCTTGCCTTGCATGCATGAGGCCCTGGGTTTGATTCCTCAGCAGCACATAAGCAAAAAAAAAAAAAAAAAAAAGCCAGAAGTGGCACTGTGGCTCAAGTGGTAGAGCACTATCCTTGAGCTGAAGAGCTGAGGGACAGTGCCCAGGCCCAGAGTCCAGGCCCCACGACTGGACCTCCCCACCCCCCCAAAAAAAGTATTTAAAGTATAAAATTTTCTTTAAGCCTGCTTCACTGGTAGCCTAGAAGTATTTTCTCTTGTTTTTTGTTTTTTAGTTTTTGATTGACTATTGAATACCCCTTTAGACCTGTAGAATCAGAAGTATGTAATATTTGTACTAGGATGGGCCACCTTTTGCTTAGCCCAGCTGTTCAACTGGGGGTTCCATTCAGCCCACTGAGAACCTAACCTGTTGGGTTGTTATCCTCAGCATGCCGCAGACTGAAGAAGAAAGGGTTCATTGTGTCTCTGAGGTTGCCTTTCTCTCGTGACAGATTGGTGGTATAGTCCTTGTCCCCCTCACCTGCCCAAGTGCTTCTGGCCCTCTCAGCCAATGATGTGCACATGTCTCTGTCACCAAGTGGTCTTCTCTGTGACCCTCACCTTGGCCCATTCAGGCTGCTGGTGGTTGGCGTGTCATGCTCTTCCTTGAAGTGGGAGTGTTCTCTGCCTCATGCTTTCTTCAGTCATCTCAGGCAGGTTGGAGATGCCTGAGCTTTCACGGGTGGGGCTTTTCTAGAACTTTGTTCACTGTCCTATTGGAGGATATGTCCAGCCAGGGGCAGTGTGTCTTGGACACAGGGGTTTACTTTTTCTTTCTTAGCAGTATCTTACTCCCCGCTTAGACCCTTGTACTTCATCCAGGGTCTGAGGTGTTTTTCCCTATCTTCCCACCAGTCAATGGTGAGTCTGGAGGCTAGAGGATTTCTTTCTTCAGCCCAGAAACAGATTGGCTTGGCCTGTATCGTTTTCCTTAGATGCCGTGTGTCTTTGCTTCTCACCCAAACCCTGGTGCCATGCTTCCCTAGTTTCTGGTAGCTTTTGCTTCTTAGAGAGATAACTGTCCAGGGCAGCAGGTGGACTTTACCCTGCCTTGTCAGTCCTGGATGCCCTGCCTGCCTCCCTCTCCCCTTCTCTCCTCTCTCTCTGTCTCCATCTCTCTCTCCTTCTCTCTCTCCCTCCCTTTCTCCTTCTCCTTCTCCCTCTTCATCACTCCTTCCCGGTCTTATCTTGAATTCAAGGAGGATTTGCATTTTCTTTTAAATGTGCTTTATTATTTCTTAAGTTATCTACTATTTCTGATATTTTTGTTCTTCTGTAAATATGCTTTTCTTGACTTAAAATGTCTCATTTTTTAAATTTAATTTTATTGTCAAGGTAATGTACAGAGTGTCTTTTGCTTTTAACAGTTATGTTTTGATATAAGTACCTTGCTTTGTGTGTGTGTTTTCCTTTTCCCCTTCCTCCTTTTGCCTTCCCCTTTCCCCATTCCTCTTCCTTTTCTTGTGTTGTTACATCTTTAAACTCAGGGCCTAAGTGCAATCCCTTTGCTTTTTCTCTCAAGGCTGGCACAACCACTTGAGTCCTAGCTTCACTCCTGGCTTTTTGGTGGTTAATCAGAGATCAGAGTTCCATGGACTTTACCTGTCTAGGCTGGCTTCAAACTATGATCTTCAGATTTCAGCCTTCTGAGTAGCTAGGATTACAGATGTGGGTCACTGGTACCTGGCTTTATTTCTAATTTTTATTAGTTCAAAGTAGTTTGTGAATTTCTTTGTGATACCTTCTCTAATTGTGGACTTGTGTTCTTTAATTTCTGTTATATTTGCTTCATGTATTTAGAAGTTTCTGTTATTAGGTGCATCTACATTTAAGGCCCTTATATTTTCTTGCTAAAACTCTTCTTTTGTGTTTGTGAATCGAACTTCTTCAGGTTTCTTAATATTCATCTCAAAGCACTTTTGCTTTTCTATTACTATAGCCACTTACACTGTGTTATGCTTTGTGTTCGCAGACCGTCCATATATTTTCCATCACGTGAATTTTATCCTATCTGTGTCTACTGTCAGTTTCTTTTATAGTTGGGTCATGGCATTTTTATTCTGACAATGTCTTTTTAAATTAAATCTGCCATAATGCTCTTTGTATTTTATTTTGTTCCATTATATATTCTTGCTCTTTAAGATTTATTTTTAGGATTCTGTTTGACTTACATTGTTGGCCTGTTTGCTAAACTTCTCGCTCTATTATTTTAGTAATTAGTCCAGACTTCATATATCACATAACATGGTGATTTTACTGTAGACTTTATACATCACACAAGATGGTGAAAAACTGTATAAGACCCTTACAGTGGTATGCTTCTATTTACAATCTATTTACTTTTGTTCTTTGTTGTCATACATTGTGTTCTTATGTACTGTAGATGCCATAGAACCTTGTAGAACCTCACTTAAATTAATCAGATAAGTAAAATTTATGTTCACTGTCTACCATTTCTAATTTCATTCATTCCTTTGCTTTGAGTTATACTTATAACTATTGTAATTTTTTCTTTAGTAAACTGCTGTTAATAATTTAATACTGTACATTTGGTGATAAGTCTTCTCACTTATTCTGTGAAAACCATTCTTTTCTCTCTGTTTTTTAATTTTTCTTGAATTCAGGGAGTGTTTTCATTTTCTTTAAGTGTGCTTTATTTTTTCTGTTCTCTCTTATTTCTGTTAAGAAATATTGTTTCTCTGTAGATAACTTTTTTCCCCCAGTTTAAACATCATCGCTCTTTTGCTTTTACTAGTTGCATTATGATGTAAGCACTGTGCTCTGTGTGTTTGTGTCTGTGTGTGTGTGTGTGTGTGTGTGTGTGTGTGTGTGTGTGTGTGTGTGTATTTATGTGTTTATCCTGGTTGAGCATTCTTAAATTTTTTTGACTCGGGATGGAATTTTGTTTCAGATTTGAACAATTCCAAATCACCATATCATTTGATATATTTTTCCCCTTCTCCACTTTACTCATTTCCACTTTTTTCTCTTAGAAATTCAGTTGTGCTTAGTAGTTATTATTTGCCTCATAGGTTCCCTGTTCTGCTCATTTAGTTTCTTTTTAGTTATGATATTTTTCTTTAAAATTGCTTGTATGTTTGTGGTAACAGTTTGCTAATCCCTTCATCATATAAGTTTATTTCTGTTGCCTAAAATATGCTCTTGTATATGGGTTAAATTTAGTTCCTTGCTTGCATGTTCTGTATTTTGGATAGGATATTAGGTATTGTCTATTGTGTGCAATTCTGTGCTTGCTTTTGTTTTCTTCCTTTAGGGAATGTTAGGTCTTTTCTTTTCTTTTCTTTTTTTTTTTGGTCTACTCATGGGGACTAAAAACTCTGGGCCTAGGCACTGTCCCTCAACTCTTCAGCTCCAGGTTAGCGCTCTACCACTTGAGCCACAGCGCCACTTCCGGTTTTTTTCTTTTTTGCTTATGTGGTGCTGAGGAATCGAACCCAGGGCCTCATGCATGCAAGGCAAGCGCTTTAACACTGAGCCACCTTCCCAGCCCCGGTGTTTTCTTTTCTTGTCAGTTATGTAAGTTACTTGAGAATTATGGTGAAGTTTTGAGGATTTGACCCCAGGACTCAATGTGGTCCATTGGCACAATACCACAGCCACAACTCCAAACTTGTTTTTTGCTGCTTAATTTTAGGATGATCTTGCTTCTTGCCTCAGTGCTCACCTGGGGTCATAGGTGGGCTCCATCACCTTCTTCTCCACCTTCTCTCTGTGGAGTCTAGATAATGTCTAGTGGGCATTTCTGCCTGGGCTGGCCTAGAGCAATCTAGGCCTCATGCCTAGTAATCCCAGCCTCACACATAATTTGACGACAGGCATACACCACAGCATCCAAAGATGGGTTGAGAAGTCTGTGCTTGTCTCGAAGGTAAGATCTTTTCTCCCAGCCTCTTAAGTACTAACAGTACTTACCATTCTGATGTTAAAAAATAGCTCTGGATGTCTTTATTTCTTCAGTTGATGATACCTCAATTTGCTTTCTAACCTAACAACCCTAAGACGTAGAAAGGATTTCTGATTTGGAATTAGGTTATACAGTCATCCTGTCGTATACATTTACTAAGCTTGGGGCTGGGAAGATGGCTCAGTGGTAGAGCGCTTGCCTTGCATGCATGAGGCCCTGGGTTCGACTCCTCAGCACCCCATAAGCAGAAAAAGCTGGAAGTGGCGCTTTGGCTCAAGTGGTAGAACGCTAACCTTGAGCTGAAGAGCTGAGGGAAAGTGCTCAGGCCCAGAGTTCAGGCCCCATGACCTACACACACACAAAAAAAAACCAAAAACCAAAAACAAAAAAAATTTTACTACGCTTTTCTTGGTCTTCACAAAATCCTATTAATTTTCTTTTCCATTTTCAATGAGTTTGTGTTAAGCATGGTGTTTGTTCACTGCTATAATTGTCTTACTACTTTATTGAGATATAATATTCTCTATATAGTTTTTTTTTTTTTTTTTGTCGGTTGTGGGGCTTGAACTCTGGGCCTGGGCGTTGTCCCTCAGCTCTTCAACTCAAGGCGAGCGCTCTACCACTTGAGCTACAGCGCCACTGAGATATAATATGCTCTACTTTGCTAACATGTTTTACAAACATTTGTAATAGTAGATATCCATAGATACTGTAGAAATCCAGTGTAGCATTTGATGAACATTCCTTTTTGTTGATGCTTTGGTATTACGTACAGTTGCACTACCGGGTCATTGCTGCCTTGTTTCTTGAGAGAATAGAGTGTTTTGGAATGTGCTTACAGGTTCTTTGAAGATTCTTAAGTAGAAATAATACCTGGGGAAGGACCTGTTTTCAAGAGCCAGGATATAGATGGATCCATTTTATCTTGGCTCTTGGAGTAGCAAAAACAAAAGAACTACTGAGGGAGAAGGGCATACGAATGGCCAGATTTGTAGTTCTTTCCCTTTAAAGCTTTCCTTTTAGAAAATAATTTCTTTTTTCTTTCCCCTAAACAATGTGTCCACGTGTTCATTTAAGCTCAGTAAGCAAACGCATAATTTACAGTAGGAAACATTCCTGCCCGCCAATGAAAACCATTGTAGTTTAATGTTTCCTTTCTTGTGGTGCCATAAATTTTGGATATAATTCTAAAAGTCTTCTTTTGTTTTGTGTTGTTTTGGGGGCTTGAACTCAGGGTCTGGGCTCTGTTCTGTAGCTGTTTTCAGTCAGGACTGGGATTCTACCCGCTGAGCTACATCTCTACTTACAGCTTTTTTGCTGGTTAGTTGGATTCTTAAGAGAGTTTTCTTCCCAGATTGGCTTTGAACTGTGATTCTCAGATCTCATCCTCCTGAGTAGTCGGGATTGCAGAACGAGCCCATTAGAACCTAGCTGAAAATGTTTCTTAGGAAAAAAATGTCAATTTTGACCAAGTCTTTTTTATTTTCAGTAATTGCTCTGTTATAGCTTTGCTATAATAAGGTTTTATATATAAGATTTTATTGCTCTCTTCTCAGCACTTTGGTTTCCAAATACATTGTTGGTCTAGATGTGTGTAGTGTATGGTATATGTGGGCTTATGCACGCATAGGTTTACATACGTGATAGTTTTGCTATTTTCACTTTTTCAAACTTGTTGGAGGAGGGATGTAAGAGGCTGGTGTGGTCTTACTATGGAAACAGGCTCAGCATAAGTGTTCCTGATGGCCTGGAAATAATGGCTGCCTAACTTCATGGCTGTAAGTTAATTTGAAGGTGGGCTGCTTGCTTACCGGCATTCTTCACAGACCCATTCTTTTAGTTTTCCTTTCTCTACATTCTATTCTAATTCCATCATATTAAGGCTGCTGAACAAAAAAATTAATAAAGGTACAGTTTGAAAACATATAGTGGATAAAATAATAACCTACTAAAGTTTTATTAAAATAGGGTTACTTTTTAAAAAATGCTCTACAGATGCTAATGACTCCTGTTTGGAAGGTTTCATCTTCAGAGGCAGATAAAGCCGTTCAATAGAGCACTTTTTGTAATAACAACTAAAGTCTTGATTAGACCTTTATCCAGGCTCATAACTTGACATGCAAGTTAGCATTTCCCTCACCGGACCTCTTGGATTCTTCTTTGTGCACATTAGCTTTTTCATTTTCTGTTAGGTGGGCAGTGTTGTATATGTTCGCTCCTATGAGGGGAATATTTATCTTTTGGCACATAGACCAATACAGTTCCCAATAGGTTTCACAGGAAAATAAAATACAAATTAGCTTTTAATATCGAGTATGATACTCCAAAAAAAAGTACATTCATTTTTAAACTATAGCATGAAAGACTGCTTTGTAGAGAAAGTGATTTGGTTGTACTTTTATATTCAAACCTTTAGGTTTCCAAGCATTGTCTCAGAGCATAAGTTGTTTAAATATTAATGACAAATTAAAATGTCTATTAGTTTTTTAGAATATAAAGTGTTATGATTGTTTCCATATTTAAGATCATAGAGAAATCACATAATACATGACAGCACTATATAATTGTGCCATAGGATTGTTTTATATGCACCATGTTTAGTGGCTAACTAACATTCAAGCAGAAAGCACATCTTGAAAAAAACTACTTAATTAAAAATTAAACAATGAATTAAAACTTAAATTATGCAAAACTAATAAGCTACATTACCAAGACCAACAATTAATACAGTACAATATATTCAGGAGAGATGCTAACATTTTAACATTTGTTTTATGTTAGAATTGCAATTTGCAGTGCATGCTATTTTGGAACATTTATTTTGAAGAGCTCAGCATGTCTGAATTAAGGCATAAATCAGCGACCTAAGATTTTTAATAGCTATAGAATTTATCATAGATTAAAATCCTTGATAACACAAACAACTACAGAAATAAAAAAACACCTCGTTTTTTTTAGTCAGTACCAACACCATGTTGGAATGTTACTACATTTATTCATTACAATGTACAGGTCAACAGTGCACAGATGTATTCAATTGACAAAGTCCTAAAGTGGTGTATTATTTTCCTTAAGATTTTTTTTTCCTTTGTGTATAACTATAACATGTTAAGATCATAATAATGAAAGCTATCAAGGTTTTGGATTTAAGGAAATTTATATAAATGAATAGTAAGCAAAACCAAAAAACTTTGGAACTTAAGAAAATATGAGTCTTTAAAATTTTCTCTGTTGAGATTCAGCAAAGAAGACTTTTTAGTATACATTCCATGTGGAATTATTTACTCTTGCTTTATGAAGTATACTACTGTTCTTATAGACTGTTGGTATTCATAATGCCTATATATTTGATATTTGCATGTTTTAGGCTAAATGATGTGAATGTTTGATAGCAGTCCTCCATAGATGTCAGAGCAAGGAAAACTGAGGCTTATAAAAAGCTTATTTTCCCTGCTCCTGCACCACACTCAATACAAAAGGCCTTTGTGACTCTAAAGGGTGTGGATCTTTTCTGTCAGCTAGCAGGTAGTTTTGCAGAGGGGAACATCGACTGGGTCTCTTTGCACTCAGTTCAGTTCTCACACCATCTACACAGAGAGTGCGAGCATCAGATGCCATTGGTTGAGGGCTCAGTCTCAGAATCTCCTCTGTGGCTTTAGATACCATTCACAAGACCTAGGTTGTATCCGTGCCTCTGACTTACTCACTATAAATCAGATTCCCCTCACTCCACTCCTTACAGAACTCAGGGAACCATGTTTGTTCTTTATTCTGAAGGATACCACAAAGGATACAGATAAAGAAAGACAAAAAGTAGGGCAGGGATGCAGACCTGGGAACCGTTTTCTGGGTGTGCCTCCCCTTGGGAGTGATCTACTGAAGGCTCCCTGAAGCCTGTCCTCCAGAGGCTAAGGTTTTATGGAGGCTTCTTTGCTTAGGTGTAATTCCAACACTGACAATTATGTCAGAATGTGCTTTTCCATAAAACATATGGTCTATACTAATAAACTGGATGGGAAACCCAGCAAGGCCTGACGGTTCAGATTCTTCTTGCCCTCCTTTTACTGCATTCTCCTCTTCAGGGTATGGGACAGGCCCTCTTTGGAAACGAAGAGGCCTCATGGCCTCCTATCAGACAAAGGTAGGATAGTTCCTCCTGAGCCAGATCCACACAGAAAGCCAAAGGAGTATTAGAGATCGTGTGTCTTTTTTGGGGGGAAAAGTTTTTTTTTGAGGTTTTTAATAAGATAATTGGCTCATAACTTTCTCTTATATGCACACATGCATGTGTGTAGGTGTGTGACACACCCATTTAAAAAATAAACAGAGTGAAGGTCACAGGAGGCTTGACCAGTCGTCCTAACTGCTCATCACTGTCAGGAGTCAAGCCTTTTGCTCTGCGTTCCCCACACAAAGAGCAAAATACTTACCCTCAGATGCTTACAGCATTTACCCTTACAGACTAAACATTTGCCCTCAAAAATTGTCTCACAGTGTAAGTCTAGAAAGACAGAAAGTGATGATTATAAAATGATATGATCAGATTATTCCTGGAAATATGTGTAAGGCTTCATTAGGTTACCTACAGGGAAGTGCAGGTTGGCAAAGTATGTGCTACCAATTTTTAATGCTGTTAATTTCTTCTGTTCTCTGCTTATTCTTTCAAACAGGTAAGCAAATAACAATGCAAGTATATAGCATATACTTACCATATTTGTAAAAAGAGTTTGGGAACAGTTGGGTTTGTTATTTCTTGAGTATCTGCTCTTTCTTGTAAACACATTTTCTCTGATTGATAAGGCACAAGGAGTGCTGGCATCCTTTCCCTTTGTTTCTCCCCTTTTCCTCCCTTCATCTATAGTTTCCCCTCTGAATCATTTATTAGTCAGTTTCCAAATTCTTGCCCTGCCATATTTAACATGCCTTTGGGCCCAATTCCATATGGTGGCAGACAGCATTTACTTCTGTATTTCTTCAGGAAGATTAGATCTGATGTATGGACACACTGAAGTGCAGAATGAACTATGAGCAAAGTAGCCTTCAAAAAGAAGTGTTACTGGTTATGTAGGGTTGCAAAGTCTCCCCACTCCCCTCCCTAAAGCCCTCTTTCCAATGATGAATGCTTGTTTCATGTGTTAGTTTGAAAAGGAGTTGAGAAGTTGTTGGGTTCTTTGAAGGATCTTTGCACATGAGAGCTCAGAGTAGTCCTTTGGGAAGAGATGGTGGACTCCTGAATTGTGTCTAAGGAATTTAGGACAACTCTGAATTTCTCTAATGTTTCCAAGTACCCAGATTGGAATGAGCACACTAAGTTGTTGGTATAGGTGTAACAAAGTAGGGAGGCACAGAAAGATGAGGTCACCTGCTATAGTAAGTATTTTATACAAAAAGATGAGGTCCCCTGCTATAGTAAGTATTTTACAAGTTAATACATACTGGCCTACATTATGACTTTAGTTTATAATTTGCTAGATCTACACAACTCTAAACAGACACTTTTCAATTCTTATGTATGTTTATATTGAATAAAATTTTTTAATGTTACAATATTTTAAGAATTGGATTTGATAGTAGAGCAGCTTTCTAACATTTCTGTAATATTCATTGAAAGACTAGAGGTGGTTTGTGAGAGTTTGTTCTCTTGAGAGAAAATTACACACATGTATCTCTTAGCAAATTAAGTTGTCCCCAAAATGTGGGTTGTGGTCCTTAAATTATCCTTGCTCCTTCAGAGGGTGCGGGGGGGGGGGGGGGTGGGGCGGTGGGTGGAGATAGGAAGGGATGAGAAGGGGAAACAAAGGAGGAAGCAACAATGCTTGATAAGAAATGTACTCATTACTTTGTCCATGTAATTGTAACCCCTCTGTATGGTATTTTCACAATAAAAAAATTATCCTTGCCCTGACATTTATAATAGGACCAGTGCTTGCTTCCATAGCATAAATATGGTTCTTGTGCTTAAACATACACCAAATATATAAAACTTACAAATTCATATATGTTTTGCAATCTGTTCTTTTCCTAAGACCATTTAGATAATGAGATAATGTTGCTGAGTGGGAAATATTATGTTTTACTTTCAGAGGATTATTGTATTTAATACACTATTACTCCCCCAAACTCTAACTTACCTTGTAGTCAAAGTATATGCAGAATAAATTTTTGAATAAATTGTATTTGTCCACCTAGATTTCAAGCCTTCTCTTTTTTTGGAGAAATATTCTAGATTAAGGAAAAAGCCACTTAATTAGAGTACAGTGAGCCATCCCTCCACTGCCACAGATTTGGCATTTTCTTTAGGTCAAGACTGTCTCCATCGCTTCTAACATGGTAGAAAACTGCTGAACCCATGCTTTTGTAAGGGGTGTCAGAAGTGTGCTTTCACTGTAGGGTAATATCAGCATTTTCCACTTTACTCCAGGCAGGGCACATTGAGCTGCTTTTATTATTATAGTTAATGTTACTTTTAGCCTTTTTTTTCTCAGCTGCAACTTCATTTTCAAAATTGGCTGGCTGTTTCTGTGATGACAGAGGGGACTTGGTGCCCAAACTGTGTTCTGCTCAAATGGGTGGGGAACTGCTTCTCTGACAAGAGCCATTTGGATACTTAAAGCAGCAGTTGAGGGCCATAAAAACAATCGGCTCAGGCAGACGGCTTTGGGCAGCGGTGCAATGGGTATGAGAGGCACACCTGTCTTTTCTGTCATGCACCAGAAGACTTCACAGGCAGTGCACATGCTGGTGCTAGCGTTTCCCACTCCCGGACAAGGCAGACACAACTGATTGAGGAGAGAAAAGACACATAACTGGGACCAAATGTGTTTTTATCAGTGGTTGAGAAGTTGGGGGGTTCCCTCAGCTTACCAGTTTCAAGGCAAAATTCAGGAACTTGTGAGACTCAGGTCAGTCTAATCTCAAGGAGTTTTACAAAAAGGAGAGGCTGTGGGGTGGGAGTTTTAGCAAGATTGTATTTATAACAGGAAAAAGTAGGTAGAAAAAAAATAAAAGGGAGCAACATTTCCTTCTTCCCACATCCAAAACACAGGGGTAATAAGTGATTTTAGGACTTATACTTTGCCGGAAAAGCCTTCTGATTCTCTCTGCTCACATAATGAGTGGACATCTTTTCAACCTCTCAAAGAAGACTAAGGTTGCAAATAGGCACTTTATGTCTCCTTATGCTTGTTAACATATAAGAGTAGGTGTGATGGAGGGAGCTAGTTGCCGGTTTTTCAGATTTTACTTCCTGATTTTAATGTCTGAGTTTGGTTCTTTTAATATTTATCAACTTTAATTTCCTTCTCCCCCCTCATCTACCTACCCCCTTTATTTTCTGCCTAAGATTTGTTTGCCCACTCATCTCAGTGGTGAAGTTACTAGAACCTCTTCTGTTTTCCATTAAGATTCATCTGTATATTATCTTTCAAGGAAATTATTTTACAGATTTAAGAAAATGGGTTTCACAAGCCCTAAAAATTAATAAAATGTCTACATCAGCTCTGTTTTGTAAATCTTGAAATTTAGAAGGAGCATTTGTAGTGTAATTTGTTTATGTTTTAGTGTGGTGTACCCGTAGAGACTCTGGAATGCCATTTTAGCAAGGGAGGTTTGCTTGTGAATATTATTCTAATTAATAAGGTATTAGATGTGAAGGTGGTGTTACATTTTGGAGGGATTGCAGATTAACTGCAGTTGCACATTATCACATTGCTTTTGTAGTTTGCATCTACTTGCTGATATGATACATAGTTCAGGGTCAAGAAAGATTTCTAGCTCCAAGTTTAGAGATAGAATGAGAGGGTGTTTATGTTTTGTGTGTGCCTGTGTCTGGTTTTCTTATTAAGTAAACCTCTCACATTTATGGTAGAAGTTACCACAAGTAGAGAATTTAATAGGCAAGTCCTGCCTTTAGATACCAGTTCAAGGATATTGAAATTTATAAAGTGAGACAAAGCATGTATTATCAGTGTTTTAAGCTGATGTATAATACTATAATCATCAATGCATTTTATATTTATTTTTTTAAAATAAGTTTTTTATTGTGAAAATACTGTACAGAGGGGTTACAATCACATGAGCAAGGTAATGAGTACGTTTCTTAACAAGCACTGTTGGGCTGAGAAGGTGGCTCAGTGGTAGAGCACTTGCCTTGCATGCCTGAGGCCCTGGGTTCGACTCCCTAGCACCACATAAGCAAAAAGAAAAAATCTGGAAATGGCGCTGTGGCTCAAGTGGTAGAGCACTAGCCTTGAGCTAAGGAGCTGAGGGACAGCGCCCAGGCCCAGAGTTCAGGCCCCACGACCGGAACACCCCCCCCCCCCCCCCCAAAAAAAAAAAAAAAAAAGCATTGTTGCCTCCTCCTTTGTTTTTCCCCTACCATTCCACATCAATGGTTTCTTTTTAAAAAGAAACACTTTTATTGAGGGCTGGGAATGTGGCCTAGTGGTAGAGTGCTTGCCTAGCATACATGAAGCCTCGGGTTCGATTCCTCAGTACCACATACACAGAAGTGGCACTGTGGCTCAAGTGGTAGAGTGCTAGCCTTGAGCTGAAGAGCTCAGGGACAGCATCCAGGCCCAGAGTTGAAGCCCCACAACTGACCAAAAAAATCTCACAAAAACCAAAACACTTTTTACTGATACACAGTAAGATATTTTACTGATTTTTTTTTTTTTTCCTGTGCTGTTAATGGGGCCTCACATTCTTTCTTGGCTTTTTTACTCCTAGCTGGTACTTTACTGCTTTAGCCACACCTCCATTTCTGGGGTTTTTGCTGGTTTGAAAGAAGAGTTGCTTGGATTTGTTAGCCCAGGCTGGCTTTGTCGCTTGATTTGTAGATAGCAGTTTCCTGAGTAGCTAAGATTCCAGGTATTTACTGCTGGTTCTTACAATGAGTATTCTGTTTGAAAGGAAAAAATGTTAAGTGTAGTAGATTAAACAAATGAGCTACTCATTTGTTCAATGATTTATCAGATAAATAGAAGAGCACATAGGCATTTCTGTAAAAATATGTAAACACACACAGATGTATCTATTTACATGTGTGTTTTGTCCAAATACAGTTTTAGTACTTAGTCAGGCAACCTCTCTAAGGCTGCTTTCTTTGTATCTGGTGATGAAACTTGAAGCCCATAAGGAAAACAGTTGGAAAGAGGAGATAGGTGGAACATAGAGGAAAAGTGAATAGGAACAACGGGATCCCACAAGCATGAGCTGAAGCCCGTGTCCTCAAGAGCTTACCCCATGCATGTCTAGTCCAGGAGCTGGAGAAACTGACACAGGGTCCTAGTGGATCTGGTTACAGGGTCAGCTCTAGGATACTCCCGGTGAATTTACCCAGCAGCAAGGTGTGGGTGTATGACTGCTTCCCATCTGCCTTCCGCCTTGTCCACATCACACTTTGGTCTTCCAAATAGTGGAGTGATCAGGATAGAGAAATGGAGTTAATTAAATACTTAAGGCCACACATAGCAAGTCTATCACAAAGGGTTTTATGTATCTTTTATGGGCTATAAATATTGATTTTATATAATGTTTTTAATAATAAAATTGTCAATGAGTCACATTACCTTGGGCTGTAAGTGGTATATTAGCAAATATTAATATTATCTTGCAAATTTTGTATTTATGTTGATTGATCACTTACTGTTAATAGATCAGGTATGAATCCAGTGGAGGATAGATACAGGTGTTAAGTGTCGTTTGCCTATTTTATTTAGATCTTTGGATGAGTTTGTTTTTATTGGACCTTTGTAAAGACCTCTTTTTTAGTATAATTCACCTTATGAAAATAGGATATAATTTAGTACAACTACAATTGTGAAAATGCATGTGTGGTAGTCAGGGCTGTGGCACATGGCACGGACTGGGTTGATGGCATGTGGGGACCACGGGGGAGTTGGTTAGATTTTTTTTGTTTCTAATTGAATACCTGAGTACAGTTTGCAAGTATATCATTTTGCAAATGATTACTTTTTTTCTACTTAAAACATATATAATCTTAACACTAGACCGGTTTTGGCATGGTTTGCATTTTACATGAATGGCTATTTGATGGGAAATGTGCTTTGAATTTTATTGCTTAAATTAATTTTACATTATTAGCGTGAGATAGCTTCCTACATTAGGGCCTATATAAGAGTCCAGGTTTGGGTGAAAATGAAGAAAAAGCATGAGTGTTGGCAGGAAACTACTAAGCTTAGATATGCTGCTACTCTTCTGTATTATATCCTTAACCATCATAGCAAACAAAGAACAAATGCTTCTGTAACAATAAGGTTTTATGTACTTCTAATGTTATTACTAGTAGATCAACTCTTTCGTAGCTTTACTTTAATATTGTTGCTTTTCCCATCTAATATTTGGATCATTCCATGTGGAGTTTGTTTCTGAGGTGTCTAGAAGATTACTGTATGTGGATCTATCTATCTATCTATCTATCTATCTATCTATCTATCTATCTATCTATCTATCTATCTATCTATCTATCTATCTATCTTTCTATCTATCTATCTATCTATCTAGTCATGGTGTTTTCACTTGAGAAAAGTACTTTGAGAGGCTGTGCTAAGTCATTTCTGCCTTCGGTCTTGGCAGGTGGGAGGCTCTAGCCTCCATGGGTCTGATTGAGTTGCAGACATGCCCCTTGGAAAGGTGGTGAAAATGCCAAATTGCCCAGATGTGATTCTCCAGTTGCTTTTAAATTTATCCTATACCTTAAAACAACTTCAGATGGAGTTGATAATAAGTGTAATTAAAATGCCTTATGCACATATTCCACACTTAGAGACTTACATTTATTTGTAGATTGAAAACCATATTTTAAATAAATTTACATTTTTAATATAGTTTATGTAGTGAAATTGTATTTTTTCCTTTATTAGTGATTTAATAAGTAGGGATATATTTAAAAATTAATAGCTAGTATATTGTAAATAGAAGGAAAACAAACACTGGACATTTTGACAATATGAAAATTAAAAGAACTAGGTTAAATAAGGTCTTGATGTGAGATGTGAACTTGCTTTTGCAGGTGAGAACAATCTATGCATATAAAATATAAAACTATGGTTGCTATTTATAGATCAAAGAGTAGTCTATATTGTATCTTTTGTACTGTATTTGCACTGCATCGTCTATGAACCACTGTTCGTGTCAGCTACAATAGATTTTTTTTGGGGGGCATTCTTTGTTTTCAACCAAAAGTTGGGGCAGATGTGTAACCAAGGTTCTAATTCTGTCTCTGCAGTTTCCTTTTCTTCAGGTCCCATCACTTGGCACAGGGTGGTTACTCATTCGGTAACAATTACATTTACATATTAGCAAATAATTAATGAAATGAACTGTCACGATAGATGTAGGCTTATGACCTGCTCTCTGTAGGTGTTTGTATATGTTACAGAATATCACATTTGGGCATCTGGAGATTTATTCACACTTCCTGATGACTCCATGTTAGTGCTTATCGTGGCTTTCTTAGAAAGCTTATTTATAACTTCTTTTTCTCATGTTAACTTGCTGTGTGGGTTTAAGTAACAGAGAAGCATGTAGCTTCAGGTGTATTCCTAGGACACATGAAAGGAATCAAGGAATTGAGGCCAGTCCGCTTTCTGCCTGTTGACCTTTTTCTTTTGGGGCTCCCTGATCAGTTCTGAAAGGGAGAGCTGGTAGCAGCCTGTTCTGGGGAGCTGGCCTGGTGTGATGGCAGGTTCACTTCAGGCCTGGGCGTGTCCTCTCTTCCTTCTGCGGTGCTGGTGCCAGCTTGCTGTGTGGCTGCCACAACTGCAACCCTGTGCGTGGCTTGAGTGGTGAGGATTTACATGTGTGCTAATTAGAGTGGAATAAATGATTGGCTGTTTGCTGCATTGCCATAAAGGGAGCCCAGATGTACACCCTACATGAACATAATGCGCCCGGGCATGGCGCATCAAAGTTTGTCAGCCGCATTACCTCAGCCAGCCCAGGGCCTGTCGAAGAGAATTTGCTGATAATCGTCCCCTATGATTTAGTGTCTTTCTGGGTGAAAGTGAAAGACCTCAGAATAGTGTCTTGGCAACAGAATATTTGATCCTTTAGGAAAATAACAAAATGTTCTTGAACTTAACTGGGAGTAATGAATAGATGACTTTAAGCTATGTATATTCAAATGATGATTTTTTTATATTTTGAAATATTTCTGAGGAAAGCAAAATATGCAAATTGGCATAATTGAATAAATTTAATCTTCAAAAACTGCAGAAACCTCAGTCTTTTGGGTTGAATTAAGCCATGTTCAAACCACCCGTGCATAAAACTGATGAAAAATGTAGCATGGAAAGACTTCACTAAAATTAAAAAAAAAAACACACATTTTTTCTAGAAGTTAAATGTTAGTATGTATACATTAAAAAGAATCCATACTATATCCTCTTTGTGAATCTAAAAGTAATATGTGACATCCCTGTTGGTTACATTTATGCGCAAATCCATAAAATCTGATTACTTTGACAAGTAATTTTGTAGCTACATGTTCATAATATTGATAATATATTAACATATGATGATTAAATGGCTAGGCTGCCACATTAAAGTTATGAGCAGGAGCATTTATCCAGCCCAGCTAGGCAGGAACAAAGCCTGCCCATTTACAGAGGACGCTTTCTTCAATCCGCCTGCTCCTCTGAGATGTGAGTTGGATAGCATTGATTCTTAGCTTTGATACTGAGCTGCACTTGAATGACCCACTACAGCTCGGTGATAAGGTTAAGTTAATTACTGTATCTGCGCTATGCAGCTTCCACTTGATTACTGCTGAGAAAGATTTTGATGCCTTTTGCTTTAATTAAGCAAAAGGGAACGAACAGATATAATTGGTTTTTGAAATAATCCTGTCACTATCAACGAGCATCATGTGTTTCCTCCAACTTTGTTATATGTACTTCTTAGAAGCAAGATTCTGTGGAGGGAGTGAAATTTTTTTCTGTTACATGCTACATGAAATGTTACCAGATGGACATTAATATGAATTTATAAAAAGTTTAATAGTTTTAAAAGTATCTTGACATGAAAAATATTTTTTTCTAATTTTTGCTTAAAAAAGATAATGTATTTTGTGTGTTCATATACTAATGATGTAACTTTTTATAAGTTAAATAGTTACACAAAGAGGTTATAGTTCTATAAGTCAGGCTATGAGTAAATTCTTGGCCAATGTCAATTTTGTGTCTTTAACATTTGTGACTTTAAAATTTAGTTTCACATAAGGACAAGTAATTTTTTAACTTTACCGCATACCACAATATTTAGATTTTTTTGAGATCTTTATATATTATATCTGTATGTAATCAATTGAATTAGTTAATCCTCCAGAGCTTATATACGTTAATAGAAAAATAATAAAAATCAGGCAATCTGTATAATCTCTGGTACAGGACAAGCTTCGAACTTTTACTTTTTCTCATGCGTATTCATTTTCACTTTAGTATTTTCATTTAAAAATTTCTCTCATTAAGTAGAAATGGTGAATTGTGCACCATGTTCTTCATGTCCTTTTTTCTAATAAGTATATCTGAAATCTGTGGACACTGGGGTTGGGGAGGCATTGTAGTGTTTTCATTAGATGATTTCCCTATGTCCCTTATGGGTGCCCATTCCTTTCCTGCAGACATTTCAGCACTGATCACTGATGGCCGGGCCGACCCCTTTCTGTGCTCATCTCTGGATTGTCAACACTACTTCTCCTCCCTGAATAATGTCTTTGTAAATACACATCACAGTGGTGCTACATTCAAATAAGATAATAATACTCTTTTGTTTGTTTGTGCCCATACTGAAGCTTGAACTCTGGTCTCTTGCTCGTGTTTCACTTTTTTTTTTTTTTTTTTTCTCTTAAGGCTGGAAGTCTACTATTTGAGCTATAACTACTTCTTACTTTTTGCTGGTTAATTGGAGTTAAGAGTCTTACAGACTTTCCTGCTCTGGCTGGCTTTGCAATGTGAATCCTCAGATCTTAGCCTCCTAAGTAGCTAGGATTATAGCCAGGAGCTCCTGGCACATGCAAGAATGCCCTCCCTCCCTCCTTCCTTCTTTCTCTTTTCTTTTCTCTTTCTTCTTTTGCTTTTTCTTCTTTCTCAGTGACAAATCATAGATGTTTAAATAAGATGTATGTATGTGTGATTTCTTTTTGTTAATAATATGTTTTATAATATTCACCAGCTCACAAATGGACAATTAAAAGAATGTCATTATGCTTGTATTTTCTTTGCTACATTTTAAGTCTATATAGGATATATGTGTGGAGGGTGGAAAAACAGAACAGTCACTCTTAGAAAGTGTGGCTGTGAAGGAATAGTCATAAGCAAAATAACTGACAAACTCCCCTTTTTACTAGATGATTGAAAAGTGACTTTTAAAGTGACATTCCTAGTATTTTTTTTCCCATGTCAGAATGAGACAACAGTTTAAAGTGAATGAGTAATTAATGGTCTGTAGCCGCTATTTCAAGGGGACAAAATAGGACACCCAAGTTTAGATTTCAGGTCATAGTTTTAATCTTTGTTGTTTTGTTTGACAAAATCGTGATATTTCCCCTGCCCCCAACTCAAAAAAGTATTCACATCCACATATTGTAGACATGCTGAGGGTGTGTGTGTGGGGAGGGCAGAACAAAAACCCTGACCATTCCAAAATCCAAATCCCTGGACCCATCAAACCTGGTAGTTTGTATAGCCAAGGAGGCTGCTTGAGATGTACTCAGCTGAGGCTAAAACAGGGATTGCTGGTGGGCCCATCCGCCACCTCAGGAGAGAATAGAGACTGTGGGAAGGCCACAGTTGAGGAAGTCTAGGAGAGCAGCCATGGAGCGGCTCACTTGGCTCACCATGCTGAGGCCGTGGTCTCTAACAGCTGGAGCTGGAAAGGGAAGGGAGTCCCCCAGAGGCTCCAGAAAGGCCTGCAAGCCCAGGGACCCGGGTTTAGATCTGCGAGTCCTGGATTCCTATTACTGCTGATGACCGGATTCATATTACTGGGGATAGAATTCAGGGCCTGGTGCTGGCTCTCACATTTTCAACTCAAGGCTAGTGCTCTACCACCTGAGCCACAGTTCCACCTCTGGCTTTTTGGTGGTTAAGTGGAGATAAGTGTCTCACAATCTTTTCTTTCCCTGGCTGGCTTTGTACTATGATCCTTAGATCTCAGCCACTAGGATTACAGGTGTAAGTCCTTGGCACCTAGTGAACTTTTGTTTGTTTGTTTGTTTATTTATATTGTAAAGGTGGTGGACAGGGGGGTTCCAATTACTTAAGACAGGTAATGAATACATTTCTTTTAAACTGTGTCACTCCTTCCTTCTTTAATCCCAGTTTTTCCCTCGATCCCTCTCCCCCACAGGTTGTATAGGTCATAGGTCACTTTCAGCATAGTGTCTAGTGAGTATCATGGCTGCATTTCTTCATCCTTTGTCCTACCATTTCTGTGACTTGTGTTATTTTAAACCACTAAATTTGAGGTAATTTGTTGCAGCAGCCCTAAGTATACTTATATCATCTAAAGTCATTTAAAAGTGAACTATTTTATGTGTTGAAAGTTCAAACCCCCCCCAAGATATGGGGCTTGGCTTTCCCATGTGTTATATGTGTCTGTGATGCTGTAATAGAACCTTGGGTATTGTCATTTCAGGGTCAGTCTTCTGAGTCTTTCTGTCAGTTTTTTTTTTTTTTTAATGGAAAATCTGACTATTAAGAGAAGCATTTGTGGTTCAAATTAGACATTCTTATTTCATGAAAGGACTCGTACATTCCTGGAGATAGGTTTATGTTCCAGCCCTTCCTTTCACTGATGGGAAGGGGGATTAGTGTGTTCATTTTCAAGTGAGGAGATGCTATTTCTATTGTTAACTGATGAGACAGTTTATGCTTATGGCTTAGGAAATATAAAGTGCATCTCAGCATGCCTTAGTGTTAGTATTTCTTTTTCGTTACTTTCTTTTCCCTTCATGCATGAGAGCAGAATGCTGCACATATGGGTAGGAACCTGGGTTCTATGGGGCTGAAAGAATCTCATGTTTGTGCCATGTTGCTTCTATCTCGGCTTTACTTGCAAAATCAGAGGTACTTCTTCCCCTTGTGGTCCTATTTGTAGTCTTCATTCATACAGTATATATTAATTTACACTTCCCATTACTAATTTACTACTTTTTAAAATTATTTTATTGAGTATTTTAAATTTAAATAAAACAATGTTTTCCATTTCTCTTAATCCCTGAAATGCTGTATCTACCAATAAATTCATCTCATTTAAAATTGATAGACAGCTATGGAGCACTATCTTTTCTACTGGGCACAAAAGGTAAATCCATCACAGTGGATGTCCCCAGCCACCAGTCCCTGGATGGTCACATGTTGGCTGCAAGGGACCTGTATGGAAGTCTGTGGGAATATGGCGGTGTTGACTGGAATAGCCTAGGGAAGTCTCAGACTCTAGTACCACAGAGATATTGAGGACAGGTAATGGCTTTCTTTGTGTATATATGAGAGCCAAGGGCATTTGTGCATTGGAATGTGTAGCTCTGAGTAGACATATACAGGGATCCAAAGGAAGACCTTGTATATTGTTGGCACAGTCTGGTCAGGTACGGTCTAGGGTTCTCGTCTCTGAGAAATGGAAGAATGAAATTTACAAAAACAAAGGTGAGAAGAAGTATTAAAGTTTGTTTAGAAAGCAAAGCATAGCAAAGCAAAGGACAGGGCAACTACTGAAGCAGGGAGGGATGGGCCCCAGGAGAAGGTTGCTGTCTGCCTGCAGTCTTTTTCCTAGGGATCTCTGTGAAACTTTTGGGCCAGCCAGGGCAGTTCCAGAGGTTTGGCCTCCTACTTCTAGACCTCCACACCCCTCACATACTGCCCTTGAGCCATGCTGACTAGGAGCTCTTGGCCTACATTATCAGCCAAGGGCTGATTAAAATGTTGGTTATGTCCTGAGGCTCCTGCTGGCTGACTGCAGTCTGGGACTACCTTATTAATAAGACCCTACATCATACTGGGGACCTCTACCTCGCTTCTTACCCCTATCTTTGGCCTGACTGGGTATGTGCCTGTGGTCAGTCCTTTTTCCTGTGTTCAAAGCCCTCTGATCCTTCTCTCATGGATTTGAGTGTGGAATAATTCTGTGAGGAGGGAGGATTTCCTGGAGTAGAGACTTGTCCAGTGGCATGTGAGAGAATGGATTCAGAAACTATCTTCTGATAACAGGTCAGGCTTGGAGGAACAGCTGAAGGAGAGGACAGCAAGTATGAGTTCCTTTTGGAATGTATTGAGCTTTTGATGTCTATGGGTATCCAGAAAGAGATGTGGAGATGAGAGGCAGGGTTGGACTGCAGGTGTAGGCCTGGAGGGCCTGGGTGAAGTGGGATTGCCAAGGGAGAACACATGGAAAGACAGACTAGGGCCAGCAATGATGTGCCCTCATGCGGAGAAAATGAAGAAGAAATACACAGAGCCTGTGCAGGTTGCTTCTCTGTATGTGCTTGAGATAGCACCAGCACGTTTTGTCAAATCTCCTTAAGAAGCAGGGGTCAGAACGGAGAGTACTGTCCCGGAGAATGCTTTGTTACATGTCTGCCTACTGATGACAGCATTCCACATCTCTCTGCTTTACATTTCTGAGTGTAGATAGTCAGTGTTTTAGTATATAATCTCTCAGCTCATTTGTCAATATAAAGATGTGTGTCACATACTTTCTTCTAGGTTATGAAAAAGCACACAAGGGATTGGAATAAAAGTACCAGGATGCTCCAAAATTCAAGAAATTTTATTATTAAACCTTCAATGTTAAAATGTAATCTTCATAGACTCCTTTCTGATAATTAATACATGACACGAGATAATTTTAGTCATCTAAAACAACAAATACAAATACATATTTGTTAAAATTCTAAGGAAAACATTATTCATCAAGAATGTCTTGACATTTTCTTTTGTATTTTGCAGTAATACATATTTTGTGTGACTATATAGTTGAAATGCATCTTGAGTTAAACTTTAAGCCACTAAGTAATAGTTATTTCTTGGGTTATATTGATTTAGGCATTTGGAAACTTGGCTCCTGTTGTTTTGTTCTGATATGTTACTGTTAATTTAAAAAATAACATTTGGCTTTAATGTGGGGAAAGGTTATTAAAAGATTGGTGTTTTCTTTCTGTCCTTCTTTAAATCTATTTGTTCTATTTTATTTTTGGCAATATTGAAATTTGAACCCAGGGTCTCATGCTTGCCAGTCTGGTTTTCTGCCACTGGGCCATGTTCTTAGCACTTTTTTGACTGGTTATTTTTAATATTGTGTGTGTGTGTGTGTATGTGTGTGTGTGTGTGTGTATACACTTAAAACCAAAGCCTCTTTCTCTCCATTGGCTTTATTGATCAAGGCTGGATCTCTGCCACTTGAGCCATACCTCCAGTTCTGTTTTTTTTTTTTTTTTTTTGCTGGCTACTTGGAGCTGAGTCTCACAGATTTGTGTGTCCAAGCTCGCTTTGAACCTTGATCTTCAGATCCCAGTCTGGTGTTACAGGCATGAGCAACCAATATCCAGCTTACCTCTTTTTAATGAGGAAAACAGGACATAATATCTTTCAAATTTCATAGTATGTATAAGAGGATATTATCCTGCAGAGAATAGCCTGTGTGTTAACCATATATGATTTCCTACTGTTTTATTGCTGTTGGGCATGTAACAGTGACACCATTGCAAATATTTTAAATTTAGAACAATTTACACCCTGTAGATAAATTATTGTGCACTAGACATTAGTTTCTAAATGACATTTAATGGACTTACTCTTTGAATATTATGTTTAGCGTAATATTGCAGAACTAAAAGTAATGATTGAAAGACACGCCGTATGTGTTGTTCCCTGCAAGGCCTCATCTGTGAACATTCACAAGTCTTCCTCATACTTCCACATAATAAGATGTTTGTGTATTTCAGCTGAGGCGTTGAGTTTTACTTTTGGACATACTACGCAGAATTCTTAGCATTATTTTCTCATATCAACTAAAGTTTTAAAAATTAATTAGAATAGTTTATTATAATTTTTTGCCTTTAATAAGATGGAATACTCATAACTGATCATTTCATTTATTGTTAGAAAATTGTAATTGCAAAAATTAACTTGTCATACACCACAGCTCAGCAAAGTCACTTTCTCATAAGTCTGTGGTCACAGTATGTTTTTTGCAGTTCAGCATCTGGCTCGGTGGGGTACTGATGGCTTCTAGGAAGAAAAGTACCAGGGTGAGCAATTAAATGCAAAGTGACAGCATAAAATATGATCATTGTGGTTATGCAAAAGACACATTTATGAATTTTGCAGATCACTGTCATTTTCTTTCTGCCCATATTTTCTCTTGCTTTGTTAGCTTAATAATTATAGTACAATTTATTTTTTCTTCTAAAAAGTGAGCAATGTTTTAATTATCTCAGTGCTTGTTTATATCTTGCTTGTTTTCAGTTTTCAATCCTTATGATAACTCTTTTAACTATCTTGACTTGATAGTTTCAACTTTATTTCAAAACTGAAAAAATTTAAAAACACTATTGTGTAAAATTTCTTAAGGTTATTAATATTTACTGCATACTTATAATATTGAATAATATTCACCACCTACAAATGTTTGCCAGTAGTTAATTTCCTTATACTGTCACGTATTTTGACATTTTAAGAATTTTATGTTAGAGTAGATCCTTTGGTTTGGGAGTGGGTAAAGCAGCCTGGCCTGAGGATTCAGGGAGGAGGTTTTGACAGTGGGTGCTAGGGTTTTAGATGAGGAGACCGTCTGCACGCCAGGGCTGCCTTGAGCAGCAACCGCTTCGTCTTCCGAGCACCCTTGCCAGTAACCCTAGACTTCACGCTGTTCGTCATTTCTAGTGTTGCATTGAAAAAGCTTCATTTTCAAACCATTTATGCTCAGGCTTTGCTTTCTTACTTTCTTTCTATTTGAGTGTCTGAATTTCTCAGAATAGTTTTCTAATCATTTGCTTAAATCTACCCTGAACTGTCCTATGTGCTATCCACATAGGACATAGCTTATTTGTTTTGCCATTGGTGAGAAGGCACCAGGTCAGGTTTCTAAGAGTGTGGTATTAATGGTGGTGACTGAGTCAGTCTAGGAGACTTCCTGCATGTGGCACTTACTCAGGCTGATAAAACGTGGTTTTACTGTTTTGGCAAGTTTCTAATTGTTCCTTGAGAGGTATAGTGCTTCCTCTCTGTTGTGGTGGCTGGGGTGTTACTACTTCCCTCTGCACAGTTTATGCTCTTGGAGCATTCGTGTTCCTCGGTAGCCTGTTTTTTCTTACTGTGAGAATACTTTTGATAATCTGTGGTTTAGCAACTAACAGGGCTTATTTTAGCCATTTATTCTTAGATACTTTACTTTCAGTATTACAGCAGGCATAGTTTGGGCTGTGATTGATTTTGAATAAATGAAGCCACATTAATGAATAATTGACTAATAGAAGCAGGTTCTCAAATGCTGCATTAGGAATCAGTGACACTCTGAATGGATTGCTCTGTTTATTTGTTCATAGAGCTACTCAGAGGCAGTGGGAACCAGTCAGGAGTTAACTAAATTTCTTATATCCATTGGATATTTTTGCATACTGACTGAGAAAACAACTTTGGCCCTGTCCTGAAGGAGCCAGAATCCAGCTGGTGAATGAAATGAAGCAGATAGAGCAATCCATTCACAGAGTGTCACTGATTCCTAATGCAGCATTTGAGAACAGCTCTACTTCCAGTTTTGTTGTTTTTTTTTTTTTTTGTGGCTAATTCCAGATAGGAGTCTCACAGACTTTCCTGCCTGGATTGGCTTCGAGCCATGATGCTCAGATTTCGGGCTCCTGAGTAGTTAAGATTATAGGTGTGACCTACCAGTACCCAGCCTGACCTATGTAGCCATGACCAATTTTTATAGATTTAAAATAAGTTTAAAGTAAAAAATACAGTAACAAATGATGGAATACTGCAGCCGTTTTTCTAAATATTATAACTTGCTTGTATTTGCAGAGTTTCCTCACCTCTTCAGTTTTATGGGTTCTTGTAGACAGGTGTTTATAGCGTGTTTACTTTAAAATTTTTGTCCATCCATCCATCCATCCATCCATCCATCCGTGTAATCTGTTTACTTTTTCTCAACAACTGTGGTTCAGTATGGTTGATGTACTATGAAGGCATTTATTTAAAGTCTACAATGATTTCATGTACCTCTAGAACCATGCACAGTCAGCCTAAGAGAGGGTGTTGACTCCTGGGCTGCTTTGCAGCTCGTTCAATCCCACTTGCCCTGGGAGCCAGTCACTGCCTTTCCTTCCTGTAAACTCATTTGTTAAGTCACCTGGCATGTTCTCTTGTATAAAAATCTTGGTTTGACCGACCTGTGTATTCATTGCTTTTGGGAGAGGAACTGGGACCTAAAAGTCTGGAAAGTGTGGTAACTCTGCTTAACCATATTTTTTTTTTGTGTGTGTAGACCTGGTATATTTTTGTTTTGTTGTTTTTGCATTATTGTAAATGGAAGTACTCTTGCTATTAATATTTTAAAATGTAATTCAATTTCATAATTTAGCCTTGTATCCTGTGAATTTTCTGAATCCATTTAGTTATTCTAGTAGTTTGTTTTTTTATGATTTTGAGGATTTTTCTATGTAAACAGTCATGTCTTCTATGAATGGAAATAGTTTTATTTGTTTTTAATCTACTGCTTTATTCTTTCCTTTTTATGTCCCTCTTCATGTTTAACACCTTTTTTTCCTAAAAGCCTACTTTTGGCAGCATGTGTCTTATGTAGAATATATTGGTCTCGGCATGCAAAGTGAATCTCAGAGGTAGCATGTCCTCGGAGCTTTTATTTCAATGTGGTTGAACACTCTTTTAACTGTAACTGTGTCACATGTTTGTATGTTTCTCTTCCACTGACTTACTTTGTATTGACGTGAATTCTCTGTAAATTTAGATATGTCTTTATTTCATTTTCCTTTTTGATACCTAGTTTTCCTACATACAGCATTCTAGATTGCTAGTTTTTCTCTTAACACTTCAGCTATACTATTTCATTCCTCTTCCATGGTTATTGTAAGTCAGCTATATTTGTATTATTCATATTGATATTTTCTCCTTCATGGTGTGAAGTTACTCATATACTTGTTCTTTGGAATGTAATGATTTTTTTGCTGCTTTCAGATTTCTTTAATTATCTTATTAGCAGTGTGACTAGGACTTTTAAAGGTATAGATCTCTTAGTGTTGCATTTACTTAGGTCTATTGAGATTTTTGTGTTTGCATTTTAATGTATTTCATTAAATTTGGGGGAATTTTCAGCCATTATTATTATTGTTTATTATTATTTCTTGGTCAGTCATGGGGCTTGAACTCTGGGCCTGAGTGCTGTCCCTCAGCTCTTCAGCTCAAGGCTAGCACTCTACCACTTGAGCCACAGCACCACTTCTGGCTTTTTTCTGCTTATGTGGTGCTGGGAAATCGAATCCAGGGCTTCATGCATGCGAGGCGAGCACTCTACCATTGCCCAGCCATTATTTTTAAAAGTATTTTTTCTTTTGCTTTCTCTCTATTTTCTTGTTTGGATTCTCAGTACAACTTGTTTGAATGATCAAAATTGTCTCATTATCTTTAGATCTGTTTATCTTAAAAATTTCTCCCCCTCCTAGAAAATCAAAGGTAATGTACCGAGAGGTTACAGTTCCATAAGCCAGGTAATGAGTACATTTCTTTTTGAACAGTGTGAGTCCTTCTGTGGCTCTTGCCAAATTTCCGCTCCCGTCTGCACCCACAAGTTGTATAGTTCATTGTCAGCATGTTTACTGAGTACCACTGCTGCATTTGTTCACCCTTTGTCCCTCCATTTCTGTGCTCCCCTGTACCCTTCCAAAGAAAGATAAATGAACAGACAAGAAGAATGAAAATTTCATTTTAAGTTTCAACATTTATTTTATTTTTTTGTCGGTTGTGGGGCTTGAACTCTGGGCCTGGGCGCTGTCCCTCAGCTCTTCAGCTCAAGGCAAGTGCTCTACCACTTGAGCTACAGCGCCACTTCCGGTTTTCTGGTGGTTTATTGGAGATAGGAGTCTCACGGTCTCTCCTGCCTGGGCTAGCTTTGAACCGCGATCCTCAGATCTCAGCCTCCTGAGTAGCTAGGATTACAGGTGTGAGCCACCAGCGCCCGGCTCAACATTTATTTTAGTACAAGAAAATTTAAATACTGAAAAATTGAAAAAGGAGAAACATTTTCTGCTCTCCCAACAAGCGATGGGGTAAAGGTGCCTGAGTAACTATACAATGGCATGTAAAGTCATTCCTGTTTTCTATTAATTCTCCTCTCTTGTTTTTTCCTTTGTGGTACTTTGTTCAGACATAGTTTGTGCTTTATTTGTATTGCTATTGAATATTAGTCACTTTATATAACATTGTGATGTTTTGCTTTTTTTTTTTGTTTTTGTTTTTTAACTTTTTCTCCCCCCATTAAAGTGGCCTGCATTGTCTTAAAACTATGAACTTTATGGTCTTGTACAATGTGCCATCTTTAATCCTTATCTGTGCCTTCCCGATGTGTATTTAATGTGTAGGATTTGTGGTCAAACCAAGCTTAAAAATTTTAAATCAGCTTTTGTTTAAACTGTGAGGTGATTTTATGTGTCATTAAATATTCTTTTTTTTGGTGGGGGTGTGCTGGTTGTGGGGCTTGAACTCAGGGCCTGAGCACTGTCCTTGAGCTTTTGTGCTTAAGGTTAGTTCCTACTTGAGCCACGCTCCATTTCAGTTTTTTGTGGTTAATTGGAGGTGAGAATCTCATAGACTTGCCTACCCAGAGGCTGGCTTTGAACCACAGTACACAGATCTTAGTCTCCCGAGTAGCTAGGATTACAGGTGTGAGCCACCAGCACGAGCTCATTAAATATTCTTGGTAAATATTTTTCTGACCCTTGTATCAGCTTATGACTTTTTACCCTTTTCTGTGAGTGTTGACAGGCAACATTTAGAACATCAAAATAGGGGGAGAAAATGAGTGAAGCTTTTTTTTTTTTTTTTTTTGGGTCCGGTCGCGGGGCCTGAACTCTGGGCCTGGGCGCTGTCCCTCAGCTCCTCAGCTCAAGGCTAGCGCTCTACCGCTTGAGCCACAGCACCACTTCCGGCTTTTTTCTTTTTGCTTATGTGGTGCTGAGGAATCGAACCCAGGGCCTCAGGCATGCAAGGCAAGCGCTTTACCACTGAGCCACCTTCCCAGCCCCTGAGTGAAGCTTTTGATAGGATGTTGGCACTGCGGTCAAGTCTACTTGCACAACTCAGGTAAGGACGGTGAAGCACGCGATGGAGGGCGGATCCCTCCTCCTGCACTGCAGCCCCTGTGCGGACCTTTGGAGGTAGGTTCTGTGTACTTGCTCACTGGTCTTTGTATTTGGGGAAGATGGATGCCTGTGTGTGCAGTCTGGATTTGGACAGAACAGTAGGTGGACATGCCAATTAGGAGACTCTAGCCTAGGAAGTGAAAGTTTGTGGGCAGCATGCACATGGCATGGATGCGTGCCATTGATTCAGAGAGAGTAACAAATCAGAAGATGTGAGACTCTTCAAGGAGTAGATACTAGCCAGCAATGTTGAGTGATGTAAACACACGCACATAACAACAATAGCAGCAGCAGCAGCACCAAGAACAGAAGCAGCAACAAGAATTAGAGCTTCTGGCTAGACACAGGTCACTCACACCTGCAATCCTAGCTGCTCTGAAGGCTGGTTTGAAGCCAGCTGAGGCAGGAAAGTTTGTGAGATGCTTATCTCCAATTAACCATAAAAAGCTGGAAATGGAGTTGTGGCTCAAGTGGTAGAGTGCTAGCCTTGAGCAAATAAGCAAACAAACAAAAAATTACCCTAAAACCAAACGTGGAGGAACAGCACCCAAGCCCCAAGTTTAAGACCTAGGACAGGTATTTTAAAAAAAAAAAGACTTCTGGAACCTCTTCCTGGGTCCTGTCTTTCAGTACACTTACATTCACTGTGGATGTCAGCAGTTGAGATGAGGCTTGCCCTTTCCTCGTTTGGAAAGCAGGCATGTATTCAGTGTTTTCCAGTGTGGACCATGGTAGGTTTTGATCTGAATATAAAACCAAATCCAATGACTGTTTTTGTTTTTTGTTTTTTTGCTGGCCTCTTTGCATCTTTTCCTGGTCAGTTCAGGAATTTGCTTTAGAGAAACTTCATTGTTTTTATTGAAGGAAGGCAAGAGCTATTACAGAGAAATAGGACATGGAAGATGACAAGCAATAGTTTGATTTTATTGACTATTTATTGTATGTCTACTGTGTACTTGGATACTAGCCAGCTCTTGGCCAAGGAGGAAGAAAAGAGATTACTTAGACACTCCTTAATTACTTGAAATCAATTTCATTTCTGTTATTTTCTTTTCCACTAATTCTTCATGTTACAGAATCTTTTCCAAGCTAAAGGATGGCTTGTGTGCTATATATTAACAGATATTTTTCTTGAACATTCATTGGTTTACTCATTTATTTTCTATGAATTTTTAAAGTTGTTTTTTTTTCTTCAGGAGATTTAGCATATGTAAAATATACTAGGGTCTTGAGGATAGAAAGTGTGTATTAAATCAATTAATAAATTACCACAATTTAGTGTATAAAGGCCACATGTACAAAACAATGAAATGTGGTCTAGAATATTATCTTGGATTCAGTATAAGCAAAGCATATTAGGAAATTATTTTTCAAATGGTGTTTTAAAGCAGTTGTGAGACTATTAAATTAAGAAAAGATTTTGTGACAGATTGGTTGGTTGACAATATTGAAAGAGGTAATTACGTTTTGTATTAACATTAATTATAAATAATAATGGATTTTGTGCATCTATGTTGTAGTTTTGTTATATTCACACACCTTTATTTTCTCTTGTGACTCCAACATATTGGTCCTCATGAAAAGGTGATCAAGTAGTAAAAATTAGTGTGTGTGTGTGCATATACCTGCATACACACACACACACACACACACACACACACACACACACACACACACACACACACACACACACACACACACACACAAGATCAAGGTTCTGAATGCCTTCTTAGAAAGGGAAATCCTTTTAGATAATTGCATGGAACATGAAGCGAACTATGTAGTGATCCAGTATTCATTCCCAAATCTCTGTGGATCACAGAGGCCTGGTGCTTCCTGTGGTCCTGAGTGTCCATAGTGTGCCTGACCACAGCATCTGCTCTGCTTGGATGTGAAAACACTTGTGCGTTGAAATTGATATGGAATATATATCATTCCAGAATGTAAATATAAACACATTCTACCTATAATTTGTGATATTCTCATTAGGGTTCCTTACATTTTAAAGTATTCTTTATAATAGGTTTTGTAGCTTGAATTACTAGTCAGTATTAAAATGCAGGATGTGCCTGTTCTGTTTAAAACATTGGTACCATGACAAATCGTTTAGCTTGTTCACGTTGGTAGCTGTATTTCACTTTTCCCTGATTGGAGCAATGCAGCAGTTGCTGTTTGTGTTCTGCCACTATTCAAAGTAGCTCCTGACCTCCACCAAGGCTGTGTCTCTGAGTCAACAGTCATTTCATTTATGATCTGGCTTGCTACTACTTTCAGCTTTTCCATCACTGAGGACCATCTTTTTTGGCCTTGCATTTTAGTACATTTTGGCCAGCATAGAATGCATATAATAGGCTTAGCCATCACTCCATTCTGTTCTCAGAGACCACTGCAACTTTAATCTGACTAAAATTATTGTTGGTTTAGAAATGTATTCCTTTGTCACACTGTTGTCCAAAGGATCCTCCTGGATTATAGAAGAAATGATTTCCTAGTCTAGTTTTCCCAGTGCAGATACCAAAAATGCATGTCTCATTAATTGAAATTAAGCGTTTTCTAAACCTATGTTCAATAAAGATATTTTAATTAAAATATGAGTATGGGTTTACACTAAACGTTAAATTTCAATTATGAGACATACATTTCTGGTTCTTTTCTCTCCGTCCTTCTCCACCTTTTTGGAAAGCAAGAGGAATATTTTTTGATGAATGATTTTCTGTAGAGTCTATTAGGCAGGCCACTCTTAGTTTTTTCACACATAGATGACCCAAAACACATGCTGTTCCTTTATATACGCAGTGTAAACCCCCAATACTTAATACATGTATACAGAGCACTGTACCTGTTGGGGTTATTGATTTAGCCATTTATACAAAAAATGGAAATGAAACATTTTGCTTCAGTGTTAAATAGAACTGTGTAATTAAATTTTTGTAAAAAGGATTGGCTACTCTTTAGTCTTAAATTGCCTTTAATTGTCATTAACTCAGGGGAGCTAGCTGTTGATGGAAGCTAGCTGTTCATAGAACTGTGCTGTGCCCATCCGGTTCTATGAGCTGATCATTTGGTTGATCATTAGGTAAGTTTGGCATTTCACTGAAGTCAAACAAAATGGTCCATTTCAAGTAAATGAACAAAAGCTATTCCATTCTCATTTCTTGAGGTGAATTTCTAAGCCTGTTGAGGTTAAAGCCACTTAATGAAATGCAAACACGTTTTCAGTTACTAATTAAGTAGAGTAATGAAGTCACAAAATTTCAGTTTCGACATCCTGTATTTTGAGAAGATAAGTGTACTAAGCACTGCTAATTAGTTTTCCGGGTCTTTTTTTTATCCTTAATGTATATATTTGTCAGCTTTTATTCCTAATGGCCATAATGATAATAATGGTCACTGCACTACTTTTGTGCGATAGAAAGCTATGGAGGTCTGGCTGTCATAGGCTTTTCTCTACCTGTTCATTAAAACTGTAAGAGTGTTTTCAGTTGTTAGTTTTTGAAACTTAGTATTTACAGAGAGTAAGTTTGAAGTCCATTGAATAAATGTTTAACCAATTCTATTTTCTATGCTGTTGTTTGTATTTACTTCAATCTACACACCAAAACAATTCCCAATTTAATTTTTTTTTACAATACTCTGATTTAAGAGTAGGCGTTATTATACATAGGCTTATTATACATACATTTCTCAGCTTTAAGAAAAAAAGCTTACCTGTTAAGTTTTTAAATATCTACTGCTCACTAGTCATGGAGACTAGTTTTGTCTCCTTGGTTTTTCTATAAGATATAATAAGCAAGGTAATTTAAAGTCACCTAATGTAGTTTTAAATTATTGCTTTAGAAAGGTGCTTTATGCACTTCATTAGCTTATAGAAAAATTGAAATGCTGCAATAAGTGTAAATTTCAGTATATAATACTTGCTTAAATCTTCTATGCTAAGCATTCTTAACAAATGGAAACACTTTAGCAACATTAAATCATTTATTGAGTACATATTACCAGAAATTTAATGTGATTCTTCATTTTTTATTATAATTTTTTTCTTAAGTAACCACCTCTAATTTTTTGAAAGTACTATTTCTGTTCTTTTTTCCTTTCTTGTTTCCCATTTAGAAAAGAAATGAAAAAAATACAGAAAATCTAGACATTGTATGTTGAGTATTGCTATTTCTCTTCAAGAAGTACAGCTCTGAGACGTGTCTGTTTCCAGCGAGGTCTGTGTGTTGATAGTAGCATTTGCTGGGTCTTGTGATATGTGAATGTCTTTTGTCACCCACAATCATGTTACTACTTGTGGGCCTGTGCTATTGGAACTGAACCGTGCTGCTTGCTTCGGGTCGGCTTTCATGGACAATTAGTGTCTTAAGAGGACTTTGGTCACCAGTTGTCTTAAGTGTTTACTGTACAGACATCATCTCGGAATGAGCAGCAGCGCTGTGTTCCTTTCACTCTTGCCAGGCATTTCATGTTAGCCTTTTCTTTGAGACAAGAAGAGCAGCTGCTCATGTTCTGTGCGTGGCATCGTTTTCTGTTTGAAGCCTTAGGCTTTTCCAATTTACTGGCTATTTTTTTTTCTCTTTTTGCTCGTCTTGTTTTCTCTTGTCCCCTCTTGGTAACTGTCAAAGACCCACATCAGGTTATTCTTCTGACAGGAATGAAAAGAACTATCTTCCTGCTGCTTGGCTCTGTGTCAGTATCGACAAGTTGTGCGTGTTTGACACTCCATGAGGTGACTGGCTCCAGCAGTATGCAGAAGCAAACCAATAAATCTCCAGTGTCACTCCTCTCATTGCCACTTGATTGCTCTTTTTGCTCTACATATCACCATGGAAACAAACACTTCTAAACAAGCCTTTCCCCAATCCAAACAATTTCGTTGCCCCTTGACAAGGTGGATGGTCGTTCCTTGATTAGCCAGCCTTTCAAGACTGCCAGGTGACAACCAGGAAAACTTACATAATTTTAGTTCAGTTTTGGTCATTGCTTGCCCTTTTTTTGTGAAGGTATTCCCGTGCATGTTTGTAGATTGTGATTTTATCCTTCTGAAAGAGGGTCTCCCTGTATAGGCCAGGGTGCCCTCAGATTTGTAGCGAGCCAACTCAGGGCCACCTTAGTCCCCATGAGATTGCAGGGGTGTATTAACTACCACAGATAGTAGTTGCAAGTATTTTATTTTTTAAAAAATTTACGGTATTGGTCTTGTAGAGGTGATGCACAGAAGGGTTACACTTATATGTGTCGGGTAATAAATGTATTTCCTTTCATACAGTGTCATCTGTTCCCTCATTCTCTCCGATTCCCTCCCTCCCATCTCCACTCACGAGTTGTGTAGTTCACTGTTATCAATGTCCAGTGCGTTCCACCTCTACACTTTTTCAGTCATTTCCATGGGTATGTATTCTTTCCTACATGTTTTTCATTTCAGGAAGGACAAATTCATCATTGTCCTTCAGGGTGATATTCACATGCCAAGAAATAAGGAACCCGCAGGTGCTTACCTGTTATAGAATGTGGTTTGCTGCCTGTTTTTCTCGGTTTGTGCTTATAATTTTGACTTTCATTGTTTTGTCTATGTTTTTTTAAAGTTACCTGTCTGTCTTTTCTTTTTAAGAGAGTAAAAGTGCCTATATTGTAGTCATGAAAATCAGGTTGCTTCATTTCAAATCAGTTATTCCTTGTTAGGCAGCCATTCAGTTTTTAAAAGATGCTGGATTACACTGACTCTACACAAAAGTGAGTTTGGCTATCCCAAGTTGACATATACAAACAGGGTTGGCATTTATTTTCTCTGAATTTAGAACTGTTAGGGAGATTACTTATACCAATATTATTATTTCCTTTATTTGATAGATTTCATTGTACCACAAATTGGATTTTTTTGGCATCGTAATGCTTTGCTGTTTCTTATAAACTTATTGACTATATCTGTTTAGTATTTTTAGCCCTTTTTGTAAATTTTTAAGGCAGTCAGATGAAGCAAAACACTAATGACTTAAAAAACTGATTTTCTTATCTTTTAAAGCCTTTAAGTGCTATTTTTATAATACTGAAATGTTAAATATAGGGTTTCAATATCATTTTAATATTAAGTATAGAAATTAAACCACCTATTCAATTGTTAGAGACATATATATATATATATATATATATATATATGGGTTGTTTCTAGGTTTTCTTTGTTTTTCTTCTTTTTTTAAAAAAATTGTTTTTGGGGGCTGGGAAGGTGGCTCAGTGGTACAGTGCTTGCCTTGCATGCATGAGGCCCTGAGTTCGATTCCTCAGCACCACATAAACAGAAAAAGCTGGACGTGGCGCTGTGGCTCCAGTGGGAGAGCGCTAGCCTTGAGCTGAAGAGCTGAGGGACAGCGCCCAGACTGAGTTCAGGCCCCATGACTGGCAAAAAAAAAATTTAAAAAAAAAAAAAAAAAAAAAAAATTGTTTTTGGTGCTGTCATTTTAAATCTTAAGATTTTATATTACGTGTAAGAGTAGAATATATTCTAAGTCTTTTTATGTTTTTGTTATATAGATAAAAGACAGTACAATTATTATCAGCAGTTCGGCTTCATTTTAGAATAATAAATATACTAGCTTAAAATGGATACATGGTAAAGAATGAGATAATTCATTTCACTTGTGAGAAGTGTAAGTCATGATAAATGATTTTCCTTTACAAAATTCCCCATCTCTGAGACAGTATTAGTTTTTACTTTAATTACTGGCTGCCGTAATGTTTCCTATCCATAACTGTCTGCAGAATAGACTGTTTCCGAGCAGAGGGTACGGCCTGTTTACTCAACCGTTGAGAAGAGGGCCCAAGTTCTACCAAGTCTGAACTGCAGCCCAGGAGAGTGTCCTTCATTTAAATATTTAAATATTAATGTTTAATTGTATAGGCTGAAAACTTCAATGTCATTTTAAGGACATGCAACTTTACCAGAGACTCACTGTCCATTGTCAGCGTTAGAGTTTTGTCTTGAATCTTAACATCTTTGGGAGGGATATAACCTTGCAGCCATATTGAAAAGTTTACTTGTAGTCATCTTGTTGTTGTTCTTTTTTTTCCTCCTACACTTAAAGAATAATAACAGAAAAGCTTTGTCAGTGGTGGCTCTTTCAGAAAGGGCTAAGTTGACATTAGCTGAAAATGAGCAGAACGACACTAACAACTAATTGATTACAGTAATTACGCAGTCTTTGGCTAGTTTGTATTGGCAAACTCTATGTACTCCTGGAATAAATGTGAACCTTCAGAATGCAAGGAAAAGGTCACTCTCATTTGCATGATGGTCTTCATTAGAATATGCTAAGGAAGAGACCTAGTGTTTTATGACTTCAGGTGATGAATAGCTACCATATTACTCTGCTACATGAAAGCATGTCTTAGTCACCTTAATTTACATGTCTCTTTTTTTAATTTCAGGAAGAATCCAGGAAGCTTAATTATTGTGTTTTGTATGAATTTATGTAATGAAAGGTGCTTTTATTGAAAAAAAAATCTTTTAGGTAGGAATTACTTTGAAGAATGTAATTATAAAGCATTTCCCATATTACATGTTTTAGTGTTATAACTTTTGTCATACATAAAAGAAAATGGTTTTCTAGTTGTTTGGTTAATATATAGGTTAACTCATTGAAGCTTTACTTTCAGAATTTAGCTTACGTTCTTTAGTAGGCTATAAGATGGGGCTGGGAAGGTGGCTCAGTGGTAGAGTGCTTGCTTTGCTATAGGTTTGTTACCTAGTGGGATTTATTGAATTATGGAGTACGTTGATTTTTACTTTAAAATCATGCAATTTCATCACTTTATTCATTTCCTGCTTAATTAGGACTGTTTTTATACAACGTTAAAGACATGTAAAGTATGGGTTTGTTATATGATACCTAGTTTTATTTAAAACTTGGATATGTAGGATCCTTATTCCCCCCTTGACCCCCCATTTTTGCTGTGTGTGTTTTAAGACAAATCTTGTTTTGTCTCTCATGCTGCCCTTGTATTGATTCTCCTACCTCAACCTCCCAAGACTGAGATGACAGGCGTGTACTGTGCCTGGTAATGGGATGGTTTTCATGACATTTGTTTAGTGCAAGATTGTGCATATATATATACACACATAGACATAAATGTGCGCACACACACATATGTACACCCAAATATAAAAGCCCTCTGCAGCCTATCTTATTGTATACTTTAAAATTACTTTTTTATACATACATATTCTCATTTGTTTTTCTGATCGTACAGTGATGGCTCCCATTTGCTGTCATTATCCCTATGTTCTCATTATGAGAGAGAAATGGTTTTGGCTCCTAAAAGTATCTTTATGAGAAGTATCCATTCCTAATTAGCAGTTACTATAATCTGTTGGAACACAGGGTTAACACTTCTTGGATATGCTGCTATTATAAAGTTTCTTTATCTTTGAGAAGGCATTCCTGCTAGTAAAAACTTATGTGGAGAATGAAAAAGTGAACTATCTTTTTTTCTCTTATCAAATGAGGTTTTGTAATAAAATTGTACAATGAGCTTGCACAAGCTTTTTAAAATATCATTGCTGCCACTGAATAGGTCTATAATTTATTTATTCAGGAATGTTGAAGGCATTTTTGATTTATTTGTTTTTAGAGAAGTTTTGCTAAGGGAGATAATGAGCAGAGCTGGTGTTAATCATTTACTATGCAAGTCTAAAGAATGAAAATTTTGCATATCTTTAGCACTATTGGGGAAAATAAATTCACTCAATGCTAATTGTCTATCTGCAATTTGAAAAATATTGTCTCACTCTGGAGAAATGTAATACACTTTTACCTATTGCTAAAAGCTAAACTAATCAATATGTAATTAGAAATGTATAGAAATTTGTCTGTACATATGCATTAAGTAGTCATGATTATTTGTTATCTGTAAATATGTAACATTAACTTATTGTTGATCAACATTGTAGGCCACTACTATACTTCCTCATATTTGCCCTAGGTATTTGTTATCAACAAAGAACCACAGGTGTTTGTGTTCATGCTTAGATACAAATGCAGGACCAGCAAACATAAAGTAATAAAAGAAAAATACGTCCTTTAAAATATATGGTATTTTTTGCACTGGTATGGCTCATGCCTATAATCTTAGCTACTCAGGAGGCTGAGATCTGAGGGTCACAGTTCAGAGCTCAGGCAGAAGAGTCCCAGTGAGATTCCTGTCTCTAATTAACCACTCAAAAACCAGAAGTGGAGCTGTGGCTCAAGAGTGGTAGAGTGTTAGCCTTGAGCTAAAGCACCCAGGGACAGCGACCAGGTCCTGAGTTCAAGTCCCACAGTTGACAATAAATAAATGAATAAATAACTAAGTAGTATCTTATTTTTTAGACATCACAATAAAGTCCTTAAATAAGTGCATTCAACTTTTTACAGTAGAACATTTAATACCTTAGTTGAATTTTAAGCTACTTAAAAAGTTTGTCTCCCTGAGAATGTGAGATATATATATATATATATATATATATATATATATATATATGATTGTTATTTTCAATAATGGAATTTACAGATTTCTAGCAAATATGCTTAGGATGTTTACTTTCTCATAATTATTAATGTCTTCTTGTAATGCAGGAATTAGACAGGAGAAGAAAGGGGCATCCTAGGTTAACTCCGGTTACTAGAGAATAAGCAGTAAAGGTGACACATTGAGGTACCAACTTCCATGACCAGTTACTAAACAGCTGCTGCCATTGAAACCAGTGTCTGCCTTCCAGAGGATCTTCTGATACGCGGTTTTCCCTGTTTCCACCCCCACCTTGTAGCCCTCCTCCTCCACTTCCTCCTCCTCCTCCCCCAGTGTCTGCCTTCCAGAGGATCTTCTTGTCATCCTCTTCCTCCTCCTCCTCCTTCCCCCACTCCTCCCACACACCTCCTCCCCCGCCTCCTCCCTCGCCCCTCCTCCTCCTCCTCCTCCTCCTCCCCCAGTGTCTGCCTTCCAGAGGATCTTTTTGTCATCTTCATCCTCCTCCTCCTCGTCCCCCTCCCTCCTCCTCGTCCCCCTCCCTCCTCCTCTTCTTCCTCCTCATCCTCCCCACCCCTCTTCCCCACCCCTCCTCCTCCTCCTTCTCCTCCTTCTTCTTCCTCCTCCTCCTCTTCCTCCTCATATTCTGGCTTAACTTTGAGAGAAAACCTGCTTTCTATGAACCTTTCCAAAAGTAGATTTTTTTTTAGTTCATGGGAGAAAGTACTTGCTTATGAGCAAATTCACTGAACTTAACTCCAGAGGTTCACTCTGATTCAGTATTCACAGTAATTATAGTACTTTATAAAGCAGTACAACTGCTTCTGGATTTTTAAAATGATAAATGATACATGCTTATGTAGGAAATGAAAATAAATATATGGAAGGGTAAGGCTTTAATAAACTATCTTTTATAAAAGATATCTTTCATTAAAACTATCTTATATTAATGATAGTTCGATACATGTAAAATGTATTCATCCAGGTCTTTAGTTGCTTTTGTTATGATTTTTCTTTAATTTTAATTTTTTATTATAAAAGCGATGTACAAAGTCTGGTTACAGTTACATAATCAAGCAATGCGTACATTTCTATTTGGACAGTGTCACCCCTTTCTGATCTCTCCAGTTTTCCCTTCCTGTCCCCACTTACTGTAGTTCATTTTCTTTTCCTTTTCTTTCTTTTTCTTTTTCTTTTTGGTTCCGGTCGTGGGCCTGCACTCTGGTCCTGGGCACTGTCCCTCAGCTCTTAGCTCAAGGCTAGCGCTCTACCACTTGAGCCACAGCGCCACTTCCGGCTTTTTCCCCCCTGCTTATGTGGTGCTGAGGAATCGAACCCAGGGCCTCATGCATGCAAGGCAAGTGCTCTACCACTGAGCCACCTTCCCAGCCCCTGTAGTTCATTTTCAATGTAGTGTCTGGTGAACCATTTTTGTGCTCCCCCTTACCCTCCCAAAGACATAAAGAAACAACATGAAAAGAAAACAAAAAGAAAAAAATAACCTCTCATTTCTATTTATTTTATAATTTTTAAAAATAAGAGGTTTTATTTTTGTTGCTGTTCTTCTTAATGTGCTTATAATGTACTATGTGATTTTTTGGTTTCTTTTGTATGATCTTCCCCTATGGTACAACCCCTGTTGTCACTCTATTTGATTCTGGTGCCCTGCATCTTGTATATACATTTTTGTAATTTGGGGAGGGGAAGAGAAATCACAATATGCTGAAATAAGGATACAGGATGACTTGTTGTAACACTGAGATGTACAAGACACTATGTTGAAAACGAACTTTACAACTTTGCAGGGGCTGGGGGGCAGGGTGGTGGGAAAGGGAGGAGGTGGGGAGGTAAGGAGGAAAGGGATGGTAGGGGAAATATAAAGGAGGGGGTAATAATGCTTGATAGGAAATGGACTCATTACCTTGCTCATGTAACTGTAACCCCTCTGTATATTATCTTTACAATAAAAATATATATTAAAAATAAAAAAATAGAATTTCAATTTAGAATGTACAAAGAGTATTCTGGGCCAAATATTAAATACATTTAATGTTTCTGTGATATTGTATTGGCCTTTTACTTGTATAGTGTGTGTAGTGACTTCATTGAGGGAAAAAATTATTTGGTACAGGATTAGCAGGAATTAGGGCTCTGGAAGACATCCCCAGTTACCATGAAACTAGTCCAGTAAACTTCCCTTGTGTTAATCCATGATGATTCTGTAGGTCGGCTCCCACTACGAAGACCTACCTTGTAATCAAATGATATCTTTGGGCTTTTCATGTATACCTTGCAAATGTAATGATTGCTGAGACTCAAGTCACCTAAGTGCAAGTTATCTACACTGATCCTTTTCTTCTGGAAACTTAGCTGAGAACCAGACTTGTAGCTGGCAGGCAACTACCAACATCATAGGAAGCACTGGTCCAAAGAATAACTGTGATACACGGAACTTGTTTTAACACATGTGAGTCTATGGATAATGTGTGACACTAAGGAAAAAGCCACCTGAGAAAAATATATAAAAGATCGTGACTGCTGGTCCTGGGCCTTAAACTCTAGGCCTGGGTGCTATCCCTAAGTTCCCCTTTAAAACATTGTTTTGCAAATAAATGAAGAAACTATGAAGTAGCAAAATAGGAAGGGTAGATGGCTGGAAGAGGGTTTATTACTGGGTGTTAGAGGGAGAACTTGGTAATTTAAGGTTGGAAGCAGTGTGCTGTTAGAGATTGTCCTCCAATTGGAAGTTTGGCTGTCTAGCTGAAGAGTGGAGGTCTGGACAAGAAGCTAGTGTCAAGGACTGATGGGGGAATTGAACTCAAAATGACCATTTAAAAATACAGTAGCATGGAAGTGGCGCTGTAGCTCAAGTGGTAGAGCGCTCGCCTTGAGCTGAAGAGCTGAGGGACAGCGCCCAGGCCCAGAGTTCAAGCCCCACGACCGACAAAAAAAAAAAAATACAGTAGCATCCTTTTCTCTTGTTAGATATTAATTAATGTGGTGGTCAAGACTTGTGTGTGTTTGTGTGTGTGTGTGTGTGTGTACACTCACATATGTGTAACTCAGTTCTTGTTTACTGTTTCAGTTCTTTTTGAGTTGTAAGATAATAGGATAATGTCTAAATGTCATGTTTATGAAACAGGAGATTGTCTGAGTTAAATTACTAAATCAGATACAGACCATTGCAAGGTTGTAGTGTGAAGTATATAATATTCCTTTTTAGAACTGGTAGTGATAGAATCCTAATGAGTTGTCACTGTATTAAGATCTGTGAAGTTCCCTAATTGGGATTCGTACAGGTATTTTTTTTTAATGGAAATAACCTCTTGCAATCTAAAATGTTGTGAAAGAAATGTTCCTACATTACTTCTGACTTTATTTGGAACATTTTGGGCTTTTTTAGATGTTTATATATTATGTCTATTTACTCTAAAAATTCGGTATATTATGATTTATTATATGTGTCTTGCTATTAAGATACACACAGTTTAAAATATTTTAACATTTTGAAATCATGATGCTTTTTATAATTAATTGGTGCTTAATTTGGTAGTCTCTTTTTACATTTGAAAAGCTTGTTACTAAGTCAGTTGTGGACCTCAGAACAGATAATCTTTTAGAATCAAGTGAACCATAAATATTCAGTTCTTATAATGCAGTTTAGAAGATGTTTATTGTTGTTGTGGGCCCTTAGATTACTTAACATCAGATTTTCTTCTTATTTCTCATTATGGAGCTTAGTTTTAACTCTGGCTGGAAGCAATGGTTTTTATGACCTCAGGGAAGTAAATCAACTCCAGAATCTTATTAATGAACTTTTTATCCCTCAAGAAAATTTTCGTTTTTTTTTTTTCTTTTCTTTTCTGTGAAGTACATACTGAAACAATTCCCAGGTATAAAGTCTATCATCCCACAGGGCTGGCACACTTTCTGCTTTCTGTGTTTCCAGCCAGGCACCATGCAGTAAGGGGCACATGGTGAATGCTGGTGAGTTTCTGGGAGAGCTCCTCCCTTCAGTCTGACCTTGGCCAGGTCCACTTTTTCCTGAGGGATGGTAATTTCTATGGACACTACTCTACTACTCTGTATCAGTAGCTAAGAGAAATCCTTGTAAAAATCAACATGAGAGTGATAGCTTGAGATTATCAACAATACTTTACTTGCCTTTATTGGTTTTCCTGATTGTTAAGACATTTATTATACAATATTTGGAAACTATTTAAAAACCTCAGTAACAATCCAAATGTAGGCCCACTGTCTAGTGAAAATTGTAGTGATTGTTTAGTTTTTTTTTAGGTACATAATTTCTTTTTTACATTCAGATAATGGCATAAATACAAAAGTGTTTTTTTCAAATTATTTGAAAATGTTTTTCTTTAGTTAAATTAAAATATGGTATGTCGATATATTGTTTAGTATAGGTTATTTTTTTTTTTTTGGGTCCGGTCGTGGGGCCTGAACTCTGGGCCTGGGTGCTGTCCCTCAGCTCTTCAGCTCAAGGCTAGCGCTCTACCACTTGAGCCACAGCGCCACTTCCGGCTTCTTTCTTTTTGCTTATGTAGTGCTGAGGAATCGAACCCAGGGCCTCAGGCTTGCAAGATAAGCGCTCTACCACTGAGCCACCTTCCCAGCCCCTAGTATAGGTTTTTAACTCCTGTTTAAAATTGTGTTTTGGTCTTTGTATAGGTTTAAGTCAAGGTCCTTCTTAGTAAATCACTCACAAATATATATCTTTGTCACAGGTTTTCTTTCACTAAAGCTAAATATTCTTGTAAGTATAAAAATGCCAAAGTATATACTAACATTTTACTGACTTAGCCCAAAGGCAGTCATATCTCTTTTAGAACTGTACCAATGAAAATTTGTAGTTACTTACAGAATTATGCAAGTATGTCTAAGTGAATTTGTGTAATGCTCTCTGTATTGCTATTTCAAAAATGCCTATTGAAATTAATGTTTTGTTTTATTTGGTGATTTGGCAATTTCAGTTTTGTTATTACAGAGTACTAAAAAACAGTAGAGGTTCAATTTCTTGTTTTGAAGGCATTCGAATTTTTCTTCATATTCGTTGTTCCTAATCTGAAAATTGAAGCAGTGCACTGGTGACTCACACTGGTAATGCTAGCTACTCAGGGTACTGTGATCTGTTGAGGTTCATGGTTCCAAGCTAGCCTGGGAAGGAAAGTTCCTGAGTCACTTACCTCCATTTATGCAGAAAAAAAGAAAAAGTCATAAAGTAGAGCTGCGGGTCAAGTGCTAGAGTGCCAGCCTTGAACCAAAATACCTAGGCCCTGAGTTCATGTCGCAATACTGACCAAGAAAAAAATCGAGATAAAAATTAAAGATCCAAATACTCAGTGTTCTGATAGTAGTTTCAGTTGTAACCAGTTATTTTTTATTTTTATTTTTATCTTTATCTTGGTGTGTGTGTGAATGTGCGCGTGCATGCAAGTTTTGGGGCTTGAACTCAGGACCTGGGTGCTATCTTTAAGCTTTTGCATTCAAGGCTAGCACTTTACCACTTGAGCCATAGCCCTAATTCCAGTTTTTTTGGTAATTCATTGGAGATAAGAGTCTCATGCACTTTCCTGTATCAACTAGCTTTGAGTATTGATCCTCACATCTTAGTCTCCTGAGCTATGATTATAGTCCTGAGCCATGGGCCCCCAGTGTAACCAATTTTTTTTTTGTCACATGAAATTAAGAATATATACTCAAATGGATCATGTAAATGTATTATTATTACTGCATGAAAGTTATAGCTTTGAATATATTTCATTTACTTTTCTGATGAGATTTTGTACTATTTTGTATAGGACTAGCCTGGGGCTGGGATCCTCCTACCTAGGCCTTCCTTTTAGCTGTGATTCTGGACTTAGACTACTATGCCTAGCTGATTAGTTGAGATAAGGCTTTGCTGATGTTTTGTCAGGCTGGTTTCAAGCTGTTATCCTCACCTTTCCACTTTGTAAGTACCTGAAATGGCAGTACTTGCTAGTATTGGAAATTTCAGTATTTACTTAATCCTTTTGAAAGTAGATGTTGAAATTGTAAAAAAAAAAAAAAAAAGTTAAAATACGTTTTTTCACTGGAGTTCTTTTATAATTTTCAATTTTGGATCCAGCAAGAGGAAAAGTATAGTAAGTAGAATTGGTTCTTAAATTAAAATATCAAAATCAACTGTAGAGATTGTGGTGAATTGCTTTACCCTGCCTAACACCCAGGGGATGAGCTGCCTTGGGCCTTACTTTGGGGTGTGAGCAGCTGGGACACTGAGCAGAGTGACTCTGAGGTGGACTCCCATGGCCTTGCTGGCCTGGAGGCTGCAGTGTCTCTAGTCTCTCTAACAAGCTCTTTCCCACCCCTTATGTCTTCAGAAGGGGACGACAAGGCATTAGAAATCTCAGGTGCAGCTTTACGTCTGAATATTTAATAAGACCTCAAATAGGCCTTATTAATTGTAGATATTGCCATTGTGCACAGATACATTGTTAACTTTTAAAGAAAGGAAATACACTTGTTCCTGTTTTTAACTGTAAGAATTTTTTATAGTGGGATAAATGATATGGACAGCATCCGGACACATGTGAGCATCTGTCTATGGGTAACTGAAATCTTAGGAGAGAATTGTGCTAGGTAGGGCTCACCAGCGTCTCAGACAGCTGTGTAATGGGGTGAGGGAGCACAGATCACATGTGGTGTTAACCAGATAATGACGGGGTTCACCAAGATGGAGTTTCTTAGAGAGAGCCAGGAGGCAGTAGTGGGGGGTGGGCACAGATGTCAGGTAGGACTAGCTTCCTCAGGCTGGAGCTTCTCTCTCATAGAAGCTGCGAGGGCGTGAGGGAGTGAGGGATCTCATAGACCCCAGTGTGGCCTGGGCAGCCTCGCCACAAAGCTCAGAGTTCTCTGCTTGCTGGCAAATACCATGTAATGAACACTTCTCTAAAAATGACTTGAAAAGGAAAAAGTAACTGGCTACTTGTGGGCACTCATACATATTGTACTTATTGGCTAATGAAAACTATGCTTCTGGTATTGTATGAGTAGCAATTTTTCTGAATAGGTGTAGATTATTGAGGTGATTCGTTAAATGGTGGTATTGAAAGTAAGCTATTACACAGAAGTTTTGTTTCATCTGGTAAGAAAGGGCTGGATGATTATGAAGAATCAGATATCATAAAGTGCTTACAAAAACTTAAAAACTTAAATAGTATTAAATACAAAACTTCTTAATCTGTCCTATTCTTTCCTATGTCAAGGATACTATTTTGCTTGAATTTGTGTATCTTTGCTTATGTGTTTGATTTTAGAAATAAAACTCATACTTGTTTTATGTTAGTTAATTCAATGTATTCTCTTTCCTCCCCTCACCTCCTTCCCTCTCCTCCCCTCCTTTCCCTTCCCTCTCCTCCACTCTTTAATTGTGGGGCTTGACATTGGGGCTTGGGTGCTATCCTTGAATTCTTTTTGCTCAAGGCTAGTGTTCTACCACTGTGAGCCACAGCAACAATTCCAATTTTGTGGCGGTTAATTGGAGATAAGAATCTTATGGACTTTACTGCCCAGGCTGGCTTTGAACCAGGATCCTCAGATCTCAGCCTCCTGAGTAGCTAGGATCTCAGGTCTGTCACCATCACCCAGCCTGATTCAATGTATTTCCTACATTAGTCCTTTTGAGAAAGCAACACAGCACAGGATGGTTGAAGCGAGATGAGAAGAATCCGTTATGCATTACGAGTGGTATAGTTTAGGTTTTCTCAAGATCAGAAAGGGGCAGTCATCTGTTCTCATGTCTATGTGGCCTGGCCTCAGTTCAGACTCCTGCCTGGTAGAACCAGTCTGTTCATCTTTATATCAGCATCTGGGTTTTCCTCTGTATTCAGCTTTCTCGGTTGGAATTCAATCCATGTGTCCTGCTCATCTCTGTTCTTAGGGCTTCTCACTCACTTCATTGTAGAGTCATGTTCTTCCTTTTCATTTCTTGGTGAACATTACCAATTAACTGTTCACCTACTTTAAAAAATGGTATCCTGACTCCACCAAATGTACCTTGTATCGGGCCACTACTGAAGTGAGTCGTGTTGTACTTTATAAATCATAAATTTAATATGATTTATATTCTGAGTGTTGTAAAAAACAGAAAATCTGTGAAGTGTGATACATTATCTCTTTCTATTGCTGTGATATGTTGGGTGAGAAAATGTCATTAAGTGCAACCAATAAATGTTTTTTAATTTTCCAACAATACTAGATTTCACAAACTTAGATTCACATGCTGTTACTTTGTTTAAAAAAATCGAAGCTTAAAAGAATTTCAGAAAGTCCATTTCTACTTTATATAGGTGTTAAATGTGTATCTTGAGTGTGTGACATCTTATTTATTCACAATGCTTATACCTAAGTGTAAATTACATAAAAGACACATTACTCATGGATTATCATTATTTAAAAAATTTCTTGTGGAATCAAAATGAGAAATTAATTTTTGTTGCTTTGTATGAGCTAAATTAAGACTTTCAAATAATAGAATTTCTTCAAGTTAATAATTGTTTTAAAATTCTGTGTATTAATAGGTTATTCAAAGATAGTGTTATAACATTCGCATACGTTTTGCTTATTTGACACTATGGAGTCAGACCAAGTACTGATTTTAGCACTGTTTGACTGAGATTTACAACGTGGTCCATGCTCTGTATCTTTAGTGTAGCTAATTTTACTTATCTTTTAACATCAATATCAATATTTTGAATATTTAGCGATGAACAGAAATTTTATAGTGGAACTGAGGAATGTCTAACATATTCATGCTTTGAGGAGGAAGTAACGTAAAATAAACCACTTCCTGGGTTTAAGCCAGGCATAGTGGTGCATCGCCTCTGATTCAGCACTGAGGAAGCTGAGACAGGAGTTTCAGGAGTTCAAGATGAAGAAGCATTGTACTCATCATGGAATTAAAACCTCTTTGCACAATTTTTTAAATAAGAAATAAAGGGGAGGGAGAAGAATTCCAGGCTCACTTAGGTTACTTACTTTGACCCCAAAACCAAGGGGTTGGGGTTGTAACCCGACGAGAGCGGGATCTTGCTTGCTCACCATGTGCAGCGTCCCATGTTTGATCCCCTGCACTGCAAAGACAGCGTGCTTATATAGACATAAATGTTTTGTGGCATTTTAAATGACTAAGAGAAATTCGTGTTAAGGAATGTGTTAGAAATTTATCAGCTGGAATTCTGCCTAGTATCTCCTTTTTATTGTTTGGAGTTTTAGACTTCTGGCCATTAGAAAATAAAAATGTTACTTGGCAATTTTACAATACTTAGAAAATTTTATTAATGTTGATAATTCTAAATTCTTAGTGCTTTTATATTAGACTGTTTTTAATGCTTTGAAAAGTGATAGGCATCATTCAACACTTGTATGAAATGCAAATTGACTTTTGTAATTTTCTCAAACTTTAAAGCCCATCTTTTATGTTACTCACATTTTGAAATTACCTGATTACTTTATATATATATATATATATATATATATATATATATGGCTAGCTTATTAGAGAAGAATTATGCAAGTTGTTTTTTATTTATTATACCATTCTTTGAATAGCTTTTTACCATGAAAGTTATAAAATATGGATTTAGTTTCAAGTAAAGTGACATCATTGCTGCATAGTTTCATTATAAACAATGAAATTTTTAATAGAAAATAAGGTATTAATACAAATAAGATTTTGCTTCAGTTTTATCTATTTTGACTTTACAAGCTAAAGGAAAAATTCCTTATGACTTTTCAATCTATGGAAAATGAAAGGAATCTTAATTTTATGGCAGTAATCATAAACAGAACATTAGGTTTTCTATAATAACATGTGCCATTAAAATCCTTGGTTATAGAAGTACCTTATTATCTCCCATCCCATTGAGGAAGGAAGGACATTATTGATTGTGAAAATTTCATGGCATTTTTACCTGTTGTGGGTCCTGTCATGTCAAGAGTACAGTGTAGTGACTTTGGGGCTGTTGGCAGACACTTGAAGCTGCGGTGTCACTGTGGGTCCCCACCTCGAGCCGTGGAAAGCCCTCCCTGAAGCCAGTCTGTGTGGAGGAGTCCTAGATGAGGTCTTCATGGGTGCTGACCATAAAAAGTTCATCAAAGTAATGAGGCGGGGAGAGAGCTTGGTGCTCTTGGGCAGAGCTCAGCACCAAGGAGTGTGAACTGGCTCCAGCTGTGACAATAAAACAGCAGGTGGCTGCTGTCATTAGGGTGGCAGATGAGGCAGGGGACTCCCATTCAGCCCACAGAACTCTCATTTGTTAGCCATCGCTACTGTACCATGCAAAATAGCTTCCATCTCAGTCAATTTTACTTTGCAAAATATTATACATAGCCGGGAGAACATTAGAGTTCTGAGCGCACAGGTCGCTCTCCGCTCCGCTCCGCTTCCTGCCCTCACCCTCTCCTCACCCTTCCCTCCTTGCTGCTTCCCGTTAGCCTTGCCTGCCTTTGCTTTTCTGTCCTCTACCTTTGCCTTTTGACCAGAAAGCCCCCCACCCCCCTTTTTTCACCTCATGTGGAGTGTGGCCTATATCCGTTGAGAAAGCATTAGAATTTTAAAAATATCCATGCTATTTTTGTCAGAGTGTTGGAGGAATTGTTCCCTTGTATTATAGTCCGCTTTCTATGTCAGTGGTTATAAAGCTAATTGAGACACCTTCACTTTGGATCCCATTATCCCTGTCATCCTCCTGAAGAATTTAGAACCACAGTGAAAGAAATAGAGGAATCACAGCAGAGGTGTTCAGAATTTATTGTTTGGTGAATAATTGCAGTTGGAACTAAAGCATACTGTTAGTTAAATAATATGTGAGTCTGTGACATTTTAGTGTACTGTTATAGTTGAAAATACAACAGTAGAGCAAGGGCAAGGTGGCTTTTTATTTTTTTTTGATTCCTGAAGCTTGAACTCAGGGCCTGGCACTGTCCCTGAGCAGCTTTTGGTCAAGGCTAGCACTCTACTACTTGAGCCACAGCGTCACTTTTGGCTTTTTCTGTGTATGTGGTACTGAGGAATCGAACCCAGGGCTTCATGCATACTAGGCAAGCACTCTACCACTAAGCCACATTCCCAGCCCATAGTCCAAGTTTTAATATCTTGTTTGCCAAGTAAAACCCCAAATAATAAAAGCCATCATTTTTCCTTTGATACACTAGGGAATAGAAATTTAAAAAGTATGAGAAAAAGTAATAGGAGACACAAGGCATCTTACTGCTAACTGTGAACAATTAGATGATGTAAAATTCCTTCACCCTTCTCTTGCAATCTTGTACAGCAATAGAGAAGTCTAAATACTTGAACAAAATAAAACGTTGTTTATTTACCATCCATTTTGTGCTAGTTGAAAGAAGAAAAACTACAAATAATTTAATGTTTGAGCATTACAATCCAGTTAGAATATCTATGACTATATTTATTTGCTGGTCAGAACTTTATAACACACGTTATTGTTTTATATTTTTATTTATGATTTATTTCAGCAATGAATATTTTTTTTATCCTCAACTCCCTACATTGTCTCATGGTTTTTTTCTTCTCATAATCATTTATTTCTGATACTACAAGCTTTCCTAGCTGTAAAATAAGGATTTATTTTTGCCAAGGAGACCTAGTTCCTTCTAATGAGGTATTAAATTTACAAATCAAGATCTGGTGCCAGGTTATCTTATCATTTGGAATTTCTTTGCCATGACCAGATATCTTCATTTAACACACAGTTATTTACAATAGTGGATTTTCCATTTTATTTTATGAAAAGGAAAATTGGCAAATCTAGAAAGGTGATGATACTTTTAGGATCGTACAAACAAGGTCTTTTCACATTCAATTTTCTTCACCTTTATTCAAATTTATGCATGTTCTTTAAAGATCCATCCATGTTATATATGACATGTACCATTATTTCAATCCTTCTTACTTAATAATATTTTATTGGAAGGATACAGTATGATTTCTTTGTTTATAATTTCAAGGGCATCTGGATTATTCCTTCTTTTGGGGTATCGTGACTAATACTGCTGTAACGTTTGTGCATAAAGTTTTGTGTGGACTGAAGGTTTCCATTTGCTGTGGGTATATTCCTAGGTGTAGAGTAGCTGGGTCCAATGTGTTTAACTTTTTGATGAGCCACTAATTTTTTTCCACAGTGACTGTTTTACTTTCTGTTCTCATTTGCAGTGTGTAACTCTAATGTCTCAGTGTTCGCACCAACATTACTATTGTCTTTTTGATTAAGGAAGGTCTGAGATTGAATATTTTATTGATTTTTTTAAAAATTAGATTTCTCTGCAAAATAATGGTTATGAGAAATCACTTTGTGTTTATTGTCCATAGAAAAATGTCTGTTTAGCTGGATGTTGGTGGCTCACGCCTGTAATCCTAGCTCCTCAGGAGGCTGAGATCTGAGGATCACAGTTCAAAGCCAGCCCTGGCAGGAAAGTCCATGATTCTCTTACCTCTAATAAACCAAAGTGGCGCCTTGGCTCAAGTGGTTGAGCGCTCACCTTGAGCTGAAGAGCTGAGAGACAGCGCCCTGGCCCAGAGTTCAAGCCCCACAGCCGACCAAAACAAAAACAAAAAGAAAGAAAAAAATAAAAATAAAAATGTCTGTTTAATTCTTTCCCACATTTGAAATTTGGCCTTTTGTGTTCTTGTTCGGTTTTTTAGTTCCTTGTTCCATGCAAATCACCCTTGTCTCATGTACGCATTCTATATAGTCGTCAGCATTTTGTTTCACTTTTTCCAGTGTATGTGTGTGTCCTTGGGCTTGAGTTCAGGGCTTGCACTCTGTCCCTTAGCTTTCTCCCTCAAGGCCTGCAAGCTGCCATAGCTGCACTTCTAACACATCTACCTCCTGTCCATTTGAGCGCTTCCTAAGCAAGTGCTGTCCTGTTTGAAGTACAGCCCTGGTCTTGGGGCATTGCATTTTTGCCAAGACTAGCCTAAACCCTTGCATGACCTATGCTCCCTGCGCCTCTAGGTTGAGAAGTACATCCCTGTCACCTTCACCTCTTTGTTGGGATGGAGTCTTACTAGCAGTTTTTCATGATCTACAGTTCTCTGATCTCTGCCTTCCAAATAGCTGGATTACAGCCAATGTAATTACACCTCGCTTTTTACTTTAGTCTCCTGTTATGTCGCTATATGTTTATTTTCTTGTACTTATTGGACTGTTTAATTCTAAAGTGCTTCAGTATTCACGTCTGTGACGCACAGCAGGTGTTGTTATGTGTGTCTGTGTGTGATGGCTTAGTGCTGTGTTGGCCAGAATGCCCTCAAACTTGATGCTACTGCCTCAGCCTCCCGCATACCTGGGGTTGAAGACATGTTCCCACACTCAACTCAGGTTTTTCAGTTTTAGGTAGAAGTTACTATTATTTCTGTCTGTTAGTTTGGATCTTCTGTTTAGTAATCGGTGTTAAATATTTATTACCCTAAGTGAGACATGGTATTCTACATTAAAATGGTAAATTTTTATTACTCTTTATTTGTAAACTCTGCAAGGCTATATAAGAAGGGCTGGCCTGTCCTAAAAGACAGAATCCACTTTGTATGTGTATTCATTCGGGTGTCCTGTTTCTAGGGCCCTCCTCTTGATAATGGTAAACATGTAACCCTGGAGCTCCCAGCCTCCAACACCCCCCCTCCCCCACAATGTACTCCAGGCACTACAATAAGCCCTGGCCATACTTCTCATTTACTTTTCACCACCCCTGGAGGGAGTAGAGATAATGTCTTTATGCAGTCCTGGTTGAAGCCAGATTCAGCCCAGGTCTCTCTTTGCCTCCAGTTTTGCTGAGTGCTTTCCCCTGTGCTGTGATAGTGGCTAACAGCCTCCGGGAAACATCGGCCCCACGTACCTGTGATGATCAGGTGATTTTTGTACATAACTTCCCTGGCTCTGCTTTATTTTATATGAGTTATGTGTATTACAATCAGTGTGCATGTGTGAGCTACCATGATGAAGCCCCTTGGATCAACTAACATGAATTCTCTCAAAAATGAGTGTTATGAAGGTGAAACACGTCCTGTGGAGAGTGTGGGTGCGGGCAGGGTCGTGGATGAACAGAGACCTTGAAGGAGTGTGATTGTGGAGCAGTAAAGCTTGCTGAGATTTGTTTGGGGAGCAGGGAGACAGGAGGATGGAGATGGGGTGATTTTGATCAAGGTTTATCAACTGCATAAATAGACATGTAGAATTCAGCCCTGTTGTACAGCTACTAGGAAAACCCAAACACCCAAACAAGCCTAGTAATTACTGTTACTAAAGATAAAAACAATATTTGGAATATGCGATCTTGTCATTGTTATGATCTTGATGTAAATTATTTACAGTTCTGAGTAATAATATTGCATTTTCCCATGGATCCGTGGCTGCCTTACCAGTGGAATGCCCTGTGGTCCTCCTTTTCTGTAATGGAAGGAGTTGTGTGCATGTGTGCTTGAGCTGCACATGTGTGTTCGTAGCGCCACCCTCAGGTTTTGGAGGAACACTGTTAAACGCTGTAGCTGACATCTTAAAGCACATGCTATTCTTGGGAGAACTGTGGAACTTAGGGAAAAAAAGTTTGGTTTCTTTTGACTGAACAACATTTTTATGGGTATTTTCAGTAAATCTAATATGCTGTTTTAATTGAGTAGGACAACTGGCAAGGAAAGTAATTGTAAAGTACTAAATGATTTGGAGTATTTTACATTTTATAGTTTCTTTTCTGAAACAAGGTCATTTCTGTGAAATTGAAGGCGATGTGGCAGCTTCTGTATAAATCTGTGGGGTGATAGCATTCTGGAGAAGGGTATCAGAAGACATTTGCGGTTATCAACCTACCAAAGATTTTATAAAAGGGTTTGATAAATACACTGTTGCTTAACACACTTTCATTTCTGAAATTTGAAGTAAATGGATTCATGCACTGAAACTTTTGAAGTATTGGATGGATTTGAATATCTTTAGAGTTTTTTTATGTTACTAATTCATCATGATTATTACTAGCTAAGACGAATGAATAGAACAGCACCTCTCCTCTTTTCTTCTCCTTTGTCTTTGGTGTGCCCTAGTACTTGGGCTTTCACTCAGCATACTTCCCTCTCGCTCAGCTCACTTGCTCATGGCTGGTGCTGTACTATTTCAGCCATGCCACCTGCCCGGCTTTGTGCTGGTTAATTTGAAGACAGTGTCTTGCCATGTTTTCTTCCTGGAATGGCTTCAAATTCTGATCTTACAGGTCTCAGCCTTCTAGGCCTGAGGTACCAGTGTGCCTGGCAGAAAAATTCATCTGTAAGAGACACGTTTAGCTGGACACCATAACTTAGCATGTGTAATTCTAGCTCTGTGACAAGTCGAAGATCTGAGGAGTCTCAGATCTACCCACCTGTTTGATAGCCCAGCCAGGCAGATAATTCCATTAGACTCTTATCTTCAGTTCAGCAGCAAAGGCCTAGAAGTAGAGCTGTGACTCAAGTGGTAGAGCACCAACAATGAGTAGAAAAGCCAAGTAATACTGTGTAGGTCTTGAGTTCTAGCCCTTGTACTAGGAACATAAAAAGACACTGTTAATATAATGGAAATCTGCTTAGAGATTTTTTAGGGTGATATATATGATACATATTTTATTTTAGACACTATAGATGAAGTTTCATACTGTATTTTAAACACTGTATAGATGAAGTCTTCATTTACACTTTGTTTCATATTGCATGGTACAACATATTTAACACTTTAACAGAAAATCATAACATGCTCTTGATTTCTAACACTCAACACTAACACAGTTTTCTTTTTTATATTGCTTATAATAAAACCAATTTTGTCTATATCAATTGTTTCAGAGAGAATCATCATCTCTGTATTTATTTTTAAGAATAATTCTTGATAACAATTGCTTTCTGTTTATTTGTGCCTGAACTTTTTCACACATCATTTATTTTTGTTTTTCCTTTTTGTCTAATGATATGTATCTTATTTTAATATATGCCTTTTCTAAGCTCTGTGAAATTTTAGCAATTTATTCTATATCACTTGCTAGATTTGTCATTCATTAGGTTGGAAAATTTATAGTTATTTAGAAAAGTAGCTAATGTCAAATGAGTTTGTGGACACGTATCTTTTAGTGGTATTTTCATTTTTCTTATTTTGTGCGCAGCTATGGTTTTCCTTAGGAGGTTGGAGTGGTGGAAAGAGCTCTGCGTAAAGGTTACCAGGCATGCATTGTACTTGTGCATTTCAGCCTCTTTACCGTATTTTCTTTAAAAAGTCAGAGTCGCTTATCGTCTCTGAGGCCCAGTTCCCTCTTCCCACTGGCTGGCCTGACCCTGGTGAGGAGTCACCAGTCCACGAGTGCTGTGTGAACGTTCAGAAGAGCAAATACTATAAACCATATAAAACAAAATCACATGTCAGAATGAATATAGTCCTTGCTTCATTTCATACAAGTATTTTAGTGTATTTGCTAGAATACAAAATATTTATGTATTTGTATATGTATTTCTACATATATTTATAGTGTATTATACTTTAAAAATATATTACCAGTTCAGTATCTTCTGTGTTTTGAATTTAAGTACACTAACACAATTGTGCTGTTTTTCTTGTGCACTTAGGTTCTTTTAATTTGTAATTGTTGCTGTGTTATACAACATTTTAAGACAATCTAATATTAGGTTCATTATTTTGGATATTGGATTGACTGGTTCAGAGTAACTATTGATGTTTGTTTGTTCTGCATTTGGTGCTTTAGGAAGGCATTATAAAAGCCTTATGAATTTTGAGGGGCGATGTGAACAGTTTTTTTTAAAATAAATGATTATATGCTTGTTCTATGTGGAATTACTTGCAGTGAAAAGTGACTTGAAGTCTAATGCTTGGGCATAATGATTTGAACTCGTTAATAAAAAGAAAGATTGAGAAATCTCAATTTTTTTATTTATTTTTATTTTTTTGGTTCTGAGGTTTTAACTCTGGGCCTGGGTACTGTCTCTCAGATCTTCAGCTCAAGACTAGCGCTATACCACTTTTACCAAAGTGCCACTTCTGGTTTTCTGGTGGTTTATTGGAGATAAGAGTCTCACAGGCTGGGAAAGTAGCTCAATGGTAGAGTGCTTGCCTTGCATGCATGAGGCCCGGGGTTCAATTCCTCAGCACCACATAAGCAGGAAAAGCTGGAAGTGGCGCTGTGGCTCAAGTGGTAGAGTACTAGCCTTGAGCTGAAGAGCTGTGGGACAGCGCCCAGGCCCAGGGTTCAGGCCCCATGACCAGACCTCCCCCCCCCCCCCCCCCAAAAAAAAAAAAAAAAGGTCTCACAGACTTTCCTGCCTGGGCTGGCTTTGAACTGCGATCCTCATGTCTCAGCCTCCTGAGTAGCTAGGATTACAGGCATGAACTACCAGTGCCCGACTGAGAAATGTCAGTTCTTGATAAGGAAAAACTGTATAGAAAGTATTGATGACTTAGGATAGACCATGAGGATAAAATTAGTATACTGAGAAGGTGGTACAGGTGATAGAATTAGAAAGTCTCTGGAGATCAGTAGTCTGCAAAGACCATAACTGAGTTCTGGGTATGTTCTAAAGTATTATACTTCCAGCAAGGAAAGTTTCTTCTGAAAGGCTTTGGATGGTGACATATATTTTAAGATCCATCCACAAGGAGATTATGTTTGAAGCTCAAGAAGTGAATTTTCCTGTGAAGTAAGAATTTATATGAATACAAGAATCACTTTTAGAGCATAGGAGGAAGAATGAACATCATCAGTAATGAGTGGTCAGAAGCGGCAGAAATGCTTAGAAGAACTAGTTCCAGAAACAAAGTCACAGCAATTTAAGAAAGTAGTAGGACCAAACTGCTGGTAGCTCATGCCTGTAATCCTGGTTACTCAGGAAGTTGAAACCTAAGGATTAGAGTTTGAAGCCAGCCTGGGCCGGAAAGTTTGTGAGACTCTTATCGCCAACTAATCACCCCAAATCTGGAAATGGAGGTGTGGCTCAAGTTGTATAGTACTAGCCTTGGGTAAAAGGAGCTCAGGGTCAGCGGGCAGGCTCTGAGTTCAAGCCCCACTACCAGCCTCACCTCCTTTAAAAAAGTAAGAGTAATGACAGAATTAGTGACAACGTGCATTCGCATAGGTAGGCGCTGTCCTTTGGAGGCTTCTTTAGGGAAGAATTTTGTTTTCTTTTCTACTTCTCTAGGCTTTGGTCCTGGCTCACTTTTTCTCCTTTTTTACCAGCACCAAGCATCTCTCTGACTTAGGGTCATGTCTCTTTGCTGCCTCTGTGTACCCCTTCATTTAGGCATCCATAAGGGTTCTTGTGATCACATTACTAGCTCACAACTACTAGCTCCCTTGCCACATGAACAAGCATATCCACTGATCTTTCAGGAGATATTGTTCTTGTGATATGGGTTCATTGGCAGGAATGAGCACTGATTGCAGAATTCACCCCTCTTTAATAAATGTACTATTAAAATTGAAAGTAATGTATGAAATTATATTGTACTTTTGACATAAGGTCATTCTGTGAGTATCTATAACTTAATGATTAAAATCAGAAAAACATTAAGGAAAACAGCAAAATTTTACGTAGTCATAACATGTGACATGAACTCAAAAATCAGATTACATTATTCACAGTCTATTTTTGTATATTTTCAGCTCACATTAGGAAATGGATGATGATATTGCTTGGGGAAACATTATTAAATGTTTTCATACTTTTTCAGTTATGAAGATTATTGTTACAACTGATGCTCTCTATATAAATATGCATTATATATACTGTACATAGTAAATATATATAATAGTGAAAATTTTGAAGCTCAGTTTACATTTACATGAGAAATATTTGATGCTTTTTATTTTCTAGCTATTTTGACCTTATAGTGGAAGTCCTTCACATTCTAAATTGTGATGTTGATACTTTTAACTTAGCCATGTTCGCTTTAAATATTTCTTGTTTCTTACTGGTTATGCTTACATCTTCTCAGAGATACTTGTTTTTTACAACTTTCACACCTATGAATATAGACTGTGTTTTCTTTATCCTTGTACATTCAGATCAGAGTTCACTTCTTGGTATGCACATGTGGTACAAAGGTGGGCATTGTGGGTTGTTTTTGTTTTTTGTGTTTTGGGGTATGCTGGCAGTGCAGCAGTGCTTTTGGGAAGTTGGGGGACCTGGGAAGATGCCTGCAGAGCTCTGGGCAGGACTGCTGTTCTGAAGAGTTGTGCAGGTATCCACGATGGCAGCTGTGTCTTTCAGCAGCATCTTACTTAGGTACTTAATTTTCTAGAAAGTTGCTTCATCATTTTACCTTTTCAGCAGGAATTTCAGATCTCATCTGCTTTCTGAGACACATAGTCAGGCCTATTACAAGTAAGTTTCTTGGGAACTGGACATTGCATCCCACCGGCATTTCTGCGGGGATGCCTGGCTTTCTGTGACATGGGAGGCTGCAGTAGAAGCAGGCAGTGTTCAGGGGGTGTTCTCCTGCGGGGCCGAAGGCCCTGCCCTTGCCCCTCAACTCCCACACTGCCTTACCACACAGTGAGTTGTGGCTCTCGGGTTTTTTTTGTGTGCCTTTTAAGTTCTTTTCCTCAGTATTTATGACACTTATGTATTGTATTTGCTGTAATAGTTAATCCATTACTCAAATTTAAATGATTTTATAATCCTTGTAACTTAAAGGACTGAAGGAAGACATGTTTATCATATATAGTGAAGAAAAATTAACGTTTGAATTACCAGTTCAAATGATCTTTTCATTAGACATTAGACCATATATGCGAGTATATTGCCCTCTTGACAACCAAACGTGTGTGCATGTGTGCGTGCATGCACTAGTAGTGCTAGGGCTTGAACTCAAAGATGGCTATAGAGAAGAGAACTGGCCAGTACCCTTTGGTGTCCATCTTAAGTGATGCTATTTCAGAACACTGTAGGTATCTAAAAGTTAGTAAACAATCATTTTCAAAACATTTAAATAAAGATATTTCTTCAGCTTATCAGGCTCTAGTTGATGCATAGCCTGGGCAAGTACTCTTCAAGTGCAGTCTGGTTGGTAACCAGTAGAACTAGCCTCTGTCTGACATGCTGCTCAGGTGTGTATCACTCTGGAGTGTCCCCACCTTTCCAGCCACCTGATTCTCTCCCAAGCCAAACACTGAACTTTCCTTTGACCCCTTCCTCTCTTTCAGACTCTTCATGCAATGTCCATGGAAATAGGGCTAGCTCTAGCAACTTACTGTAAGTTCTTTCTCTGGCCAGTTCTCTTCTCTGTAGCTGTCTTTGCCTTACCTGTTGTTAGAGACATTTGAGGAACTCTTCCTTACCTTGCCTTCCCCTCTGCCCAAGGAATTCTTTTCAAATGTCAGTCCGGTTCCATCTGTTGAGATGCATGCCATGATTTTCCTTTTGAATCAGGGCCAGTGCTGCTTTGGCCCACAGGCTTGCTGCTTCTCAGATCTCTTCTCTCCTCCTTGGACGTCTGTTCTCTGTTTCTTTCTCTCATACCCACATGTGCAAGGTGCTCCTCCTCCTGCCATGACTGCATTCCTTCCCTCAGCTGAAATCCTGTGTCACCTTGCAGCAGGCTCTGGGATTGTAGAACAGCTCCAGGCAAGGATGACATTAGCCATCTAGTCACCTTCTAGGCTAATACCACAGGAAGTTAAATGTCCACTAACACACTGATAGACACGAATGCAAATGCCTAAAGGCATGAAGGTTTTTCATAAGCAAAGCATTTCTGTTGGATAGCTTTTTAGATTAGGCAGTATTTTGTTTTATTCCAGTGATATGTACATTATCAGCTTTGAAAATTATATTAAAAGTTGTTAAGACAACAGTGTTTACATGGCAGTGCAGAATAGGCTGTATTCTATAATCACATATTGCTGGTAGTAGTATGTTCCTATTAGTAATTTTTTTTTGTAGCCATGCTCTGTCTGTCTGTCTGTCTGTCTGGAGTGTCAGTACTGGATCTTGAACTCAGGACCTGGCATTGTCTTTTAGCTTTTTCACTCAGGCTGACACTACCACCTGAGCCACAGCCTCACTTCCAGCCTTTTCGTGGTTGGTTGGAGATAAGAGGCTCATGTACTTTCCTCCCTGGGCTGGCTTTGAACTGAGATCCTCAGATCTCAGCCTCTTAAGTAGCTCAGATTACAGGCATGAGTCACTGTTACCCAGTTTTGAGTTAATATTTTTTTTTAACCAAAGATGATGGGAAGCATTTACACATTCATACATACCTTAAACAAGATAAGAAGAGTTTGTACTTATGTAAAATTAAGTTGAATAAATATATTTGTACATAGTGGAGATGTATTTTAGAACTAAAAATTTTCTTACTTTTTTCTTAATAACAAAAAATATTCCTCTAGATATTTAGCATTTCATACATTCAGCAGGTAGTACAGTGTTTTATTAGGGAAAAGATTTTCTCTGTTTACTTTGTTCCCCTGTGCAATGTAATATTTTTGCTTTAGTTCCTTAAGCTTAAATATTTTAATTAATACATTTTTTTCTCATTAAAAACTATACTGCAGATTCTTAGTTCAGATATCTTAAATTATACTTGGTCATGTAAATAAGCTGTGCTTTGCAACTTTGGGTTTTTAACCTTTGCTCTTTGCTATTAGCTTTATGTTTTTTTAATTATAAGAAAATGGAGGATGGTAGGGAAGTTATGACTTAAATAGACTGTTGTTATTACTGTATTTTTTTCAGTAAGTGAAAAATGTTATTTAGTTCACATCAAGCAGAAACAAATATAGAACATTTTATACTGTTAATTTTTGCTTATTTAATATTATCATAGTTTGATTCTTCAAATGTTGTATCCTTCCATTTTAATGATTGATGGTGTGACTAGTTATAATATTAACTATAAAACAAAACATACATTGTCTATATCTGTTATTACTCAATATATAAAAAGAATGAATGCTATATGAAGTCACAGTCATTTCAAAGGGCAGATGTGTTATCCTTATAATTATGTTTTAAAATAATACTGTATGGAAAGAAAAGTATTAGATATTAAAAGAAAGAAGCATTTACAGTTTTAGCAAATTTTTGTTCTTGACTTTTGTCACAGTCTCTTCCGTGAGACCACTTTACTTTACAATCTTAATATTACACATTTGTGCAAACATGTCCAGATAAATTCAATGTTTAATGTTAAGTCTCTTATAACATGCCATTTTGATTTGTAGCCCTTCATATCATAGAATGCTAATTAAAATCATATTTTTGCATATGTCATGCCTTTCGTGTACATATGCAAATAGATTCTGTTGCCTTTCAGCTATTAGTAATTACCTTTATGAAGGACAGCTGTAATACATAATTAACAAAAATGTTTGCAAGCCCTTTTACACTTAAAGTTTCAATAGTAAAAAAATTTTTTTTTTGCTTTATCATGAGAGCCATTTTATTCTGATCTTCCTGAATGAGATCTAAATTGTTTCAAATAATCATATGCTGTAATTGGGTTGGTGTTGTGCCATGTTCAGTGGAGGACTGGCGTTCGATGTACTGACTGCAGGTCCTGAATATCCTGCAGACAGGTCACTTGTGCCGAATTAAGTAAGCACATTTATGTGTAAAGTCAGACAGTACTTTGAGTTATTGAAGTAACATTAACTAAAACAATTGCATTAAAGAACAATTTTTATTGGTGGTGAAGACACATAAACACAATTGATATTATTTAAAAAACCTATCAAGGTGTCATGTTTTAAGGAAGCGTCATGAAAGTTATTTATTTTGTCTTTTACAGTCCTTTTAAGTTCTTGATAAAGTGACACTTGAGCTCATCTTGCACTGAAGTGTGAGATGGGGCCGGTGTGTGGTCTCGCAGTGCTGCTGGCCCTCCTTGCTGTTGGGCAGTGGAGATGATCACTGAAGACCTGCTGTGAACTCACAGTTCTGATCTCACAGTCACTGTTTCTGTACTCAACTAGAAAAGGAACCTGGTCCCTTTAGGTGTAGCTTGATTTTCAAGCAGTTCTTTCCACTGAAACTCTTTGTGAACTTGTGCCTTTGAAATGTATATTATTAAGTGATATTTGTGTGCATGTATATAAATACTATTATTCAGTTCTTTACAGTTTCCTTGTAGACAGTTAAAATTCAATTTCATAATCATTTTCATTTATTTTTTTAGGGTTGCTTTTGTAATGAAGAAGCACTTAAATACTCATCTGCTAGGCAAACACGGAGTTGGCACCCCAAAAGAAAGGTAATTTCCATACATTTGTTTATTTCTTTACTTAAGTACTATAATTTTTATTTAGATTTTATTTACTAGGACAAAATTCTTAAGTCAGTTTACCTTGTTTTATAAATGTGATGCTCTTGATTAATATTATATGTCATTTTGCTAGAAAAAACATAATAGTTTATTTCAATTAAAAAAAATCTACTCAAGAAGTGTTGGAAAACTATTGGGTTACTTTGACACCACCTTGAAGCAGCAGAAGAATTAAATTGGAGGGAACTGACCTCTGAAAACAAATTGCTGTGTGCTGTAAAACATGTGCTAAACTAAATTTTGTCTTTCTCTTTATTTTGCTATTACCTAGTTTTAATATCGCATTTGTGAATTATTACTGCAGAGTTAAACATTGCTGATGTTAAAAAGATACATCTCGTGTCATCCCCAAATAATACTGTAGTTGCCATGTCATGAAAAATAACACTACAATTATTGTGTCATCAACTGCCAGGCTTTCTTTTTCTTGCTACTGTATCATAATTAGCTTCAACACATATACTTAATTATATTAGGTGAGCTGAAATGTAGCAGTGTCAGCTACCAGGTGAGCATGGCCACTGCTGAAAATTTAAGTCCTTAAAATGTGCGTTTCACTCATTCTATCAGCTTCCCAAAGCACTCTTCCTTGTAGTGTTGTATTTAATTGGAGCCAACTGTACTTGTGAGCATGTATATTATGAACACATTGTTCTTTTTTCATTTTTCATTGTTATTGTAAAGGTGATGTATAGAGGGGTTACAGTTACATAAGTCAGGTTATGAGTACATTTCTTTTTAAGACAACATCACCTCTTCCTCACTCTCTCCCAGTTTTTTCCTCCCAACCCCACCTCCAAGTTGTGTAGTTCATTTTCAACATAGTGTGTAGTTAGTACCACTGCTGAACACATTGTTCCTAAAATTATAGAAAACCCATAATGCAAAATGAAATAATTTGAGAACCTTAATGTTTTTATACACATTTAAGGTATTAGAGAAAATTATTTTTATTTACTATATTTGTACTGCTTTCACATGCATTCTCTCAATCATTCTATAACCTTGTTAAGTCTTGCATTATTTCTCCATTTTTATAGATCTTAATACTAGGAACTACAATTCCAAAATGACTACAATTCCAAAATGACTTTTAAGGAAAACAGTGTAGGTGAGATCATTAATACAAAGAAAACAGTTGCATATTGTACCTTAGATATTATACATTTTAAACCCAAATATATAATTTTGATTTTTGTTTAGGAATTAAAAAATTGTAGTGGTTGTTCATATTATTTAATAGCTAGATCAATCCATATAATTTATCTTTGTATATCCATATATTTATTTTTGAATACCTCAAAATAGTAGATATCCTCTGTATATTATAACATGAGCTATAAAAATCACAGATTTACTGCTTGATTTTTTTTTTCAATTCATCTTAGCCACTCACCCTTATTTTTATTCATTTCAGGTCCTTATTTATTTTTTGGTACCATAGTTGAACTCAGGGCCTGGGTGCCGTCCCTGAGACCGATTTTCTCAAAGCTAGCGCTCTAGTGCTTTCCTGAGCCCCAGCACCACCCTGGCTCTTTCTGAATGGTTTGTTAGAGATGAGTCTTGCGGACTTTCTTGCCTAGGCTGGCTTTGAACCATGATCCTCAGATCTTAGCCTTCTGATGGGATTACAGGCGTGAGCCACCAGCGCCTGGCCAGTTCCAATTCTTAAAGAGAAACTTACAAAAAAGAAACTGGAGAAGGTGTTCTGATTTTCCATTACCACGGCAAAATACCTAAAGCAATTAACTTAAATAGAGAAAAGGTTTATTTCATTTCTCCGTTCTGAGGTTGTAGTTACTGTTGCTTGGCCTTACGACTTCAGACCTGTGGTAGCACCATGCATGTTCTGGTGGCAGTGATCTGCTCACTCCCCTGTGGCCAAGAAGGAGGACAGAAAAGGGCCAGGTCCCAATCTCTCTTCAGGAGCACAACTCCCACCATCTGAACGCCTCCCACAGGACCCTGCTTCCTAATGCTCCTCCTGTCTTGGTAAAGCCACAGGCTACTCACAGAGATACAGACTGTGGCAGAAAGATGGAATGGCGCTCTCGCCCCTGGGATGTGCTGCACTTTCTCAGGCATTGACTTGAGTTTTGTCCTACAAATGGTTCTCAGATGGGCACACACATTTGTCCTCTGAATTACTACTTTTAAGTGTTTGAAGTGACAGTACTTACCTTGGAATTGCTTTTTTTTTACTACACAGACTTTGTTTCAGGCAAGTTTTGTCGTATCTATGTGTATGGCATCCTTTTTGCATAGAAATGCTGAGTGGGAACTCCAGGCTTTCCTCTTATGTTTTCCAGTATGCTTCTGTGGAGAGGAGGAGACCCCATTTAAGGGTGTAGTCTAGTACCAGACATGCCAAAGGCTCCTCCTCCTTTCTTTTGAATGGTTTTAGAAAGCATGGAAACTATCAGCATGTCAAACTCTCAGTTTGCAAGGTTTAACTGTTTGAAGAATTAAGTTAAACATTTTTGTTACCTATTTGAAACATTAATGCCTTGACTATAATTTTGCAAGCTTGCTGTATTTTAATTTCTCCAGGACAGTATAATCAGTTTATTTTTTGTGTTTTGAATTTGATTCTCCCCTTTAATGCACTGCATATTACAGCAAATGGTAATAGAAGTTAAGTAAATAGGCTGTGACAATTAAATTAATAATGCATTTTGTTTGCAAGTGTTTAAGCTTTGTGCTTTGACTGATATATGCAAAAATGATAATTTATTAAAAATTTCATATGCTTTTATAATAAAGTTTGATGAACCAATAAATTTTTTAAGCCTATCATTAGAAAAAGAAAACTAGTTTCCATTTTCTTAAGATTGAGTAAACATTTGAAGTTATATCTTCTTTAAGAACACAATTTTTCCTCTAAACTTGAATTAACTTATTTGGTGGCTATATAACATAGAAATGGTATATTGCAATATTCCTCAGGCTTTTTACCCTCAAAACAAACAAATGAGCATTACCATATCTACCTCACATTGCAGTTAACGCACTACAGTTCATTTGCACACCCTCTCTGAAGTATTCCTTATTCTAAGTGAATAATTGTATACATGAGCCAGAGTGGCTTTATACTCTCTGGGATTCACTCAGGGAACGGAAAGCAGGGTCTTGCCCAGGGATCACGGATGGAGCAGCCCTCGCGGTGTGTCTTCTGTCCACAGCGGGACCTGCGGGCGTGTGGGGTGTGGAGCTCTGGGCTGGGACCCCATGGACCCCTTGGGAACCTGCGGGGCCTAGGACGTGTGGGGTGTGGAGCTCTGGGCTGGGACCCCGTGGACCCCGTGGGGGCCTGCAGGTCCTGCGGGCGTGTGGGGCGTGGAGCTCTGGGCTGGGACCCCGTGGACCCCGTGGCGGCTGCGGGCGTGGGGGGTGTGGGGTGTGCGCTCTGGGCTGGGACCCCGTGGGGGCTGCGGGGCCTGCGGGCTTGTGGGGTGTGGGGTATGGAGGTCTGAGCTGGGACACCGTGGACCCTGTGGACCGCGTGGGGGCTGCGGGGCCTGCGGGCGTGTGGGGTGTGGCGCTCTGGGCTGGGACCCTGTGGACCCCGTGGACCGCGTGGGGGCTGCGGGCGTGTGGGGTGTGGCGCTCTGGGCTGGGACCCCGTGGCGGCTGCGGGGCGTGTGGGGTGTGGGGCGTGGAGCTCTGGGCTGGGACCCCGTGGACCCCGTGGGGGCTGCGGGGGGTGTGTGGTGTGGGGTTTGGAGCTCTGGGCTGGGACCCCGTGGACCCCGTGGGGGCTGCGGGGCGTGTGGGGTGTGGGGTGTGGCGCTCTGGGCTGGGACCCCGTGGACCCCGTGGACCGCGTGGGGGCTGCGGGGCCTGTGGGGTGTGGCGCTCTGGGCTGGGACCCCGTGGGGGATGCGGGGCCTGCGGGCGTGTGGCGTGTGGGGCGTGGAGCTCTGGGCTGGGACCCCGTGGACCCCGTGGGGGCTGCGGGGGGTGTGTGGTGTGGGGTTTGGAGCTCTGGGCTGGGACCCCGTGGACCCCGTGGGGGCTGCGGGGCGTGTGGGGTGTGGGGTGTGGCGCTCTGGGCTGGGACCCCGTGGACCCCGTGGACCGCGTGGGGGCTGCGGGGCCTGTGGGCATGTGGGGTGTGGCGCTCTGGGCTGGGACCCCGTGGGGGATGCGGGGCCTGCGGGCGTGTGGCGTGTGGGGCGTGGAGCTCTGGGCTGGGACCCCGTGGACCCCATGGGGGCTGCGGGCGTGGGGGGTGTGGGGGTGTGGCGCTCTGGGCTGGGACCGCGTGGCGGCTGCGGGGCGGTGGGGGGTGCGGCGCTCTGGGCTGGGACCCCGTGGACCCCGTGGGGGCTGTGGGCGTGTGGCGTGGGGGGCGTGGGGGGTGCGGCGCTCTGGGCTGGGACCGCGTGGCGGCTGCGGGCGTGGGGGGTGTGGGGTGTGGCGCTCTGGGCTGGGACCGCGTGGGGGCTGCGGGGCCTGCGGTGGGGGGTGCGGCGCTCTGGGCTGGGACCGCGTGGGGAGCGGGCAGGTTTGCGCGCAGGTTCCCGCCTGATCCCTGGCTGCTCCTTCTGTGCGAGGGGGCTGGGGCAGGCAGAGCGGAGAGGTCCGGACCCTTTCCATGGACCAAGTGACCCGGCTGGCGTCTCCGGCCCACGTGCTGTCCTCTGCCCTGGAGCCCTCGCTCTGCCGGCCCGAGGCCTTCCTCTCCTGGGCTTTGCAGCACAATCTGGCCGGTCCGGGCCCCCGGGCCAGGGGATCCACGCGCGTGGGACCTGTGGGCCTCCCCTCCATGTGTGTGCGGGGCCGGGCTCCCGGCCCTCTCTGAGCCCGGTGTGCCCGGGCCTGCCTGCGCACTTGGCCGCCCCCTGCGCCTCGCGGGAGCCCGCAGGCCCGTCCTCCAGGGAGCGGGAGCACCCTCTCCCGTGGGGTACTTCTTGCTCGGCCTCCTCCTCCCCGGCCTCCTCCTCCCCGGCCTCCCCCTCCCCGAACTCCCCCGCCCTCTCCTGTGGGGTACGTCCTGCTCGGCCTCCCCCTCCCCGGCCTCCCTCTCCCTCACCCTCTCCCGTGGGGTACTTCTTGCTCGGCCTCCCCCTCCCCGGCCTCCCTCTCCCAGGGTTATGGTAAGTCCTCCCAGCCCCCAGCGCCCTCCCATCCGCTGGAAGCGCTGTGCAGCAGGCCGGCCCTTCGCCCCGGCCTGCTTCCAGGCGTGTTACCGTGAGAGGCCTTGGTGTCCCTGCCCCGCCCCCGGTGTCCCTGCCCCGCCCGCCCCGTGGCTGTCTCTGGGGTCACAGGTGACCCGGCACCGCCCTGTCCACCTTCAGCCTGCCCGCCAGGGCCCTCTGCCGAGGCTGACTCCACCAGTCAGCGCTTCCTGTGCCTCCCTTTGCTGCGTTTCAGGCTGGCGCTTCCCCTCTGCAGCTGTTGTTTAGTTTGATTTAATGATTTTACACGTAGCTTTATGATAATGACTTCATCTTTAGGGTAAAGGCCAGGCTTGGGAGGCCAGTGGTGAAAACAATCCTTATTTTCCTTAGAAGAGGCTGGGAAGGAGTCCCTCCCTCCCTCCCTCCCTCCCTCCCTGTCTCCCTTCCTCCGTCTTCCTGTCTTCCTTCCTTCCTTCCTGTCTTCCTTCCCCTCTTCTCCCCTTCTCCCCTTCCCCTCCCTCCCCCTCCCCATCCCTTTCTCTCCCCCTTCCCTCCTTCCCTCCCTCCCTCCCTTCCTGTCTTCCTTCCCCCCTTCTCCCCTTCCTCCCTTCTCCCCTTCCCCTCCCTCCCCCTCCCCCCTCCCTTTCTCTCCCCCTTCCCTCCTTTCCCCCTTCTTCCCTTCCTCTTCCTCCCTTCCTTTCATTTTTTGGTTGATTGTGGAGCTTGAACTCAAGGCCTGGGCGCCGGCCCTGAGCCTCTCTGTGCTCATGGTTGGTACTCTACCATTTGAGCCACAGCACTACTTGTATGTTTTGAGTGATTAATTGGCGATAACAGTTTCATGGGAACTTTATGCTGGCTTTAAACTGTGACCCTCAGTTCTCAGCCTCCTGAGTAGCTAGGATTACGGGTATGAGCCACCGGTGCCTGTGGAGAAATTTCTCTTTGATATATTTTCCAGTAAGAGTTTTGTCTTTCTGGGCTTAGAATGTGGCTTAGTGGCAGAGTCCTTGCCTAGCATGCATGGAGCTGTGGGTTTAGTTCCTCAGTACCACATAAACAGAAAAAGCCAGAGGTGGTGCTATGGCTTAGTGGTACCTTGAGCAAAAAAAAAAACTCAGGGACAATGCCCAGGCCCCGAGTTCAAGCCTCAGGACTGGCAAAACAAAACCCTAAAAAAGTTGTATCTTTCTATAAAATTTGTTCTTTTAATCTTAGGTAGTAGAGAGTCATATCTGATTGAGTTTTCATAATCGAGTTTTCTTCTATATGTTTACTGTGTGGAAGCCCAAGGCCAAAATTCAGACCCATCTCTAGCAAGTGGGAAAGATGTGAAGGAATGTCTCTTGTCATTTCCAATATCATCTTTTTCTTTGTATGTGAGCATTTTATTTGATAATTGCATATGAAACCCTCATAATTCAAGAGAAGCTCTGCTATAGGATTCAAAAAACTATATTAACTCAACATTTTCCTTCATGTGTGTGTATCTTAATTTTGGGGTACTGTATGGAGTCCTGTATAATCCTGCTTTTGGTACCTAAAATGAATAGCCTTGCGCTATTGTCTGAAGACTTCGTATTAATATGCAGTGAGTGCGCAGTCCTTTATATTTCTCAGCCTCTTCAGTTGTTTGGTGTGTTGCTTGCTGTTAGGGTGGTGTATGCAGGCACAGTTTGTAAGTGCTCACTCATTATACCCGGGCAGTTGCTCTGGCTGTATTAAAAAAACCAGGATTTTTTTCTAGTGCATTTTGGTGATATCAATAAGTCTTCAGCGATTTGAAAGAAATTCTCTTGATAGTAGGTAAGAGATTTTAAGTATTTGTGGTGTATGTCACAGATTAAGATTCGAAAAATTTTTATATTCAACTTAAAATTTAAAAATTATTTTGTCTTATATTCCAATTTCATGTATTTTCTTTCTAGGCAGTTAGCCAAACATAACCATTGTGTGACTTTTCTTATATTTTTATTCTGGTTATTATATAGTTATCCATAATATGTCTTTAGGAGTCTTTAGGAGAGGAAACAACCCTGCTTAAGGAGTTTCATAATAAGGGCATTTCATTTATGTCTGATTTCTTTGTTTACTATATTTATTGCTGTGTTCCTAAACTTGAATGCAGAGGTATTTAATGATGTTACAGCCTCTGTTTTTTTTTTTTTTTACATTAAAAATGGTTATTGTAAGCTGGGTACCAGTGGCTCACGCCTGTAATCCTAGCTATTCAGGAAGCTGAGATCTGAGGATCATAGTTCAAAGCCAGCCCCGCAGGAAAGTCCTTGAGACTCTCATCTCCAATAAACCACTCAGAAAACCAGAAGTAGTGCTGTGACTCAAATGGTAGAGTGCTAGCCTTGAGCTGAAGAGCTGAGGGACAGCGTCCAGGCCAGAGTTCAAGTCCCATGACCGACAAAAAAAAAAGTTACTGTAAAAGTGATGTTACAGAGATGTTATAATGACATAAGTCAGGTAGTAAGTGCTACTCTTTAAACAGTGTCACCTCCTCCCTTGTTTTTTTTCCCAGTTTTTCCCTCCCAACCCCTCCTCTCCCCCAAAAGTTGTATAGTTCATTCTTAACATAGTATCTACTGAGTATTGCTGCTACGTTTGTTCACCCTTCCTCTTACCATTTCTGCTTCCTCTTCCCCCTCTCCCCCCCCCAAAAAAATCAGATAAACTTACAAGACGAGGTACAGAAATCAAAAACAGTGACAAAGGAGAGGAAAAAAGAGCAAGATAACAAAAAAAGTCTTGTTTCCATTTCTTGTAGTTCATTTTGATGAACATCATTTTATATGATCATATGCACATATGTATTGAACCTTTGTGATCCTCTCCTAAGAATATTCTCCTTTGGTTTCACTGTGTGAACATCTAGAATCCTGTTTAATTTATCATGTCCAAGTAATTTTTTTTTTTTTTTTACGATCCAGTGTGTTTACTTGGAGATTTATAGGCATATTCTAGCTCTGACTAGTGAGGGAAACCGTGCATCCTGTTTCTTCGAGACTGGCTTACTTAATGTGATTTTTTTTCCCCCAAGTCTTTCATTTCCTTATGAATGGTACAATATTACTCTTTCTGGATTGGAAGGTATAAATCCATTGTGTGTACACACACTACATTTTCTTGATCAATTGGTCCATTGAGGGGCATCTGGGTTGAATACTGCCTTGGCTTTGGTAAACAAAGCTACAGTGAACATGGTTGTGCTGGTAGCTTTAGTATGGCCTTGTTTGTGCTCTATTGGCTAAATGCCCAGGACTGGAATTGCTGGGTCATAGGGGAGCTCTATGTTTAGTATTTTGAGCAACCTCCATGCTGTTCTCCAGAGTGGCTGAACAAATTTACATTCCCACCAAGAGTGTAGTAGCATTCCCCTTTGGCCACATCCTGGCCAGCATCTGTTATTGTAGTTTTTTTGCTAATGGCCATTCTAACTGGGGTGAGGTGGATTCTCAATGTTGTTTTGATTTCCATTTCTTTTATGGCCAGATATATTGAATATTTTTTCTAGTGTCTATCATCCATTCTTCTTTTTCTGAGGAGTCTCTCTTAAGTCCTTAACTCATTAATTGGGCTGTTTCTTTGAAGGCTTATTTTTGGGGGATTTAATTTTTTGAGCGCTAGCTATATTTTTAGATAATGTAGCCCTTGTGTAATGCTTAGCTAGTAAGAGTTTCTCCATTCTGTGAGCTTTCTATTTATCTTGCTAGCTATGTCCTTTACTATGCAAAAACTCTTCAGTATAATACAGTACACTCTTTGATTTATTGTGATTGTAGATATTTATTTAAGTAGTTTTGACTAAGTTCCATAAGAGGCCTAATTTTTCTTCAACCCTTCCTGTAATATTTTCCTGTTATATTTTGATCCACTTGGAATTGATTCTGGTACAGAATGATACATAAAGATGTAGCTTCAGGGGCTGGGAAGGTGGCTCAGTGGTAGAGCGCTTGCCTTGCATACATGAGGCCCTGGGTTCGATTCCTCAGCACCACATAAGCAAAAAGAAAAAAGCCAGAAGTGGCGCTGTGGTTCAAGTGGTATAGTGCTAGCCTTGAGCTGAAGAGCTGAGGACAGCGCCCAGGCCCAGAGTTCAGGCCCAATGACTGCACCCCCCAAAAAAAAAAAAAAGATCTAGCTTCAGTTTTCTGCATGTAGTATAGCCAATTTTGCCAGCACCATTCGTTTTAGAGGCTGTCTTTCTTCCATCCTGTGTTTTTGGCTCCCTTGTCAAATATTAGGTGGCTATATGTCTGTGGGTTCATTTCTGGGTCTTCTATTGTGTTCCATTGGTCCTCAGGTCTGTTCTCATGCCAGTACCAAGCTTTGTTTGTTTGTTTGTTTTGTTTTGTTTGTAAATCAGCCTCTGTTCTATGGCTCTTAACTTTGGAGCTCATGGGAGGAGGGCGACAAGAGAAGACAACACACACATAAAGGAAAAGTGAATGTTTTCAGACAGAAGGCTCTGAAGGCAGAGGGCGTGTGGGGCTCTGACGGCAGAGGGCGTGTGGGGCTCTGACGGCAGAGGGCGTGTGGGGCTCTGACGGCAGAGGGCGTGTGGGGCTCTGACGGCAGAGGGCGTGTGGGGCTCTGACGGCAGAGCGCGTGTGGGGCTCTGACGGCAGAGGGCGTGTGGGGCTCTGACGGCAGAGCGTGTGTGGGGCTCTGACGGCAGAGGGCGTGTGGGGCTCTGACGGCAGAGGGCGTGTGGGGCTCTGACGGCAGAGCGTGTGTGGGGCTCTGACGGCAGAGGGCGTGTGGGGCTCTGACGGCAGAGCGTGTGTGGGGCTCTGACGGCAGAGGGCGTGTGGGGCTCTGATGGCAGAGGGCGTGTGGGGCTCTGACGGCAGAGCGTGTGTGGGATGGGCGCTTTGAGGACACCGAAGAATGCAGCTGTCAAGGGCTGTGTGATCCTAGAGCAGCTCCATGGGAGCCAGGCCTCTGCAGTGAGGAGGGTGTCCATGGAGCACTCTGGGCCTCTTGGTGCATGGTAGTGTGATAAGGAAGGCTTCGGCAGAGTGGTCTCAGGGAAGAAGCAAGATGTCAGAGTAAGTGCACCATGTTAGGAAATAGGAACCAGTGGGGGGATCTCTTTGAGCATGGATTTGGAGAATGCGAACATGAGACCAGGATACTGCTTGAAGCCAGGTTGAAGGAGTGTTGACTGCTGTGTTCCGAGCTCTTTCCTCTGCAGTCCTGGGAGCCAGCCCAGTAGAGGCATCTTGTGTGTAGTTGTAACTCTAGACGTGGAGAGACGCAGGCATGTGGATTGGCTCTGCTCAGGACACACCCGGGAGGCTCCCCCCTTTCTGTGGCTTCTGCCTGGCCAGTTGTTCTATTGTGATGCCTCACTGATAGACAGACAGCGTGGAAAGTTATTCATCGTCTTTTTGTCAGACAAATTATTTCTCATTTTACCTCTTTTCCTTTTGTTCTCCCTGTTTGCCAACATTTCACTCTCCTAATTAACAATCCAAATAATATGTTTTGTTTAAATTCCCGTCTGTCTTCTATGAATCCCTTTCTTGTTTATTCTGTCTTTAATTCATATTCTTACCATTGCACTCTTTAATTTCTGTTCTTACAATTCTGTGGAACATTTGTAGATAAAGACCATCTATCTCATTCTTATATACATACATATAAGCACATACACAAATATGCAGATTTTATATTATATACGTATATAAATATATAAAATATATATACACTTGTGTTTGTATATACATCTATGTATATTCTGCATTTTTTGGATTACAGATTCCTTTATTCTGCACCTTCCATTTTCCAGCAGAAGCCCCACCAACTCTGATAATATTGTATATGTTATCCAGTGTTTTTTCAGTGAGTTATTATATATATCAGAGCTTATATGGCTTAGTACTCTGATAATCTTTACTAAATGATATCTATTTCACTTTACTGGTTGTTCATTCTAATGTAGAAATAAGATAAAATTGTATGATAGAGGTTGCTTTTACTTGTCATATTGCATTGTTTGTGATTTGACAATAAATTTTAGGGTATTTTTTTTCTCCAACTTTGTGGTCCAGTATTGTACTTAGATTAGAAATCTAAGCATATCTGGGTTTTTCAGTTTTTCTAACAATATAGATCTTGCCCCAAGCTGACATCTAGATTTTTTTTTTATTCTCTTCCTTTATTTTACTTAAATTGCTTTTAGAAAACTGTGGCTTATACATCTGGACTGTGATTAAAATATGCCTTAAGCTCTTATCTTTAATTCCCAGTCAGCACCAGAAGTAAAGGGAACACAAAGGCCTATATGTTCACTGCAGCTTTCAATTTGCCTAATTACTGACTTTGATACAGTTTCATTATGCAGTACTGACTTTTTGTGAGGCGTTCTTTTTATTCAACATGTCTTCGTAGTTGCTTATATAAGTCCGAGTTAAAATTTTTCCTGAGGAATTTCCAGGAAGCAGACATTTTAGAACTCCTTTTTGCCAAATTCTATCAAAGCAAGTTAACTATTTCTCCAATGAGAAACAAGTTTTTTTTTGTTTTTGTTTTTGTTGTTGTTATGCATCAGTGCTATGGCAGAAAAAAAAGAAATACTTACGTATAAGATTACTTCCTGAGGTATTTTTCTCCAATTCTTACGCCGTGGACCACTTGGATGATCTCTTGGGAGCAGAGAACAAATGCTTCTTCACCTACATTGTGGAGTTTCTCACATGCAGACTCAATATAAAATAAACTGATGTTGCATACTTCATAGGAGATACCCTTGTCTTGTGGTCATCCTTAAGTTGTACAAAGTGTCTGTTTTTCATTTCACCTGATCCTTTCCTCCCTTTCAGAAGAATCTTGAAATTGTTTGATACTTCCTAAGACAGTATCACTTCTTCAGGATATCACATGAGATCAGCATTTAACTGACTAAAAATAGTCAAACATTGTTAAATTTTGAAGCAGTGTAAGTTTATAAGGACATATTTCTATTATAATGCAATATAAAGATTTGCCTTCCAGGGAAATTTCCATCTCCATTTGAGCTCACTAGCATTCTTCTCTTGTTTCAGAGATCCAGTCTTGGTAGCAAGCTGTGTATAGGAGGAGCTTATGGCAAGTGACTGGAGGAGATAGCCATCTCCTCACTGTTATATGAAAGACACCTTTTCCTGTCTTTCAGGTTGGAGTCATTGTTCATATTCTTTTCAGTAATTAGAGTTTGTCTTACTCTGTAAAGCCTTCCCTAGATTTCTGTCCTACACAATCACTTCTTACTATTTAGAAGGCTTTAGTACTACTTAGTATAGTTTATTTTGTTTCCTTTAGAAACGTTTTGTGACCTGGTTCCAAACTAAATGGCTCATTTTGACAGTGTGAGATTTTTCTTTCTGAAGATTGACTTGTACTTAGTCTGATTTATGATTTGCAGTCACAGTATGCAAGAGCTACTGCAGGCAAGCACAATTTTACTTGACTTCACAGTTGCTGCTGCTAAGTGAGTCAAACTTAGTACGTTGTCCTCTGAGAGTATGGCTTCTCCCCAGGAAGGGGGGGGGGTTGGTAAAAACCACAATTTGCAGATTGTAGAAAAGCGGACATGAAATTTTAGTTTTAAAATTAAAACATAAATATGTATATAGCATACATAAATATGCATGTACGGTGTTTTTTAATTTTAAACATACATGATTTTAAAGAAAGTATTTCAAGAAATTTCAGTTTTTAGAGTCCTTGTAATATTTTTCTCCCTTTGCATGCTAATCTAGGAGAACAAAGATTTTGAGATGTAGCATATACCACAGAACGTGAGTAAGAAAACTTTTATTTACATTTTTCCAAATTTTCTTTTTTTTTTTTCTTTTTTTTTTTTTTTTTTTTAAATTTTATTTTATTTTATTTGAGAACATACTGTACAGAGGGGTTACAATTACATGGGCAGGATAATGCATACATTTCTTACTCCAAATTTTCTTTGAAGTTCATTAAAATGATAAACTTTCCCTGTCATGGCTGGTGCTAATGTTCTGAATGCTTTTTTTGATTGTTTTATATTTACAGTTAATATCACTGCAGTGTATCTTTGGTGACGAGGTCACGGCAGAGCTATTTCTGATAACAGTAATTAAAAATTAACAAATTTTTTTATTGTGAAATACCGTACAGAGGGGTTACAATTACATGAGCAAGGTAATGAGTACATTACTTATCATTAACTTTTGTTTTCTTTTTGCCAGTACTGGGGTTTGAACTCAGGGCCTGGGCACTGTCCCTGAGCTTCTTTGGCTCAAGGTTAGCACTCTATCTACCACTTGAGCCACTGCACTACTTCCAGCTTTTTCTGTTTTTGTGGTACTGAGGAATTGAACCCAGGGCTTCATGCATAGTAGGCAAGTACTCTTCGGCTAAGCCACCTTCCCTGGCCTTCTTTTAAAACATACACCTTTGTCTTCTTCATATATATTGTTAATATGGTACCAAGATTTTTGAACACAAGGAAATTTTTTAATAAGAGGAATTAACCAACTATATTTCTTAAACTAAAATTCATATGACCAAATCATATGGACTTATTTTTCTAGAATCACTATATGGC
>NW_024870846.1:6927500-7232500 GCF_019054845.1 Dipodomys spectabilis
CAGGCCCTGCGGTCAAGTCTCAGTTCCAGTCACCACCCCCTCCCCCCCCCACACACATGTGCGCGCGCGCACACACAACCACACCCACACACACACTTTATCTCCCATCCACTGTAATCAGTGGAGTCAGTAATTGTAGCCCCCTTCTTTCGTAATTTGCATTACTGTTAGTGTTTTCCTATTAAAGATTTGTATGGGCACACACATGCACCTGTGCTCTGCAGTTCGCAACGTTATGGGTATTTAATAAAAATTTATGTATTAAAATAAGGACATAAAGTCCATTTGTAGCTGAGCTCTATTTTAGCCATGTTTCTGTTCTTGAAAAGCATCTGTTGCTGAGTCTTTGCCAGCTTACCAGCCACACTCCTCCAGTACGTTTACATTTTGCTGCATTCAAATTTTGTCCCGCAATATCAAGGCCCATCTTATCACTTATTTTATGCATGAATCTGGTCTTTCTATAATTTGAATTGGAACAAATTTTCCATAATGGAAGAATCAAAAGCAGACCCAGACCCTCTTATAAATACACATACTCTTCTCTGCGTTTCTAACTCATCAATTAAAAAAATATTCCTATGATCTTAGCATGAGCACAAAGCACATTTTATAAAAAGGTAGATTTACTCACATCTTGTGATTCAGTTCTGAGTTTGGTCTGCTTTGTGTAATTCTTGGTCTTAATGCTGTATTCCATCTTTGTATTATGATTATGTTATTCTTGTGCTAATTTAGTATACTCTTATGCTTTTGAGTATGCTGATGAGATTGAATTTTGCTAATTTAATTCAGCTGTGATTTTCTTTATTCTCATATTATTTTTATTCTCAGATTTTTTCCAAAAACAAAATTTTAGTCCTCTTGCTCCCCTCCCCCACCTTTTCCAATTGTTGAACTCGTTGATCTTTTCTGCTAGCTTTCTTGTAGTTTTGCTTAATGGAAATGAACTTCTCACCTTTGCCTCTTACAATCCATCTTTTGCTTTCCATCTTATGGTTTCCCTCATAATTTAAATTATTTTTAATCATTTACAAAAGAATAATACAAAATCATGTAGATATTTATTATGATAAGGAAAAACCTAAAACTAATCTTCATTTATTCCCATTGGAATAATACATAAATTCAATTGATTTCTAAAACTGTTACTGTAGATCAGCATCTTTATTTTCTACCTGAGAAGAATGGAAGCCTAGAATCCAGGAATTGTCTCTCTGATGAATGTGGATTTTATTGATTGTCAGATCACTTGATTGCATTTGTCAGTGGGGTATTTTCTCATGGTAAGAAAACATTTATGTAATATGTCGCTTTATTATGTTAGGATCAAAACAAGTTGAACCCTTATTTGCAGCTTGAACATAGCTTGTTAACAGCATAATTTTAACAATAATTTTACTGATGTTTTAAGAAGACCCTCCCTCCAATTGAAAGTTTATTTGTGCTTAAGCATTTTTTAGGGTTTCTTTTTATTAAAAAAAATGAGAAAGTATGGTATCCAATTTTATAGTGATATTCCTTGGTTCTGTTAGGAATTCTTGGAAATAATAATTGTAATTATTGTATAAATTCTTACATCGATCATCAATTAGTATTTTTTTTTTTTGTTTTTTGCTTTGGTCATGATAAGTAGAAACTAGCTGAAAAATCTAAAATATTTACTAAAATATTTAGTGTATCATATTATTCCAGGCACACATACTTATTTAATGAATATGTAATTAATCCCATAAACTTCTTTCTTTAGTTTTTTTTTTTTTTTTTTGGGGTCCGGTCATAGGACCTGAACTCTGAGCCTGGGCATTGTCCCTCAGCTCTTCAGCTCAAGGCTAGCGCTCTACCACTTGAGTCACAGCTGCACTTCCGGGTTTTTTTCTTTTTTGCTTATGTGGTGCTGAGGAATCGAACCCAGGGCCTCAGGCATGCAAGGCAAGCGCTCTACCACTGAGCCAACTTCCCAGCCCATTAATCCCATAAACTTCTATTTCCTTTCATTTTTGACTTCAAAATTAATCTCATAGTGGCTGATTATATCACATTTGCTGTTTATAGTACGAGTAATTTAGTGTCACAAGTGTGGACCATGAAAATGGCAGTGTAAAGTTATCAGTAGTAAATAGAATATTCCTCAATCATTTGTTAGAGCTTTGAGGTGTTCATTTTGTCTTTTTAAAATTTTTTTCAAAAAATTGAAAAATGGCAACAGTTAAGTACTGTTTAGTACAGACCTATAATTTCTGTAATTGAGACATAAACTGATACTTTGAACATAGTTGCATAATAGCAGATACAAATATAAGTCTGTTGGTGGAGTTGCATTTGACACATGTGATCTAGTTGTTAGACGTAAATTCAGCGTTGGCATGTGTGTTGCATGTGGACAAGCCTGCTGCCTATCCCAGTGGCCTCTTAATTTAGGCCACTTATTGTCAGAATGACAGTGTGTGAACTACTTTATATGAACAGTAAACATCCCAGGAAATTTTCCATCTCATTTCACATCAGAATTGTTTCAAACACGTTAAGTCGCTATGGTGCTTCATGCCTCTAATCCCAGCTAGTTGGTTGGTAGAGACATGAGGATAAGGGTTCAAGACCTACTACGCAAGAGCAAGAGTTTCGTGACATCTATTTCAAAAACAAACTGGTCTTGGCCCCGCCTGCTGGGGATCTAAGCTGCTAGGGTCAGAGGCTCATGGCTTAAAGCAGCCCCAAGCAAGGTTAAGAAAATAACCAACAGCAAAAGAACCTGGGACATGGCCTGTGATAGAACACTCATCCAGCAAATGGGAGACTCTTGAGTTCCAGATGTTGTACTCAAAATCAAAACAACAAAAATAACAGTAGAAACATTTTTGTGTTAATAAAACATCTAATTAATATATATGGATACAAAGAATAAAGTAACTTCAATCACAAATCTATCTCATCAAGGATAGTCTCTGAGCTTTTATGTATTCGATTGGTTTTCCTCCCGCAGTGTATGGTTTGGTTATGAGTAGCTCAAGGAAGGGGATGTGTTACTTGTATATTAAATAAATCTACCTTTTTTTTTTTTGGTATGGCAATATTTGACAACATGAAATTCTAATGAAATTTCTCATTTGCTTTGCTTCAGATTAGTTCTAAGATTCTATTCATTTAGAGTGCTTTGATGGAAAAAATTATTACGATAATACAATTCTCTTACTTAAAATTAGTTTTCCCCTTTCCTAACTGTGGGTGATTGTTAGTTTGAGCTAGGCCCATCTTTCCCACTTTGTAATTCTTAGCCATTTTTGTTGCTTGTCAGAGTCAAGTGCCCTGTATGCAAATACCTTACCCACCTGAGGTCCTACAACTTTTGGAAGCCATGGCTGGCTTCCCCTGTGTCCCCTGAGGTTCTTGAGGAAGTTCTGGAAACCAGCAGGTGATAGAGGGAGGTTCTAGGTGTGTGTGCAGGCAGTGCTGCCCCAGGAGCTGCCTGCTCCCCGCGACCCCTCCCCCTCCTCACCTTGCTGTGGAGGGGCAGCCTGGGACATGTCCTACTCCCAGAAAAAGATTTGCTAATCTGAGGGCACTTGTGGTATCTATGAGATTCTTCTTAATAAAAATATTTTAGTCAGATGTTAGCAATATTTAAGTTGATTTTGATAAATTGCTTTATGTAGCTTTTTAAATCTTAAGGTTTTATTGCAACAATTTTAGTGGTCGTTTTTGGATGTACAGATAACTCTTACCAGAAAACGTATAAGTCAGTTCTCAGATGTGAAAGAAGTTCAGTTTTTCTCTTTCTGTCATACTTACATGTTCGAAGAATCAGGAAGCTGTGTTATGATACCTTGGGTCCATGTGTCTGCAGTGACTGACAGCAATAATATGGTTTTTATCAATATTAATTCTTACTGGGGCACTGTTTCAGAAAGGTCAGGAATGACGGAGTGAAAAATTTTCACGAGAATGCTTTATAACGTGCCTTGAAAACATGAAGCAATTTAACAAACTTCATTGTCCTTGGCTGAAGAGTAAAGGTTGCATATCGAAAACCCAGCAGGTTGCCCAGCATACAGAATAACTGGAATGCATCCTGGGTGATAGAGGCCAAAGTCTTTCTGCACACTGTTAGTATCCACTCACTGCAGCCTTCAGTGAGAAGATCATCTCTGGACTAGCAACACTTGAAGTTGCACATATTTCATTCTTTGAGAGAAGAATATTTCCTGTACAGATTACTTCTTGCACATCTCAGTTATTCATTAATTATCACATTCATAGGCCAACCTAGAGAGTTTATGAAAGAATTATTTAAAAGATTAGGCACTATGGTTTATAAAATGTCCTTTTTCAATGATTAAAAAATCCAACACAAGCAAATCCTTTGGAGCTAAGATTTTAGCTCAGAGTGGAGTATGTCCTTAGTGAGACTGAGTTCAGTCCACACAACACCATAAACCCCAAAGCCATACAAAAAATACACTTCTTAGTATTTCTTCCTAAGCCATTTTGTTTCTAAAGCAGGCTATCCAGTCATACTTTTTGTATGCATGCCATATGATCAATGTGAAACATTGCCAGGAAAGAACATATTAATTACTCTAATTAACACGTGACTTTAGAAGTTTTAGATTAATCAGCATGTGACTCTTGTTTATGTGTATTCTTGTGGGAATTTTTCACCACCAGATGCAAATACCGGGCTGAAAATATGGCTTGCTTTGTGCATGGAGGGAATATTCATTGCAGTAGTATTGTACATCTAAGAAAACAGAAAGTAATTAAAATGTTGATTACTGTAGTAAATCTCCAAAACGCCCGATTATTTGTATTTCATATGTGCTCACATTTCTGAGAAGTTAGCTTTTACACAACAACCTACTATGATGATTCTGATACCCTCCGGAAGGTTAGCTGAGTTGTTTCCTATATTACTTAGGAAAAAATTTCTTTTCACAATTGAAAATGTCAGCATCAATTTAAAGTAACACTAAGCATGTGCTTGCTTTCTGAATATTATCCTCCTCCACCTCCCTCCAACCCACCCTGCCGAGGATCTGGCTGTGACAGTTTGATTAGATCATCAATCCTCACTGTTAACAGCACTTTTCCTGAACACCTGGGCTGCTGGGTCACATCTGAATTCAGCTACCGTTGTTCCAGTGACCTGACGTGCATTCACCATAGCAATTTACATTATGTGCACAAATTAAAAGTTACCTTATAACAACAGTTTACTTTTAAAAATGACCTTCTTTCCCCCCATTTTGAAGTTACGTTACGTTGCAGAGGTACATTTTTATATGATGAAAGACCTTTCTAGAATGTAGCCACCCTCCAGGAGGAAGGTTCTTTCTTCTTTTCACTTAGGCTCTTAGATCAGAATTTCTATAATAAAAATAATCTTGTCTTTTCATCATCTTGTGCAATTTAGAAATCTGCTTTGATTGCATTTTTGTCTCTGATTACATTTTACCAGATTTGAGCCTAAATAAATAATTGAATTTGTCATATATTGCTGAAATTTTTTCTGCTTTCTGCTCCTAAATTTTGTACTTGAACCATCACAATGTCTGATTTATACTTTCCTATTTATAGTTATAGTAGTGATAGAGATAAATACTTAGACTTTCAATGCAAAATGTTTGGTAGCAGACTACAACATAAGCATACAGACTACAACATAAGTCTAACATTATTGTTTTTTTTGATAACCATAATTATCTTTGTTTTCCCCACAGAATTATGTTTTTTTGTAACAAGGGAAGAGAAATATAAAAAATACACTATTAAATTTAATGATATTTTGGAGCAGCAACTTGCCTTCGGTTGACCAATCAGTATTTTTTTGTTGATGTCTAGCAGTATTTTCCTGCTGATGTCTTAAGTACAGTTAGATGAGGATGAAGACATTCCTCTAACAAGTCTTATCTACCCAACCTGGGAAAGTGGAAAAAGAGTTTATAAATTCTGTTTATTAGTTTAGCTAGAAAATTTTGATTTTCAGATTTAATTCTTCATTATTTAAAGCAGTTTAACCATTAGGCAAGCAAAGCAAGGCAGTATGGTGTCTTATAAGAAAAGTTTGATGCTCCTGCTTCATTTCTCACCATTATTGCTCTTTCAAGTCTTTCTTTTATTTTTTTTTTTTTCTGGAGGACCATATGCATGTATACATTAGAAAAACTGTCCAGCTTCTAACACGCCTTCCTTCCTTCCTTCCTTCCTTCCTTCCTTCCTTCCTTCCTTCCTTCCTTCCTTCCTTCCTTCCTTCCTTCCTTCCTTCCTTCCTTCCTTCCTACCTTCCCTCCCTCCCTCCCTCCCTCCCTTCCTCCCTCCCTCCCTGCCTTCTTCCCTCCCTCCCTCCCTCCCTCCCTCCCTCCCTCCCTCCCTCCCTCCCTCCCTCCCTTCCTTCCTTCCTTCCTTCCTTCCTTCCTTCCTTCCTTCCTTCCTTCCTTCCTTCCTTCTTTCCTTCCTCTCTCTCTCTGCAACAAAGAAAAAAATCCCTTATTTCCATTTCCTGTTTTTTTTTTTTTTTTGCCAGTCCTGGGGCTTGAATTTAGGGCCTGGGCACTTTCCCTGAGCTTGTTTTGTTCAAGGCTAGCACTTTACCACTTGAGCCACAGCACCACTTCTGCTTTTTCTGTTTATGTGGTCCTGAGGAATCGAACCCAGGGCTTTATGCAGGCTAGGCAAGCATTCTACCACTACGCCACCTTCCCAGCCCCAGGAGTTCGTTTTGATAAAGATTATTTTGTATGATCAGAAGCATATAAGCATTGGGCCTTTGTGTTCCTTTCCTAAGAGTATCCTCCTTTGGTCTTACTGTATGTGAATGCTGTGCCTGTGCAATTTATCATGTCCCCATGTAGTTTAGGTTTAACTTCCACATATGGGAGAAAACATGCATCGTTTGTCTCTCTGAGCCTGGCTTCCCTCACTAACACACTTAAAAAGAAATTGTGGTAATTATTTGAATCATTTGAAATTTTAAAATAGTTTACTCATAAGTAATACATGGACTGTTTACATTTTTATTACTAGGCATTGTGTCCTTAAGACAAATCTTTGTCATATCTCAGATGGTTTGTGTTACTGTCACAGAGTGATATACTGGAAAACTCACCTGATAACTAATCTTAGTTTTACTCAGTCTTTTCTGTATCAAGCCATCTCACCTCCTGTCACTTACTTTCAGTCTCTTCTAGCTTGTGTATTTAGTATTGTAGAATGAAACCTGGAGCCTGGTTTGTGGACCTGTATTCCCAAGTATCTCAGATTCTTTCCGTGAATCCCGCTTCTTGCTTAGCGTTAGTTTCATTATCTGTATAGCAGATACAATAAATTGTTTTGAGACTCACGTGAACTAACTTGAAAAATACTGCAGGGAAATACAATAGCATAAAGCATAAAGCACTAGCATAGGGTTATTTAAATCAAAGACTTGAGTTTTAAACATAACACTGGCAGTTTATTGTAATTTGGCTAAATGATTTAAACTCTACTACTCAGTTTATTTAACTAAATATATGGAAAATAGCACTTTTTAGAAAATCCTCATGAGGAGTAAATTGAATAAATTAAGTATACACCTGTCATAGCAGAATGCTCTAAATCCAGTCTAGTCTATCATGTAACCACCTTAATTTCTTGAATATTATTAACATGTAAACATTTTCCAAGACTATGCTTGATTTTATGTTGCGGAAATAGAGAATGAAGTGTGCCAGTCCGATTCCTATCACTGTAATGAGACATCTGAGACACTGACCTTGGAAGATAAAGATCCTGTACTAGGTGTCAGGAATGCAGGCTGGCCATGAGGTGGGGATTTCCATTAAGCACTCTTTGTGGGGTAATTGTAGACTCACATGTAGTTGTAGAAAATTATCCAAAGAAATGTTATGTGTCCTGTTGCATTGTAAGTGGAAACTTGGACCATGAGAAAGAGTGTATAAACAATAACCCATTTGGAGGAACCAGAAAGTACAAAGGTTGTGAAATGGACCAAAATAGGGAGCTTTGGCTTAATGATGCAGTGTGGCTTGTAATACACATACTTATGGAAGAAAGTGTTTTAAAAGTCAGGAGCAACAACCAGTTCACACAGAATTCTGACCGTTTGTGGAGGAGTTTATCCTGTTTGTGCCCTGGCTATTCATGGGAGGGTGCTAGTAGAGTGAGCGCCAGGTGGAAGAACCGTATGGGCTCTACCACACAGCACTGCCGACCTGCCCCAGCATTTGTAAAGCTTCTATACCTCACCATGCTTGTAAGTTGACAACTAAGTACATATATGTGCATGGGAAGTAATGTCTAGTGCAGATGGTTATGCCACTTAAAACCTAGTGTAAATGATGACACCACTTACATACATTTGTGAATATCATGACACCCACTATCATTTATTTACAAATACATGAATAAATGCATCTTTGAGTGGCAGAAAATTTACATTTCGTTTTCTTCTTGAGTTCATATATCTCTATTCACCTCTTCCACATATTTTATTTTGTAGTACTTATATTTGGAAATCTTTTAGTAATCATTTTGTCATTCCTAAGGTGTAATATAAAGTCAGCCCTCTTTATTTGTAGATTCTGTATTCTAGATGCTACCAACAGTGGATCAGCTACTGACTTAGGGAAAGCAGAAGGGCTGGCATGGTGGCATATACCTGTAACCTGAGCTACACAGTAGGTCAGAAAATAGAAGTGCTGTGGTTTGATAACTATTCAAGCAAAAAAAAAAAAGTTACCAAGATCTGGTGGCAGAACATGGTAGACATTGTTGTGCATACTCATAGTCCACGGAGGCAGGGCGTAGCGGCAGTTGAGTCCCGTCCAGGATGGCTGAGGGGAAAGGGGAGACTGTCAGAAATGTTGCTGGCAGTAAAAATGGCTGCGAGTATGGAGTATGGTGCAAGTGGTACAGTACTTGTCTCTCAGTGAGGAGACCCTGACTTCAAACCCCTGCATTTCCAGAAAAAAGAAACAATTAAAAATGACTTTATCTGCCCATGCACAAACTTTTTCCTTGTCTTTCTTTCTAAACAATATACTCCAGTACAACTTTACTTAGAATTTCTGTTATATTAGCTATCATGAATAATCTAGAATCGATGTAAAAGATATAGGCAGTCTCGTGTAGGTGATAGGCCAAGACTGTGTGGGGCTCCCTGGAGTCCATTCCCCATGAAGCCCAGGGCCAGCTACACACATTCACTCACACTCAAAAACCCTGGGGGGAGGCTTTTAATTTTTAATAGTTTCTGGTATAAGATTTAGGCATTAAAATGTGGTACAGTTACTACTAATACACAATTGCTAAAAACAAAAATCTATGTGTTGGATAATTGTTAAACAAATGTGTGATATTGTAATTCTGTGTGTTACTGAGATGGAAAGTTTCTATGAGGTATGGGTTAATTGTTTTTTATTGCTGGCACAATTCAATCCAGTAGAAATTAGCAATAAGTAAAACAATGTTGGAATACTGTAATGGAGTTTATAGATGGAGTTCTGGGTATAATGATGAACATCAAGGTTGAACTGTCTGTGAGTGGTAAATGTGGAAATTTTCATTTTATCTTTTGCTGGAAATTATAAGCTGATAGAGCATCCTCAGAGTCCTAACTCCTAAAAAATACTCCGGGAGTCTTCAACAATAACGACAAAAGTTGTGGTTTATGTATAAAAGTTGGGTTTATGTATAAAATAGATCTTTGCCATGCAGACGTTGCTTTTTTAAGTGCTTTTGTTGCTATTGTTTTTGCCTGAGTAAAGTAAGAGTCCACTTTCTTCCACATTTTCACCTGTTCTGTTTCATATTTCTATCTCTCTTAGAAGTGATGTTCCTCATTCCGAATTGTGAAGGCTGGAGGAGTCATGAAGTCTAACTACAGATTGTCAGCCCAGTCCCTGTCCCATTGCAGGGTACTTTAGCTTTGTGCTTCTGAATTTTGACTAGATTCTCTGTCTAATGTCTTCCCTTTCTCTACATAGAAATATGTGCTAATGGGGAAACCTGAGGTTGATGGCACCTTTGTTTTGTGTAGTTTTCTTTTTCTTATTTTTGGCCGGTCCTGGGGCAACTTGAATTTTGGGCCTGGGTGCTGTCCTTGAGCCTCTTTTGCTCAAGGCTAGCACTGTGCCACTTGAGCCACAGTGCCACTTCCTGCTTTTTCTGTTCATGTGATTCTGCGGAATGGAACCTAGGTCTTCATGCATGCTAGGCGAGCACTTTATATCCCTGAGCCACCTTCCAAGGTCTCTTCCCCTCCTTCCCCCACTTAGGGTCTCACTATAGAGCCCATCCTGGCTTGGAACTGTTTTTTTGTTCGTTTTGTTTTGTTTTTGTGGTACTGATGTCTGGACTCAGGGCAGGTGCTCTACCACTGGAGCCATGTCCCTGATTAGGGACTCTGGGTCTTGGATCTTGATCCTTCTGCCTCAGCCTCCCGAGTGTGGGAGTCATAGGCTTGTGCTAACTGCCTAGGCTGGCATCTTAGTTTTATACAGACCTTAAGTGACTGTCAATTCTCTAGAGCTCCACTTGGTTTATTACTTTAGAGCAAGGTAAAGATGGGTGGAAAGAATTCCTTGTGGAGTATGAGGAAGGAATTTTGAGATAAACTTGCTGTCCACTGGGAGAATTAGCCTGAGGTTATCCTTCTAGAGCTTTCTGTGGCTTATCAGCAAAATGAAGGGATGTTCAGGGTGTCCAGGATTAGAAATCCTTTAGTTAAAATATTCTGTGCTCTTTCCATTAACAGTTTGAGCAACCATTAGAGTGTTTGAGGGTCATGAGTCTGAGCCTGAAGGTCGTGGTTGGGAGAAGGAATCCAAGGAAGAGTTGATAGTGGTTTGGGCCTCACTGAGTGGTTAGATTTTGATGCATTTTGAAGAACTGATGGCACTCGATGAAGTATTGACTGTATATTATGTATGAAAAAAAGACTATCCTTCAATGGAACGCTCGGTGGGAAAATGAGAGCGCCCGTGTTGGAGTGGAGAAGGCGGCCACACACGTTTTGCGCTGCCTTAGGAATGGAGAGGTAGGTTTGAAATACTGACAGCCACTGCAGTGGGTATTTTAAAGAGTTTGAACAGAGGCTGGAAGTCAGGTCTGAAGGTGTACCCTTGACCCACAGCTCCCGTGACGTGGGAGGGATGGAAGGGTGAGGACCAGGGCTTTGTGTGTCACAGAGCTCCAGCACAGGGCCTAAAAGGACAAGGTTAGCATGCAAGGGAAGGGGTTTCTTGTATATATCTTTTTTAGAAAGTTGCAATTAGCTGGGCAATGGTGGCTCATGCCTGTAATCCTAGCTACTCAGGAGGCTGAGATCTGAGGATCATGGTTCAAAGCCAGCCCGGACAGGAATGTCTGTGAGACGCTCATCTCCAATAAACCACTAGAAAACCTAAAGTGGTGCTGTGGCTCAAGTGGCACAGAGAGGTAGCTCGCCTTGAGCTGAAGAGCTCAGGGACAGAGCTCAGGCCCAGAGTTCAAGCCCCACGACTAACTCCCCTTCCCCCCCCGCAAAAAAAAAAAAACCTGAATATTATTATATAGTTGTATCCTGTTGTTAGTCTTACACCATTCTCAGAGAAGCAGTTTGGATCAAGCAAGTCCTGCTCAGAGTTTTATGATTTCCTTTTTTACCTGTTTTCTTTTCCCCTTTTATGTCTGTACTGGGGCTTTGAACTCATAGCATTGCTCTTGCTATACTTGTGCCTTACCACTTGAACCATGCCTCAAACCTTATTTTTTTTTACTCATTTTTGTTTTTTGGTCGTGAGGCTTGAATGCTGGGCCTGAGCCCTGTCTTGACCATATCTTAGAATTCACCAGGACTGTGCTTTGCACAGTCAAATGAATAAGTCGTGAAAGATACTTATTTTTAATTCACATGCAAGGTAGTACACTTTTGTGGGGTACTGTTTGATCTTTTGATTCATGTTTGTATTAGTGAATGTTAAAATCAGTATATACAGGTTTATCTCCTTAAACACTTACCATTTCTTTGTGTTAAAACTCTAAAATTCTTTTTTCTTTTATATTTCACTTTTTAGTTTTAGTGTGTTGACCTTATTTATTTTTTCATATTAGCTAGCATTTACTGTTTAGACTTTATATATTTTTCCTTCTGTTTTTCATCTCTTTAAAGTAATGACTATGGCTGTTTCAGTCTTTGCTTACTTTTGTCCAGATTATTAGTTGTGCTTTCTTACTTGAGTACATATCTGGTTATTTCTTGGTAATGTGCTTGATTTGTTGTGTTAAACTGATATTGTTGAAAATAATCAAAAAATTTATGCTTATTCATTTTATTTAAAAATCCTACACAATTTAAAAATTGTGTACAATTCAAGAAGACTTGGACATATATAAAAACGTTACAAAGATTGTATTAAAATCTATGGATTATGCAAACCAGGATTTTTATTAGTTCTGTGCTTACAAATGTTTCTGTGGTATGATCTGGGACTTTATTTTAAGAGTTGGTTGTTTATCAATGCCATTTTCCTTGTTTTGGACTTTTCTAGCCTCTTTGCAGTGTTTCAGATGTGTGTCGACCTCAGGAGCCCCAGGTTCGCCTGCGTCTTTCACAGCAGGTGTCTTTGTCCTTCAGGGGTGCCTCTCTGCTCTGCAGGTCCCTTTCCCCATCTGCAAGAGGACATGGATTTGTTTTGCTTTTCCACACACTAATCAAGCAGTTTCTGGGAACCATTAATTTTCTATGATGGATATAACTCTTTGCAAGAGATCCGAAGTTCTTGCTACACTCACACAGTTAGCTGCTGTGACCCTCAGGAGGTGAAGCCAGCATCTGTGTCCTGCGCTTGTGAGTTAAATTCTGTGCTTTGCTGCCTGGTAGCACATGTAACCGGAGTTTGCCCGTTTATTTTAACTCCTCCTCTGAGCTCCTGCTGTAACTTTAATATGTTAACTTCTTATTGCTTCCCTGCATGGATAGGTCTGTCTGCAGTTTTTTTGTTTTTTTTTGGGGGGGGGGTGTCTGGTCGTGGGGCCTGAACTCGGCCTAGGCGTTGTCCCTCAGCCCTTCAGCTCAAGGCTAGCGCTCTACCACTTGAGCCACAGCACCACTTCCGGCTTTTTTCTTTTTGCTCATGTGGTGCTGAGGAATTGAACCCAAGGCCTCATGCATGCAAGGCAAGCGCTCTAACACTGAGCCACCTTCCCAGCCTCACTGTCTGCAGTTTTTGAGGAAACTGTACTGTTGTGCACTGTGGCTGGACAAATTCACAGTCCCACTATTAGTGCAGAAGTATTTCACCTCTCTTCTTTTTGACAGCATTCATTGTTTCCTTGATCACTATTCTGACTAGGGTGAAATAGCGTCTCAGTGTTGTTTGGATTTGGATTTCATTACTGGTTATTTTTTTGAGCAGTTTTAGTATTTATTGGCCATTTGTGCTTCTGTTTGAGAATTATTAAATTTATTGGCCTATTTATTGATTTTATTACTAATTTATTGTTTATTTCTCCTTTGCTTTCTTTTTATTTTCACTTGACAGTACTGGGGTTTAATCTCAGGATGTTGCAATTGCTAGATATGCTTTCTACTAATTATATGTACCATTTAGCTTTTGCTTATTTTTTATATAGGTTCTCACTATTTTTTGTCTGGTGATGGCCTTTGAACTTCTCCTACCTCAACCTAGCCTGCAGGTGGAATTACAGGCATGTTTCACATGCTGGCCTGGTGTTTTCTAGTCCTAATTTTCTTTGTCTAAGAATTATATGGAATAAACCTTTTCACCTTTTCTTAGTCTTGCTTTTTTTTTTTTTTTAAACCATGAGTGATCTCTTTTGTTGTTGTTGTTTTGGTCATGGGGCCTGAATTCAGGGTCTGGGCCCTGTCCCTCAGCTCTTCAGCTCAAGGCTAGCGCTCTACCACTTGAGTCCCAGCACCACTTCCAGCTTTTTCTGCTATGTGGTGCTGAGGAGTCGAACCCAGGGCCTCATGCATGCAAGGCACACACTACCACTGAGCCACCTTCCTGGCCCCATGAGTGATATCTCGATACCGAACATAATCACATTTCCTTTCCAGTGTAAGTTTACCTTACAGTGATAGTGTTCATGGTTTTAATTCATTTTATGATTGTCTCCTGCACTGTTTTTTGTTTTGTTTTGCATTTGTACCTAAATCACTTTAGTAATTGAACTTAATTTAATATATATAATGCTTTATATATGTAAACAAATTATTTTGAGCAGAGCATGGTGGCTCATGGTTATAAGTCTAGCTACTCAAGAGTGGAGATCAGGTGATTGTGAAATACTCACCAGACCCCTCTCAGTGTGCCTGGCATCTCATCTGCGTGGGGAGTGGCATTCATAGATTGCTGTCCAGACTAGCTGGGGAATAAGTGAAAACTCAATTTGGAAACAAAAAAAAGCGCAAAATAAATAGGGGTGAAGACGTGGCTCATGTGATAGATCAGAGCACACCTGTCTGGCAAGTAAAAGGACTTGCGTTCAGAGTCCAATAATGAAAGGAAGTAACTTTTATGACAACATATTTTAATATGAAATACTAAGAAAATTCTGCATTTTTCTACTTCACTGCATTTAGCTGTAAGTTCACCTTAAAATTACTATGCCCCTATTTAAGGTATGATTTGTTTTTGATGTGGGTTCAGGATCTGGTGCTGTTCAAGATCTTTTTTGATTAAGGCTAGTGCTCTACCACTTGAGCCATACCTCTCCTTCTGGCTTTTTGAAGTTTAGAGGTAAGAATCTCCATAGATTTTCTTGCTGGGGCTAGCTTTGAACTGCGATCCTTTTATCTCAATCCTGCGTAGCAAGGATTTGTAGGCATGTGCCACCAGCAAAAGGCTTCATGTACTTAATAGATTTTCAATTAAGGTCTTGGTATGTCCAGAATCCTGTGAGCTTTCTTCAGGATCTGTGATAAGACTTCAGTGTATTTGATTTTCCAGAGAGTGGCAGATAGATATTAGTTTAAGTGTGATCTTGAAGTATCTTTTATCTTCTTGTTTCACACAAAAACAAATACCTAGGTTTTCTCCAGATAGTTTTAAAGACAGTGATATATTTTATTTAGAAAAATTAATATGTTTTGGAGGTCAAACCACTGAATTGAGGCTTGGAGCGAGGGAGGGGTTGAAAGAGTGTGGGAGATAGCTCTGCCACTCCGCTGTGGATCCGGCAGGATCTTCCTGGACTTGCAGTTAGGAATGTGCTGGGGATGGTTTTTAAGCCTTCTCTGATTTTTAGAGATGTTTTATATCCTTTTTTTAATGTGTTCATTTTGTGCTTTATACCCTTTTAAAATTTATTTGTGTTGTGCTCTTTATGTCAGCTCTTTAGATCCCTTTTCTATTTATTTGTTTGTTTGTTTTATGTTTCTGGGGTTTGGCCTCAGGTCTTCACACTTGTTATGCAGGTATTTTACTAATGAACTATGACTCCAGCTGGTTTTATATGTGTGTGTGTGTGTGTGTGTGTGTGTGTGTGTGTGTGTGTGTGTGTGTGTGTGTGTGTGTGTGTGTGTGTGTGTGTACTGCTTATTTTTAAGATAGGATACTGCTTTCTGCTCAGGTGTGCACTTGGCTTTGTTTCAACCATTTTAGGCTTTTTGTTGTCACTAGGATAATAGACATGCACCATTACATGGTTGAGAGCGGTTTCTAGGACTTTGTTTTATGTGCCCTGGCCTTGAAATATTATTTTCCAAAGCTCAGTCTCCCAAGTAGTGGGATTCTGTTCTGTATTTTAATTGAATAGTTTATTTATTGACTCAGAATATGTCTGTGTGTGTGTGTGTGTGTGTGTGTGTGTGTGTGTTGAAACATACAAGGAAAATTAAAGGTATTAGTTTGTAGAAGTTATACCTTTTGTTACACTGTCCTCTCACTTATAAATTTGAGATGACTTTTTGACATTGTTATTGAAGTGGGGTTTTCCTTCTGTCCAGAATTCCTTTCTGGGTTGGTCGTCATAGCGATCATCTCTGAGGAAACAGAACTAACAAACAGCCACATTTAGGTTTTCTCTTAATCAGTCAGTGATACTCCAGCATCTGTGATGTGTCTCCCTGTGGCATAGCATCCCATGCTTGGCTTAGTCAGATGAGTTCGTCCATGCCTGGTGTGGCAGAGTGAGGCCAAGATTGTGACCTACTGCACTTTCCTTGTGGTTTTTGTATTCTTCAGACATTGTAGTCTTTGTTTTGTGTTTCACTCTAGTTAAACGTAATGCGCACTCAGTGACTATTTGTCAATTTGAATTTGAATCTTTGCTTCTGCATTTAAAATGGCTGCTTGAGATTTGTTTTTAGGTTACCAAAAGAAGTTTCTCCACTATAATGCTGTCCTTGTTTTGACTAAAATAAGTAGAGCTCTTTTTATATACAGTTGTATTTTAACTCAGCAGCTGCCTCCTCACATACTTTTTTATACATTTTTGCTAAATTAGAAATTCAAGTGCAAAATACAGCACAGAGAAATACCAAGTGCATTTATGGGCCTCTCTGGACGACCGAAGAATAGATTACATTCATTCAGTGTGGTCTGCTTCCAGCCTGGGCAGTCATTATTCATTACATTTCAATAATATAACTTTAATGCATATTTTTTATTGTAGTTAACTGGTTTGAATGCCACAGAACAGGAGAAAAATAGGTAAGGTGAAAAACTAACATTTAAGTGTTACTGTTGAAAAGTCACAAGGGAAAGGATTGATCTCCTGTCTCCTCCTTACCCTTCTGTGCTGAGTGCATCACAGCTGGAAGCCAGCTCTGCCTGTGACACGTCTTCACCTCACAGAGAGGTGCTACCATGTGTCCAAGTACACTGAGGCCTGCTCATGTCCCGTTGTCCTCTTCAGATGCACTCTCAGGATGCCAAGAGTTTATCAACGTTTGTTATTGAAACTGTAGTGAATGGAAGGTGGGAAGGGAGCCTAAGGAAATGGCCGCAGGCATTTGTATTAGAACTACCAGTTGCTTGATATTCTCGTTACATCACAGGAGATGTCAGTCATTTTAAGACAGTTTTGCCCTTATTCTCATAACTTTCATAAACAAAATTTTATTTTATTTAATTGAAAATGTTAATTGTCCCTTCTAACATTCTTCTTCATTTTCAAAAATTTCTTGAGGGAATGATAAGAATTAGCAGTCTGCTGATGCAGAGGTTTAACACTGTTACCATGAGGCCCAGGTATCAGCATACACAGAAGCATCTTCATTTTCTCAGTTAAGTTTACATAACTCTCTAGGAATGTGAAATGGACTTGCTTATGAGAATGCTCTTGTGCGTTGTTTTGATTGTCTACAGTAGGTGACAGTTGGACAGATATGGCAGTCTTTCCTCTGTTTTTGCCTTTTGAGTCTGAATATGTATCTCTACTTTAGTTATGGTTGGAATGGGTCAAAAATTATGCAGACTTAAAATCCACGGGGTCATGGGATATACTTGGTGTGTTCAGTCCTACGGGGTGGGATGGGACGCAGTCAGCTAGCGATCAGCTTCACAGGGGCAGGTGCATGCTGGGATGTCCTCAGGACTGGCTTAGGGTCTTCATATGGAGGTGTAGAGAGACCATTTTAAAATGGTCTGTGTTTTTAAATCTCGCTGGATTCAACTATTTAAAAAATTGGTTAAATGTATTTAACCTATTTAAGAATTTTAATTAGTATCAGGAGTCTGACATTAATGGTTCCATTTTTCTGCACAGATCCCAGGGCAGGAGAAGTTAGTACCTTTGCTGTCTTGAGTTTCCTGGAAAAAATGCACTGTGTTTAAAATCAAAATGTTACTTTTCTTCTTTTTTTTTTATTTTTATTTTTTTTGTCCGGTCGTGGGGCCTGAACTCTGGGCCTGGGTGCTGTCCCTCAGCTCTTCAGCTCAAGGCTAGCACTCTACCACTTGAGCCACAGCACCACTTCTAGCTTTTTTCTTATGTGGTGCTGAGGAATCGAACCCAGGGCCTTGAGCATGCAAGGCAAGTGCTCTACCACTGAGCCACCTTCCCAGCCCTTTTTTCTTCTTCTACAGTTTTTACTTAGTCTTCATTCCATTTGAAATCAAGGCTCCAGTTTTCCTGGGGTTTTTCAGATGCAGCAGTATGTGCCAATTCCTCCTGCACTCACCATGCTACAAGGGCATCCTCCTGGGGACCCGAGGAGGTGAGAGAGGAGGAGCTCTGTTCCTTCTGCAGTGTGGCTTGTCTGGCCCCTGAGGAGCTCACCGTGGACAGTCATCCCCCTTCTTGATCCTGGTGCTGCCTTTCTCAACCACTTAGTTCCTCAATGAGAAAGCATGCATCCCAGGAAATTTCTATTGGAAAAACAGCCAAAAGTAGTTTTAGAGTCATTATTGGGCATGAGGGAGGGAAAACAAGGAACTAAGATACTTCCTAGGTTCATGATACTAAATGTATATTTCTCCAATAATGAATTATTATGCAGAAGTAAGTAATACAGTAGGTATGAATTTAGACTTTGAGTAATTAGCAAGTTCATACTTTTAACTTTGTAATTAGACATACAGAGAAAGTTAAGTTGAAAATCTCACACCATAGTGTTCCTTATTTAAAATTATTAAAAATGTTGATTCTGTGTAAGGTTTATATGACACAAATGGATTTCATGTTTAGAATTGGTTTCCATTGCCAATGTATCTTATTATACATACGAAAATATTCTAAAATCTAAAAGATTATCCCAAACACCATCTTCTGCCAAGCATTTTGAATAGGGGGTTCTTCAACCTATTATAAAATAACGTTTAAATATTACTGATATTTTTGTGAAGTTCTGCATTTTAAAATCCTTTAGACATTTGAAATCATTAATAAGCTTACTTTTCATATGAAGAGTGCATGTGTATCATCAGCATTATGTAGTTGAAAGAATATAATATTCGGGATCTGAACACCTGGGTAGGAGCTTTGGCTGTCTGAAGCATGGTCTGTGTCCTGTCAGGTCTGCCCTTCTGCTGTATGGGGAGGGTTTGTTCTCACACCTTCTTACATTAACACTTAAGAAATGTGAAACAAGCCGGGTGCTGGTGGCTCATGCCTGTAATCCTAGCTACTCAGGAAGCAGAGATCTGAGGATCACGGTTCAGAGCCAGCCCGGGCAGGAAAGTCTGTGAGTCTCTTTTTTTTGGGGGTGGGGGGACTGGTCGTGGGGCCTGAACTCTGGGCCTGGGTGCTGTCCCTCAGCTCTTCAGCTCAAGGCTAGTACTCTACCACTTGAGCCACAGTGCCACTTCCGGCTTTTTTCTTTTTGCTTATGTGGTGCTGAGGAATCGAACCCAGGGCCTCCTGCATGCAAGGCAAGCGCTCTACCACTGAGCCACCTTCCTAGCCCCGTCTGTGAGACTCTTATCTCCAATAAAACCACTAGAAAACCAGAAGTGGCACTGTGGCTCAAGTGGTAGAATGCTCGCCTTGAGCTGAAGAGCACAGGGACAGCATCCAGGCCCACAGTTCAAGCCCCACGACTGACCAAAAAAAAAAAAAAAAAAAAAAAGAAATGTGAAACAGCTAAATCGTTTAAGAAAAATTACACGGTCTTTAGGAAGAATGCATGAATTGTTGCAAACACCAATTGTAGGCTTTGAAACTGTTTTCTAATTTAATGTTGTATTTAGTTATTATGGAGATATTCTTGTCATTCAGTAACCAGAAGGAATATGTTACTTAGGTTTTAATTAGGTTGTTTTACTTTTCAGAGCTTAACTATTTTTATTCAGTTACCTACATTTGGATCTAAGTTTAGTCAACTCTGCGTGTAATGCAAAGTTAAAGTTGTCCTCAGGAAAGAGAGCCCTCCAGGTCTCTGTCCTGGTACGTTTATGACTGCTTTTTTGTTTGTTTGCTAACAATATGGCAAATCTTAGAAAATCAAATGTAGAAGGAGCTTAATGTGTCCTGTACCTGCCTGCATCTCTCTGTACTCCGCCTCATTTATCTTAGCCACCATTTGTCCAGGGGACAGATACTGTCTTTTCAGTGTTGATCTTTCATGCAAGTTCAAAGATTGTCATTGCACTCCTCCATTTAGACCCATCCTACCACTGTTCTTTTGTTAAGTTTGTGGGAACAGGGTAGTCGAGGGATTGAGAAGAAGGATTGATTAATATGCTTATTATTCTCCTCCAAAACCAAGCATAGAACCTCTGTATCTGCTGAAATGGCTGATTCCCCTTTACTGTCGTGGCCTGCCAAGTGGTGGGAACACTGAAGGTCCTGGTGCCATCGGTTGGGTCCTGCATCCTACTGATCCAGGGGAGAGACAAGACCGTTCTCTCACCCTGTGTTCTAAGTGTGTTTGTAGAAGGGACTATTGGCAAAGTCACGTGAATTTTACAAAGCACTCCTTTGTCTAGAAGCTCGATTCTACTTTTCACTCATCCAACCTCTTTTTTTTTTTTTTTTGTCGGTCATGGGGCTTGGGCGCTGTCCCTTAGCTCTTCAGCTCAAGGCGAGCACTCTACTGCTTGAGCCACGGCGCCACTTCTGGTTTTCTAGTGGTTTATTGGAGATAAGAGTCTCACAGACTTTCCTTGCCCGGGCTGGCTTTGAACCTCAGTCCTCAGAGCTCAGCCTCCTGAGTAGCTAGTATTAAAGGCGTGAGTCACCGGTGTGCCTGGCTTCATCCAAACTCTTTAGTAGCAAAAGGAAAATCTTTCTCCGTCTCATTCCCCCTGGACCAGCTCTTTAGTCTTTCCTTGACTTTCATATCCTTGACATTTTGACAATTAGAGACCACTTTACATTGTGGAATCACTTTGGATCTTTCCTCCTTAGTGAACACAAGTTGTACATTTTGACACTGAAAAAATATGTATAGTACAAGAAAATATTCTTAGATAATGAACAATTCCATTTCTTTTCATACTTTTACTACGAGTTTACATATGATTTGATGTTTGTTACTATGTATTGTTCTATAGTGAGTACCAATGAAGATTTTGTTTTTGTTGGTTTTGGGTCGTGAACTGAGGACCTGGGTGCTGTCTCTGATCCTCTTTGTGCTTAAGACTAGTGTTCTACCACTTGAGCCACAGTACTTTTGTTTTTTGAGTGGTTAATTTGAGGTAAGAGTCTCATGGGACTTTTCCGCCTGGTCTGGCTTTGAACTGCGATCCTCAGACCTCAGCCTGCTGAGTTGCTAGGATTACTGGCATGTGCTACCAACACCCGGCCACAAATGGAGATTTTTATAATTTCGTTTTCCTCTCTGCATTTCTTATCTGCTGATTATTTTAAAAATTAATTTGTTATCAGTATGAACTCATGGTTTCATGTTTTATTCACCAAATTAAATCTATTCCCATCATGTGGAACACAGGCCACCTTTGTGTCCAGGCAGTATCTCTCTTTGAGTACTTCTTTTCTCATTCTCTTACTACCATAATAAAACATTTCAGATAACCTTTTTCTTCTCCTACTCTAGTCCTGGAGTTGTCCATGTTTCCAAAGATAGTTTCCTTTTAGCACAAGCAAGAAAAGAAAGTATTTGCAAACCAACATCTTGAAGCAAAGAAAGCTTTCAGCTACTGGGTTTACTGGAGTAAGTCCTCTTCGTACTCAGGGTATTTGTACACATCTATATTCTAAATCTGTCTTTATGTATCACTACCATGATATCACATTAATATCACCACTAATGATTCGGATCCACCCTCCAGGGCTTAATTCTAGCTTTGTTTTTTTTTTTTTTTTTTTTTTTTTGATTCTTTGCTCTATTTGTACCTCCCTTCTCTGTCAAGGTGAACTTTATATTTAACATACTTATTTGTTCAAGTTATCCTGTAAATAGCCAGTTTGCATACTCTTAGGGTGATATCCCTGATCTGATCTATCAGTCCCATCACCAAGCAGAATCTCTGCATCTGTTGGGATGGCTGGTTCACCTCCTGCCCTGCCAGGCCTCCCTGAGGGCCCTCCCTGTCAGCACCTTGCTCTTTGCTACAGAGCGCTCTGTTCAGTCGTCTTTTTAGGTTTTGTGGTAAGTAGGATGACCAGAATGAAGAGTGATATGTTTTGGTTCTGGTACCAATTGGAACGTCTCAGGGTCTGGTTGTGGTCCCTTAGCTTTTTTGCTCAAAGATGGTGCTCTACCAAGTGTGCCACAGCTCTACTTCTGGCTTTTGGTAAATAATTGGAAATAAGTATCTCATGGACTTTCCTGTCTGTGTTGGCTTCAAACAGCAGTTCTTAGATCTCAGCCATCTGTATAGCTAGGATTACAGGTGTGATTCCTGGTGTCTGAGAAGTAGAGGTATGGATCAAGTGGTAGAGTACCAACAATGAACAAAAAAGCCAGTCAAGAGTAGAGCATGAAGCCTCAAGTTCAAATCCAAGTATTGTGTTCTTTCTCTCTCTCTCTCAGTAATACAATCTAGGTTGAAAAACTCAGCTGTAAACAAAAACAAGGTTGTTAATGCATTGATCTGTTGATTTCTGATCTGCTCTTAGTGATAGATACAGAAACTTGCAGATTTTTTTTTTTTTTTTTTGGGTCTGGTAGTGGGCCTGAACTCTGGGCCTGGGCACTGTCCTTCAGCTCTTCAGCTCAAGGCTAGTGCTCTACCACCTGAGCCACAGCGCCACTTCTGGCCTTTTTCTTTTTGCTGTGGTGCTGGGGAATCGAACCCAGGACCTCAAGCATGCAAGGCAAGTGCTCTATCACTGAGCCACCTTCCCAGCGCCCAACTTGCAGATTTTTAATATTCCTACTGTCCCCTTCTTGGACTTAGATGACAACAAAGGCCAACTTCCTTCCTACCTCCCCCCCTTTTTTTGCTTTATTTGCTTTTCATATTTTATCACCCCAATAAATAATGTGTGTGTGTGCCGCAAAACTTTGCAAGTAGTGTTATTAATTTTGTCTGTTACCAGAGCTCTGTGTCAAGCCACAGGCCTGTAGTTCTAGCTGCTAGTAAGGCTGCTATGGGGAGGATTTCAGGTAAGGCCAGTAAACCAGAAGAGTGTGCTTGACTCCATCTCCAGAATAACCAGCCAAAAGCAGGCTGAATGTATGAAGAATATGGTAGAGCAGTGGCCTACTGAGGGCAAGTTCTTGAGTTCAAATCCCTGCAATACAAAAAAAAAAAAAAGGATTCTGTTGTCATATGTTTGACTTACTTAGACTAAGATTTTTTTGGGGGGGGGTAAATCTGCTGGAAGTATTTAATTCTAAAGTACTACCAAATTTCTGAAAAAAGTTAATTACTTTATTCATTAAAACACTGATGAGTATCTGCCCAGATCATCTATTTATTTTTATCATAGCTGATGGGAAACTGTTTATTATGTAGTAAGAAAGTTCTCCTGATGGTACAACACTTCTGCTCTGTGCTAAAAATTCCATTCCAGCAACAGTGCAAGAGTCTGTTTTTATTTTCATGTGTCTCACTTCATTATTTTAAAGTTTCTGTGAGGAAACCTGGAGTACAGTGTTTGTAGTTAAGCACACCCGAATAAACCCAGAGCACAGTCTTTATAGCTAAGCAAACTTAAGTTTAAATCTGAGCTGTGACACTGACTGATATTAGTGTCCGTGGTAGGTTATATAACCTTTCTGATTCTCACCTTTCTAGTTGGTGAAATAAATTACTTTTATTAGGTCCATTGAGTTGTGCTGATTAAATGAAGTAGTGAATGTAATTTCTTAGCAGAGTATGACACTGTTGGGAATGTGTATGAGTAGACTCTTTATATCATCTAGTATAATGTCCTTAGTGTTTATCCATGTTGTAGCAAGTCTCAGAATTTCCTTCCCTTTTGAGGTTAAATGTGGCTTCACTGTAAGAGCATGCTGTATTTTGTCCATTCATCCATCATGAGTTACCTGATTTACTTTCTTTCGCCTTTTGGCTATTCTGAAGGATGTTGCTGTGACTACATACTTTTTTGTGACCCTTCTTCAGATGTTCCAGGGTGCATATCCACAGGAGGGATTGTTAGATAACATGGTAATTCTGTGTGTACTTTTTTGAGAAAACATGATAACTGCTTCCTATCATGGCAATACCTTTTCATTACTACCAGTAGTGCATGAAGAATCCACTTCCTCTACATCCTTACTAACACTTTGTCATGTTCTTTTAATTGGATAATTAATTAATTTTAGTATCCATTCTGAGGGGTTTAAGTGTTAGAGAGCCTAGCTTAATTGCATTGATTTTTTTTTGTATATATATCTCTTTATTTTCTTTCCTATAATTCATTACTTTCTTACAATCGAGGACTTCAAAGTTAATTTGATATTTTATTTTTGTTGCTTTAATATTTCACATGCAGAACTTTGGTCCAAAGGCTAGAATTTGATGTTTAATGCCTTGAATGACATTTTATGTTTGTATGAAATGCTGTGTTTGAGATAGCTACATCATTTCTTGAGCTGACCAGAAGAAGTTTAAAAGAGATCTCCTTGTTTTAGAACATGGGAAATGCAAATGCAGTTGTAAATCATTTGTTTTGTTGAAGTGGTTTAATAACTTTGTATTTTTTGTTGTTTATTTAAAATACCACAACACGTATTTCTGTGGTCTGTCGAACTCCTCTGATTTTGGTAGTTACTGTCCTTCTACCCACACCATCAAGTGTTTGACAGCATGTGTTACTTCAGGTAACATCTCTGTGCTCTCATGGGGATACCACATGCGTGGACAAGAATAGTGAATGTTCTAAAATCTCGGACCTAGCTGTTCTGCTGGCTTGCTTGCTGATGTTCATAGTTTTCACTGTAACAAAGCCATGTCACAGGTGCCACTGGCCTCCTGAATTCTGTGTTGTGGTTGACACCTTCACCACAGTTGCATGCTTCCCCATTCACCTCTAGTAATGCCCTCATGGCTCCCCTCACCCTTACTGTTGCTGCCATCCTTAGCCCTAGGCACTTCTGGGAGAGACAAAATGAACCACAGTACTAGTCAGGGAAAAGAGTCCCGTCCATGTGAACACCTGGTTCCACAGTGGGCTCCTTTCAGTCATCCCTCTCATTGAAACCAGCCTCACTACTTTAGAGAGGGGCCTGGAGGACCCTTCTACTGTGGAGGCTTAGCCGCAAGTTCTCTGAAGCCCAGAAGCAAGGAGAAGTGAGAAAGGTGCATATAACAAGGAGCTCCTTTTTGCTTTTTAAAGGGCCTTCTCAGTCCCACATGAGCTATTTCATTGGCAGATAACCTGCTTTCCTGTACCTGGGTGCAGAAAGCTCCGTGTCAGCCACATCTGCTGTGTCTTATCATGGAGGAAAGGCAGAAAGCACTTGGAACCAAGCAAGCCCAGCAGCCATAAGGCTTAGAAAATGATATCAAATGAGTTATTGGCCCGCATTTTCCTGGCTTTTGAATAACTCCTCTGGGAGTATTAGGGATAGGATAACTTATATATGAAACCAGACTAATTGGAGAAAGAGTGACCAGACAATCATGTGAGGAGAGGTGCTGTCCTCTCTTTCTTAGCCTCCTCTTTCTTTGCACTTCCGTATGATACCGGCTGAAGTGTTCCTCGTGCTCCCAGCCCTCCTCTTCACCCTTTGCTTTACTCCCTTTCCATCATCTCAGTTTATCTTCACATTGTCTCTCAGAGATTAAGAGCCTTTCCAGAAATGCATGCAGTGTGGTGATGGCAGGTTATTATGTAAAAGAGAGCAAGCTTGTGTTGTCTTGACTTTGACATTGTCTTGAGCTATAAGTGAAAGATTAAACAAATACCCTTTGTGAGTGTCTAAATCAGGAATACACTGCCTGTGGGTATAAACATGATTTATATTTAAGTTGCTTTCAAATATGATGACATCATTGAAATAGTAAGAAAAAAATCCTCAAGAAAACAGAACAGTTTTGTGTTTCATGTTTGACATAGATTTCTCTCAAAGTAGGACATGTTCTGAGCCATTATCAGTACAGGTTACCTTTTCAGTGGCATATTTTTCTTAAACTTATTACATGGATACATTTTTTTCATATAAAACTCTTGTATTTTCAAAGTAACATCTTAAAAGTTTCACACTTGTATAAACTAGAGTAGAAGAGAGAGAAAATGAGAAAAAAAACTGTAGGGTAGGAGGAAGACAACTATTATCGCAAGTATGCAGCTGAAAGGAAGTAGAAGTCATCTCATTTGTTGACAGCTGAGGATCCTGTGTTCAGCTTTGGGAAATCTCATCTTTCCACGTGTTTCTGAGGAACGTTACCTCCTGCCCCTAAGATTCTCCTTGTTCCAGTGCTATTTTGTGCTCATGGATCCGGATACTCTGGGCATTTCCGCAACCATTAGAAGCTAGAAAGGCAGTAGATTGGCTTTCTGTTTCCGCTTAACCTGAGCCAGCTCGGATAAGCCCAGCACTGTTGCTGACCACTGTTATGAAGGAGGAGGAACCACTAGTGTTTTCCAAAGACCTCAAGTTCTAATACAGTGTAGTAACCAGTGAACAGGTAAACACAGGTGTGAAAAGGTCATTTCTGTGTCATTCAGGGCAGTATCTGGGTCATGCTTCAGGGTTGTCAAGGCCAGCGTTGGTGAGACACTGATCCATGAGTGGGAACCTGCCTGATGGGAGGTGCAGAGGACTGAGTGGATGGGCTCTGAGCCAGACTCAGGCTCACAGAGCTCGAGACATGGAAACTGCACGGGTTCATACCGTGAGCATGCAGCAACTGAGACTGTGGGCGATTGGAAAAGTGAATTGATTGGTGAACAAGACCAGCCTGCAGATTTTGCAGGGTGAGCCAAAGCCTTGTAGAGCTTCCGGATCCCGTTGGTTCTTCAAGAGCTCACTGTCCTTGTATGGGAGCACAGGACTGCAGGCTGGTGCAGAGGTTCTGGCTGTAGCAGTTGGCGAGGTGGTGGTAGTGGAGGTGGGTGGTGATGTGGATAGATAGGGTACCTGGGACTGACTAGATGGTGCTTTTTGGAAAGAGGTGCTCTGCATGTGAGGGAAGGCAAAGGAAGGATCGTTCTTAGGTTTGTTTTGAAGCGATTGGGTAGATGGGGAAAGGCTGGCAGCAAGTAGGCATGGGAACATGGAGCTATCTGTTGTGCTCTTTGTGGAAGCTTAATTTTTGTGATATAAGCATGGAAGTGGAGATCACAAATGGAAATTTTAATTTTGCTTAGAATTATATCTTGAATTCTCTTTAAATAGCTAAGCTTAACTTCCCATATTAAAATAATACATATATTTTTTCCTCATCCAGCCGTAGTGAGGCAAATTAAGTCTTAGTTGGTATTGATGATGCCTTTTTAGGCAGCTTAGGAACTTTGATCACTAGCTCTCTCCAACAATAGGAATAAAATGTTACAGCTGACTTAGAAACTATTCTGTTTCTGTTCAATTTAGAAACAAATGTGGCTATATGCAGCCTTCTTGAAACCATGGTCTAATTTCTTTCTTAATTATTAAATGATTAATTTCTTTATTAATTCCACTTATTGATGTAATGATTTGAATGTGAATACATTTCCAATCCAGTTTTACCCTTTGCAGTCACTTTTAATACCTGCTCAATTTTTGGGGGAACTTTGGATAGAATTTGGGATGGAGGATTTTGAAACTCTGCCAAAGCTTTCTTTTCTAGCTTGTTCAATGTACTGCCATTTCTGACTTACCTTGCATTGGATTGATCAGGAGAGAAGATGTGTATTTTTTATGCAGAACACAGTATTTATTAGTTCCTTACCAGTGGAGATTTACTCTTCTTTTTCCTTTCATGAAGAGAATAGTCAGTCATGCACAATTATCAGATATTTTGCATGTATTATTTTAGAAGATTGTCACTGACCCTCTTCCCTTCCCCATTACTCTGTATTTTTGTTTTCTCAATCATCTCTCTGTGAGAACTATCAGGGCATCAAGTTCTGTGTTGCTTGCTTTATTTTTCTTAATCCTATTAGCACAGCTGTGCAGTGGACCTGATTAATCTGCACCTTGGAGTTGAAGTCACTGTGGTGAAGTCACTGACGCGCTGAAGTCACTTCCTCAAAGCCACTGAGCGAGTGGTCATCACTCTGCTCAGATCTACCTTAGCACACACTCAACCAGAGATACATCTCTTCTGAGAATTCAGTCCAACGGCTGCATACTGAATGAGTTCTCTTTTTCTATATCTTTATTTGATTGAAATAATGATGGAAGTGTTTTCAGACTGTGTACTGAACAGATTGTATTATCTGTATGTTTGGTGTGAATGTGACTAGAAAGTCTCTGAGCACAATCACTATAAACCTGTACACTCTTTGCAGGGAGTGGGATTGTGTTTAAAGAACTCCCAAATCTGTCTGAGAATCTTTTCACTTTTTCACATTGCCTAGAATAATTCAGTAATTTCTAGAATAATGCAATAAGTATTTATTGAACATGTGAATGAGTGTACTGGTCTCATCTCAATGGGCAGTAGCAATTTGTTGAAGAGATAAGCTATATTTTGTGTTTTTCCCCCCCACAGTACCTCACATAGCAAGTATCAGTAAACATCTCTAAAAATCCAATTTTGCTGTATGTTGTAAAATGTACAGTTGAGCTTAAACATAAAGTGTATTATATAAGAACAATCTAAGTTGTTAAATATAGATTCCTGTTGACTTCAGGAAATGTACTGTTGATCTCGAGGGGTGCCCTCCAGGACTGTGGTCATCTGGCCCCTGATTCCCTCTGCGATCTCAAATCTCCCTCCCTGCTCTCCATGCCTGCCCCAGCTGCACTGAACGCCTTTCTTCTCCCTGGCTGTGCAGACAGTAGTGAGCTGCTGCCCTCCTTCCTCTTTCTTCAGCCCACCTTCCGGCGGGTTTCCATAGGTGGACAAGTGCCCCTGGCCCTGCCTGACTGCTGCTGACTATCAGGTGCTCTTCCTGGTTCTTGGTCTCTTTTTTGTAACCATGATCCTCCCTTTACCACAAATACCCTTATGAAGATTGATTACATTAGTTTGAATGAAATATTTGCTGTGTATCTGTATTATTGATCTGATATTGGAGTATATTAAATTATTATACATGAAATGTACCTCAAATGTATATATATATATGTGTACATTTATTCACTTATAAATTATTAAAATATTTTTGTTTTTCTCTTTATAAATATATAAGTATTTAAAGTTAACTATACAGAATCATATCTTAAGTATTATCAAAATGGGATAGTTCATGAAAAAAATAAGGAAATGCATTTGTAGGTAGTTGCTCTTAAGGAATCTGACTGAGGCCAGAGAGTGTGTAGGATACTGATTTCATTAATGAACTAATCCTCCGTGATCTTCTTCAAATAAACTAGAGGAAGATAGGCTAAGAAGGGAATAAGGGCACATTGTCATCTGAGTGATGATTGGAAGCAAGATCTGAAAGTGAAATTCCAGAAGGAAGAAGAGCCAAGTGATGGTGATGGATGATTCAGGAGTCAGGCATGTGGCTCAGGCCATCTGTGACCCACATAAAGAGAGCAGGATGCACGCTGCCTTCAGGGTGCCAGACGTGGAAGGCGACCAGAAGGGCAAAGGATTCCCAGGGAGACGGCAAGTTTATGCTGAATTTCAGTCAACCTTAGGTGTCTACGTTGTAACCAGAAATTTCTCATAATTGAGCAGCGTTCTCAGGGTTGCTGTGAAGTGACAGTGATGTCCAACTCCTGCCCCTTGGGTTTATTTTGTTTTAAATGTTGATGCAACCAATCATCAGGCTTAGTAAATTTACCAGTCAGTCTGCTGAAGGATGTCTTTTGCTCAAAAGAACAATACTAAGGACATATCAAGGCCTATTTTATACAACTTTGCAGTTTGTGAAATCTTTGCAAATCATGAATTTTATTGAAACATAAGAGAATAGTGTATCTTCTTTTCATTATAGTAAGGATTATTGATAAAGGAAGTCATTAAAAATGAATAATACTTTGTATTTTCACTTAATCTCTTCTACTGATCAATACATTTCTTTGGCTGGTGTTAAAAACTCGGAAAAATCCTAGTTTAAAATTTAAAAATTTATTTGTAAGTCATCTTAGTGTTAAATTATGTTATGACTAGAAGTTTGAGTGGTAGTATGTTTGAAGAACATGCTAAAATGTACCGTGAAGTTTCTGAGATAAGGCCAAGTTGAGATAGGGCCATTAACTTAGCCTTCTCTTCTCCTGTGTCTGGGATTAAAGGCAGGGTGCCACCATGCCCAGCTTGACTTAAATGATTGGTATTCAGGAGGCAACCTAGTCCACCTGGAAATGAGGTCCCTAGGAGGCAGAAGAACTGCTAAGTGTAGTTACTGGAAATCTAAGTGAAACACTTCCCTGCAAATCCAAATGAAGACATTATCAGTGTGGTTCTATTATGGATCACTTCAGATGTGTAAGAAAACAGTGAACTTCCTGCCTGCTTCACTAGGAATTGTTTGAAGATGACAGTGTTAGAGTGTATGTTACCCATCGGCAAGGCTCTGGGTTCAATTCTCACCTCCTTCCTCCCCCACCCATTCCACCCCCCCCCTCCCCCGAGACAGAGACAGGGACAGAGATGTGGCTGTTAGACTATTACCAGTCTGAAGAAAACATGGGTCGTAGCATGTTCAGTTTTCTCATTTTCAGCACATTTATATAGAACCCTCACCGTGTATAGTAACACCATGTTGGATGCCTTGTTGGAGGGCAGGAACCTCTGCACTTGGCTGAGAGGTGCTGTCTTCTCCCCCTCTACGACCCTGGGGTTTTATAGTCTGGACTTAAGCTCAGGTGTCTATGACCCTCACCAAGAATTAAGAACCCATACTTCCATTCTTTACCTAAACACTTTTTATGTTTTACTTTTTCCAGAGGAAGTACAGGTATGTCTTCTTTTAGACGGGGGTCTTGGACTTTTTTTGAGGGGGGGTGCTAATCCAGAGCCCTGAACTCAGGACCTGGGCACTGTGCTTAAGCTTTCTTTGCTCAAGACTGGCACTTTACCACTCGAGTCACAACTCTACTTTTGGCTTTTTTATTTTATTTGTTGTAGTTAATTGGAGATAAGAGTCCCACATACTTTGCTGCCTTGGCTGTTCAATTTCAAACCATGATCTTCAGATCTCAGTCTCCTGAGCCACCAGGAATTACTGGTGTAAGCCACCATTGCCCTTGTATGTCGAAAGCAGCTCTGTCCTATGGTAGTGAGGAGACATTAGACACCATGTAGTACCTGTGTCCGCTCTGAGCAGTGTATGACCGCATACTCATTTCCAGTTATCTAAAATGTCCTCGCCGTCTTTTCTCTCTTCATTTAAAGAAGGGCTAATTTTAAAAACTCATTTGTTGTAAGATAATTCATGAAATGAAATAAAATTCTGTTTTTATACTCTTTATTGTCAGCCTTTTGAAATCTTAACATTTTTCTTACATCTATGACTTTTTGTGGATATCCACGGACTGAGTTTTCTAGCTAGATTTTTAATAGGTGCATCTATTCAGAAATGCAGCATTCCATTTCGTCACAAATTGGTTTCTAAAAGAAGCTTTTGCCTTAAAATGTATATGCTTAATAGTGTAACAAACATGAACTTATATAAAACTTCACAGTCATAAACTGTTTCCTACACTAAGTGGTTTCATTAACCCATGTCTGATGACCAAGGAAGAGCTTAAAAACTGAGCACTGGCTGGCCATGGTTCATACTATGACTGTCTCAGATACATAAGGGAATTTTATTAGTTGTATGGAGTAACACCATACAATAACCGTATTTATTGTCAGGTTCCATTTGATAAGCAAGCTTTATGATTCTTTGAAGGAAAGCGAAGCAACATCTCAGAAAGAATTGGAAATAAGACATGTCCAACACTCAGTATAGTTTTGGTGGCTTGTATGTACATGTGTGTGGATGCAAAATGCTTTCATGATGCCAAAAATGGTGGTCTCAATTTCATTAAAACTGCTACAATTTAGTTGTTTGTGGGTAAATGACATTCTCTTATCTACTCCCACTTTTTAAGAAGCTAGGTAATCAGAAAGTACAACAAAATAATAAAATCCAAATAGGAAGTACTTTATATTTATGTAAATAACTCAGTAGGCAAAGCTTTCCTTTCCCTTCATCATAAATCTGTCATGCTTGGAATTGTATCAACACAAGCTGTGACACAAAGCTAATCACTTCTTTTTCTTCCATTTCCCCCCAACATTTGCATGTTTTATATTCCCAGTGTGCTGGCTCCTGTACATTGGGTTAATGGGGTACTAGTACATCTCTGATTGGAATTTTGATTTCCATGTTTTCTTTTCACAACTTGTAGCAGGCCTCTAAGCCATGCTGGGCTTTTGTTTTTGTGATGTAACCATGAATATTAGATGACCTTTAAAGACTTTCTACCTAACAGCATATTTTACATTCAAAATTCTGTTTCATACTAGAATGCCCAGGCCCGGATTGACGCTAAGTATAAACTTGATAGATTTGCTACAATGTCACTTTTTGTTTGCTTTCAGCAATGCTTTTGTAATCATGATGTTCATGTCTGAATACCTTATACAGGCTTTTTGTAGAGTAAATGAGACCACATTTGTAAATTTCCTAGGAATATGCCCTTTCAAGTGAGGGAATTGTGGGTTTGGGGCCTGGTCTTCAGGCTTGGTGCCCATGACTTGTTAAAGCAGTGAGCAGAGCAGACGGCATGGTGCACCTACTGCTGCCCAGACACCTCCTCTGCCCCTCTCTGCGGTGTGTCCATGCCTGCGCTGGGCACCTGTGTAGACAGACACTGTTCCAGAGAAAGAGCCTGTGGCCTTGGACATGACCTTACCCTGTGGGGATGCTGCTGGTGGTGTGAATTTTTTAGGTGCAGCGGGGATACCCTGGTTCTAGGCCAGCGTGGGTGAGGTTAGTGAGCAATCTCAGCCACTGGGTGGTGAAATTAACAGGCTCTCCCTCCGAAGCCAGCTAGGATAACATTACCTTAATTATTTTATCTGACAAACTAAAAGCAAAAGGACTAGTAGCTAACATAGATCTCAATTCCCAATGCCATCAATAGATAGATAGATAGGTAGGTAGGTAGGTAGGTAGGTAGGTAGGTAGGTAGGTAGATAGATAGATAGATAGATAGGTAGATAGAAAGATAGATAGATAGATAGACAGATAGATAGGTAGGTAGATAGATAGGTAGGTAGATAGATAGGTCTTGCTGTGTGAATGCAGGGTCTTCTTGAGGAAGTGTGTTAATATCCCCGCCTTCTTCCCCAAACAAAAACAATTAGGGAAGTGGCACTGTGGCTCCAGTGGTAGAGAGCTCACCTTGAGCTGAAAAGCTGAGGGACAGTGTCCAGGCCCAGGGTTCAAGCCCCACGACCGACCAAAAAAAAATACAAAAAAACAAAAAACCCAAACAAAAACAATTAGTAAGTTGACCCAATACTAATCTAAGAGTTCATTGTGTGGACAATAATTTCATTTAGTCTATATAGGAGAAGCTAACAAAACATTTTGTTTTTATTGGTCTTGGCACATTTCATTAATGAATAAGTTTTTTTTTTTTAAGGTATATGGTCATGTCAGAGAAATGAATATTAAACAGTCCATTAAAATTAGAGTAAAATGTATGTATATGAAACTGCCTAAAGTTATAGAGTAGAAGGTGGAATTCCTTGGTAACATATGAAATGTGTGGTTGGATGATAAAGAATTTGGGGGGAACCATTAAAACATATTGAATTCTACAAATTTCACTCATTTTTGTTACATTTTACTTAAAGTTTGAAATCTCTTTTTTAAAAAGTGTTCTTGTATTAACTCACAATGTAATTTTAATAATTAGTTATGAGATTAAAGGACAGGTCTCAGTGATGCCCCATGCCCTCTTTCTTCCTTGGATTTGCTTTTTCAAAGCCCTATCAGCTTGTGTTTTGTTTTTGTTCTTGTTTTTGATTTTGGTTGTTGTTTGCTTGCTTTGCTTTGGAAAAGCCCAGTATGTGAAGTGGTGTCCAAGATAGCAATTTCCATTTTTACTTCCATTCTCACCAAGTCCTTCCACTCTGTTTTTCCTTGCTACTTTCTCTCACTTGCCAGTGCTTGGGTTCCCCTGAACTACCTGGGCAGAAGTCTCTTGCTGCCTTTGGGTCGAATGAGGCAACTCTATTAGGGGTTCTCCATGGTGTCCTGTGATGTGCATGGAAAACTATGTTTTTCTATAATACACACTCGGAAGAGAAGCTCACATGGGACCTTTTTCATGTCAGTGACATCTTAAGATGCCACTGTTTATTCATGAATTCCTTTGTGTTGACAGTAGTTGGGAGAGGTCTCGCTGTACAGCCCTGGTGGATCTCAAACTCAGTATCCTCTGGCCTCTGCCTCCCACATGCTGGTGTCAGCCCTGATATCTACCTTCACAACTGTGCAATGCTTCCTAGGTGGTATTTATCAGATAGTACCTCACTTCAGTTACATTATTATCATCATCATCATTTTGTTATTTTATGTGTGGAGAGGTTTGAACTTTGGGCCTCACTTTTTTATCTTTTACACTCACAACTAGTGTTCTTCTACTTGAGCTATACCTCCTGTCCAGCTTTTTTGCCGGGCACTTTAAGAGAAGTATCTCTTGGATTTGTCTGCCGAGGCTGGCATCAAACCACAGTTCTCAGATGTGAACTTTACCAGTAGCTAGAATTATAGGGGCAAATCAGGTTCACTATATTTATTAACATAAGTTTCACTAGTTTTTAGTTAATTATAGGAACCACAAGTAACTGATACATTTCATGTTTTTTAAACAAGCATAGACCAGAGAGAAATGTTCCTAATACCAAAACCTTTAGATACTGACAATTTGAGATAGGTCCCAAATGGGTACACATTTGCATATGGTTTTATTTGATATCTAAACATGAAATCATTCACACTGTTAAGAAGATGTGGGAGGAGGACTCACCTAGTGTGACCGAGAACAAGGCCTGAGTTTTGCATGAGGTTAGGGCATGGCAGAGGTCCTGGTGACCAAGATGGATGAAACTCAGATGGGTTTTAATTAGTGCAGCTGCAGTCATCAGTTATCTCATGAGCACAAATATTGTTATATTTGGAAAATTCTTGATTTATTTTTTCCACTGGCCAGTAGATTTAGATGAATGAGTTCTCATCGTAACCATTCTGAGAGCAACCGCCAGAGGCCACCGTTTATTATTTCAGACACAGTTGGTAAGCTGAACAATGTAGAAGAAAACATTGTAAGACTGTTCTCAGCATTAATATGAAACTTTCGCTGGAAAATTTGGCATGTATATGTTGTCAAAAATTACAGGACATCCTCAACAAAATCTCAGCAATCTGCCAGAGGGTAGCAGACACCTGTCACTCTCCAGAAGGTAATTCTGGAGAGTCATTCTGTGTCAGGGTGTTTATACCTAAAACCTGTTGCAGCCACGTGGCCGCTGTACAGTCTTGTCCTGGTGCTTCCTGTCCTTTAAGGACACACTCCTGCAGTGCCATAGGGTAGGGAACATCAGCCCTTCATAGCATCACACAACTTCTGTTCATCTGTGTGCACTTATATGCACCCATACAAACACAAGTGAGTACTCACACACATTCATTTTGATTTGCATTTTTCTTTTAAAGTAACCTTTCAAATTTGGTACCTTGAATAGAAAGAAACCTGAACAGCATTTTAGGGAGAAAATGTTATGTGTAATTTTTCAGAAAGGAACATGACACTATTGTTTCAGGTGGGCAACTAGATATTTCAAACTGAAATTATTTGTAAATTTCTACTACTCAGAGCAAAATGTAGGATTATTATTAGAATGAAAAAATATACTGAATGTTATTTTCAGTTAAATATCCTCTCATTTGTTTTGAATTTTTTTCTCTTACTTTGCAGTTTAATCTTCTGATTTCTGTAATTTGTGAAAGTATCTCAGATGGTTTCAAAAATAGTAGTAAGCATTAAACATTATTCTGTTTTTCTTACTTCTCATAGGATCCAGTGTCTGTTTGAATTTAACAAGGGAAGTGAACTCTGGCTTACATTCTTGTTGTAAATTATAGTGCATAATGTAGTATCCTAGGTAGCCATTTTAAAGAATGCATTATAAATCAGGGCCAAGGCCTATAACAAATCGATTAAAATAATGTTTTCAAGGTCTGTGTCATAATAATGAACTTGTGTCAGGATGGTTATATTTCACAAGTAAAATACATTAAAGTTTTCTGATTATTAAACTGTGTGTGAGATTTCATGAGCAACTTCTCCTTTAATAGTTTAATTAAATTAATATTATCACAGGTTAATACAAACTGATTGCATTAGGAAAGGAAGGTGTGGCTGGTTTTTAATGTAAATCATACATATTGGCTGATACTTGTTCTTGTGGAGAAGTCCGACCTTTTTCCTGAAAGGAAAAATAGCACATGAAGAGCTTGGGCATATTCTCTAGGTTAGATTGCCAAAGTTTTTCATTTCTGAATTGACAGGCATCCAGCAATTAAGGCTCTTGCTCACAAGCTATTGTCTTTGTAACAAGTCATAAATACTGTGATTTCTGACCATAGTGCTATAGCCTTTATGTCTGATAGAGTAAATCTAATGAAGCTGTCTATTTTCCTGTTGACATGGAGGAGCTTTTGTTCACCGAACCATGTTTCTTCGAAGGAGATAGTATTAATTTGCATGTGAGTGTGTTTTGTCACTGGGAAGTATATTCTGCACCTCTGAAGTGAACTGTCTGAGGGTATCAAGCATATCTTGAGAAAAAGGCCAGAGTTGGATCTTAACAAAATTAGATTTCAGACTTAAAATTTTTTAACTGAACGTGCATGCATTCATTCATTCTTTCATGGCTTGTGCTCATAATTCTCCTGCCTCAGCATTCTAAGGGCTAGGATTTTAGAATTTCTACTCTTTCACATTTTTTGAAAGTAGTGCTTTAGCATCGAACATACATCCTTCTTTAATACATACTAGATTAAAAACTCTACTATTGAGCTGTAACCCCAGCCTGTTTCATCAGTTTTAAAGAACCTGCCATAACCCTGATCTCAACATTAATTTTTTTTTAAATTCTGTTCTTCGCAACATAGGTAACACTTCTGGACAGAAACATTCATAATGGTGTCTTTTTACTGCTCAAGCATATTGCCAACACTGGTTTGCTTGCTGATGTTGTTGACAGACATTTTGTTTTATTCTACTGCCTGAGACCATGAGCACACGGTTTCTAATCTGACACAGAGCAGCAAGTTCAGTGGGCCCTCATGTGGTGTTAGGATAAATCAGGTGATAATATAAGCAGGAGTAGACTAGATCAGTGCTTAGAGGCATGGGTGGGAGGTATTTGAATAAGTGAGCATCAAATGGAAGCCATCTGATGTAACTTTATTAAAACATGTATACTTTATTTAATTTTCAGACCTTTTGAGATGACCTGTCATATACTTTGCTAGTCTGTAAAACTGGCCCAGGCCAGTCTGTCTGGCCCCTTATAGGATCAGCCTACATAGTTTTTTTTGTCCAGCAGATTTTCCACCCCTGGCACGGGGGATGTGTAGTTCTATGAGTAAAAGACCTTCCACAAAGGGTAAGAAGAGATGTGCTGTATTGGTGTCCAGTAGTTTATAGATGGGACATTTTCTTTTTCTTTCTTTATTTTCCCTAGCTCCATTTTAAAGTGCCTGTGCTGGGTTAAATACTTATTAAGATTATTTCATATTATAATCTGTTATTATACAAGAGATTTCAGAAGAATTTTGAAAGATTACTTCATATTATAATGTTTGATTATAATGTAATATTTCCTCTCAGGATGTCTCTCCCAAATAGCACATTACAAACTGTGAATGGACATAAAAGCATTTCTTAGAAAGTAAATTTATTTTAACAGAACATTGATAATTTCACAAGAAGCACATTTTACAATTCCTTGGGTTTTGGATGTCGAATACAAAACAGCAGTATGAGGTCATGTGTCATTTCTCACCTAAGAATGAAAAACCTGGGCTTGATTTATTATAAGATAGTGATACATTAATTTTCCTGAATATTTTGGAAAGTAATCTAAGAATTTTAGTGAGAATTTCTCATGCTTTCTTTGATTTGCTTTCTTTTTCTGATAAGTTATTTCATACAAACAACAGAAAAGGTACACTTACTGTCTACCCGTGCATGCTTGTGATTCAAATATACTACCAAGAATGGCAACAGAAAAGCATTCTCTGAACTCCCATGCAGTGTAAGACTGACTGTTGCCTGTGTTGTCCAGACATCTCCCCTGCAACATCCTTTCCTTTTCTCCAGACGTGGCTGCAGTCCTCCTCTCTACTGATTGCACTCAACACACAGCTGTCTTATCTGTTTATAGATTGGAAAAATATTCCTTTCTTCTTTGGTGTTTGATTTCCCCCCATTTAAAATTTCCGTCTTTACTATGCCCAGTTTTTTGTCCTTCAAGAAAATATCAAGTTATTACCTTTGAAACATACTCTGTCAATTTAACGATGATGTAACCTTACCTGGTAGGAGACTGTGTTCGGTTGTCACAGTGCCTTAGAATTTGGGCTGTAGCTCTGGTGTAATGGATTTGCCAAGTGTCCTTTCTAAAGATTTCCTTAGCATTGTATTTAGTTATATTCTGATGGCTAAGGTGGATTCATGTGGGAACTCTTGTTCCAGCAGGTCTTCATTAATGTGAAAATAATCTGGCCAAAAATATATGTACTGTGTTAATGGTATTGTTGAAAAATGAAATTCAAAATCTGAACCATATGGTAATACCAGAAATAATTGAAAAGAAAAATAATACGAATTCAAATGGATACTATTTAATACATATAAGTTATGTTTTGTAATTTTCAGAGATTATAATGTCCTACTGTAACTTTTTCAAAAGTTGTAAACCTGCCCTTGTAAAAAAATAGGGAATATAATCTAGTAAGTACCCACTAGACCTTCAAACAATGAATAACCATGAAATGATCTGCTTATTTCCTTTTGGGCTAGCTGTGAGAAGAAGGTGGAGACACAGTGGTAGGAGCGGGAGGGTGATGGAAGCCGTCCTGTGTGCTTGGCGTTGCCCACTGGTTTCAACCCGCGCCATCCTCACCCTGAAAGTCAGAGGGCCTGCCACATTCTCCCTTTGTCAAGGCCCTGATGAGCACTGAGCAGCAAGCATCCTTGTCTTTGTTCATAACACTTAACTGTCTTGGTGATTACAACTTTTTCTTCTTTGAATAAAATTGTTTTCCACTGACTTTTTTTTCCCCTTCTAGTGAGGAGAAAGAAATAAAGGCAACCCTATTTCCTATTACAAATTATCATAAATATTGGAGATGCAGATTTTTCTTAGATCATTAGCATATCATGCTGCGACCCACACCAGAATGTACCATTAACAAAGCAGCCTTCATGTAATTAATGTAAATAATATGGAACTACAGCTTGAGTTACCCAGTCAGCCTTGGCAAAAAGCATTTGTCATAACGCATCATCTAAGCAGCTCGGCCTCAATTCAAATTAAACTTCATGGGTTTGCCCCTTTATATTTTCCTCTCACGCTATAAATTTCTGAGAAACATTTATGGCTATAAATTTCCTTGAAACACCTACATAGGAGAAGAAAGCAATCTAGTAACTAAAATTAAAATTTTATTATTTACAGTGCTTCTGCTAGCAAGGACAATTAGTATCTTCATAAAGCCAGAGATGTGGATCCCGGGGAGGCAGCCGAGGGCTCCTCGTGCCGCCGTCCTTAGATGTGTCAGCTGAGGGCTCCTCTCCCCGTCCTTAGACGTGTTTTCTGTTCTCTGTAGCTGCCAGAAAACCTAAAGTATGGTTTCTGTCTGCCATTTGCTACTATTGCCCTCTGACTCCAAAACACAGAGGAGCATTGTAAATTTTTCATGAAGAGGTTTCAGTCTGTAAAACAGCAAACAGGAATAATGTTTTAAATGCAATCATTGTCAAGTTTGAACAATGTAATTTATCAAGAGAACAGTTTGTACTATATAATAAGTTTCATATATTAATACAATTTTTCATCTGATGTCAGCCCTCTGATTTATGAATAGCCCATGATCTAAGGTGATCATTGAATTATAATTCACGTAATAAGAAGCCTGGAACAGGACCCTGGAACTGCTACCTTGGATTAGCTTACATGCCACCAAGCCAATTTACTAACAACCGTGGGCTAAGTGATACAGCTTTTCTAATTCAAAGAAGGCACTCGTTAATTAGATAAAGGCTAAAGCTCTCATTATTTTTAAATGATTTAAGAATGGGTAAAGATCTTACAGCTTATACTGCAGCTCTAATAGTTCTCTGCTTACTGCCTTGTAATAAGCGTATTAAAGACAGATGAGCAAGGCTGATTTAAACCAATTACAGTGTTTCATGAGTACCAGTAGTGGTGACTATTCACAGGTTTATCAGATGATAATATTACACATTTCAGATGACTAAAGCACCATTGATTTGTAAATGTGATTTGTAAATAATTTGTTTCTTTGTGCTAATCTTGGAGGAGTCTTGGAGGAGTAATCATCCCACTGGACTATATTTAGTATTCCTTGAATTTTTGGGGGGAGAGGATCAGTTGTGGGGCTTCAACTCAGGGCCTGGGCTCTGTCCCTGAGCTCTTTTGCTCAAGGCTAGCGCTCTACCACTTGAGCCACAGCACCACTTTGCTTTGTGGGTATTTAACTTTCAGGTATCCCCATGTGTACCTCAAATTATTGAGCACCTATATGGTGCCGTGCCAGGCACTGGCTCCAGTTCTGAAGAAATCTGTAACTCATCAGGTGCATTTCATTCTGGTGGTTGGCAGTGGATAATGTAAGTTCATTGTCAGACATACTGTCAAAACACATTGAACACTTAAACACATCTCACCTAAGTACTTTTAAAGGGGTGAGTTAGCCTTAACCGTGTCTAGCTTAGTAGTTAGGTAGAACCTACCTAAAGTGGGTTATATTCTTTTGAAAGTTATTGAACTACCGAGTACTTCTATCTTTTTGTCCATATACTTTGTTGCCTGATTATATTTACTCATTTCTGCTGGTGGCAAATGCATTTTCTTATGTCTGCTTGTGGGCTCAGTCATTTCCTTGGTATTGTGTTCATATGGGAGGGGAAGGCCATCTCTTCTCCCTTTATTCCTTTTTTTGCAGGTAACAGATAATGAAAAAAGCCAAATTTTAAACATCTCGGTGTCTGTTAATGTTTTTCTTGAGTTATAAGGATCATTTCCATTGCTCACTTTCACAAAAGTTTGGAATGGGCTTATAAATATCATTGGCTTCATTTTCATTTTTGTCTGTGTTTTATTTCTGTAGTGGTCATCTTTACGTTTTGATGATTTCATTTGTAAATAGCATCTGTTTTCTGTAAGCAGAAAGATGCCCTTACCTCCTGTCCTCAGAAAGAGCAGCGGCTGACATTTGAGTATAGTCCGAATTTGGAATTTCTCTCACCAGCTTATTTCATGTACTATACCATTGGAGAGGAGTGGCACCGCTGAGATGAGCTCTTTGCTTCTTTTGGACCTGACTGACGTCGGGTTTTGATCCATCTCTCAGTTTGTTCACAGAATGCAGTGCACATTACTTTTCTTAGGTAATCATCCAGTTTTTTAATTAGTTTGTTCCCGTTGTTGGACATCACTTTGTAATCAAGGTGAGATAGTTCAGTGTTTACCTGTGTGAGAATTCAGCAAAGGAAAACTCTGATATAGAATAGATTTGAAATTGTGGTGCATTTCTGTTGTGTTGCCTGTATTTACTTTTTTTCTTCTTAAAAAGATTCCTTATGTGAACAAGATATGTTATTAATGGAGCCTGAGTAGAACATGTTATTTGTTATAATAACTTTTGGCCTGTTTAATAAGTACTCAAGCTTTGGAGTGGAGTTTTTATTGTACTCCACAGTGTACAGTTATGAAGTGTGGTACATAATAAAATAAAAGCAATAATGTTGATATTTCTGAGGGATCCATCAGAGCTGACCTGAAGCAACATATTTCATCTGGTTTGTTCGGGTATGAATGTGTGAAAGTTATAGCTGAAATTACAACAATAATATTGCTTCTATGACTTCTGATTATTTACCATTGTGAGTAACCTTACCCTTTGTAATTCTCAAAACTCTTCCTATGATCATTCATTAGTGGGGTGTCAAGGAACATATGAAAAAAATGAAATGCATTGTAACATTAGGTAATAAGACATTTCAAGCTAAATATTGGCATTAATGTGTAACCATGTGAAGTACACATAGTGGTACAGGAGAAGACACAGATAGGCATCAAACAGGTGTACTGCTTAGTACACATGCATACTTTTTCATTAAAAACAGGCTTTATGTAAGTGTAGTGTTTACACATGTGTAGCATTTCAAGAGAGGTGTTATATGTGTAGTGACTAGATATATGCTTCATAAAATTATTAGTTTGTGATGGATTTTTGTAAGAAGCAGGAAAATGATTGAAGAGAAAGACTTACATTTTTTACTAGAAAAATATGAGATAGGTTTGATAACGTTGTCCTCAGAATGTGCTTAACAGTAGAATAGATTGTCATTTGAATTCACAAAAAGAAAAATGATGATTTTGAAATATAATATATGTGTTTGACTGTGTCTCTTCCGTATCAGATCTCATGTACCTTGGGCATGTGTTCTATGTCCGATTTACCTCATTTCCAAAGCACAAAAGCAGGTCTGCAAAGAGTCCATGTTTGAGAGGCACTTGCTCAGTTGTCATGTTAATGTTAACTGAATTTTTTTCCTTGCAACTGCTTTCAAATAAGATAAGAGCAAGAAAAACAAGAAACAACTGGACTTCAGACACCTGGCAATGCCCTTCTCTGACTACGACTATTTTCTGATTAAAAGAAAATTCATCTATCTCAAATACTTTCGTTAGTATGTAAATCACACATATCTTGTTGAGAAGCACATAAAAAACTTAAATTTATCCAAGATTATTTGTGTGTTAGTTTCTACTAAATCATGAGCCTCAGTATTACGAATATTAGAGTTAATGTTTGGGCTTAGCCACAAGTCAGTTTACTCATTTTTAGTGTTTATGCACATGTAATTTAATCATAAATAGTTTTGCATTGATATTTCCATCAGTAAGTTTTAAGTCATAAATTCAGACTCATCAACGTGCAGCTCCTTTGGGTATGTCCAAAGGAGTATGAAAAATGTTAACTAGTGGCAAATTACTTGTTAATCATGTTTATGCCAGTGCCTGACTTAATGTGACTATTCTAAGTCATTGATAATTTCTTTGATCACATATTGCAAAAATTTATTAAAACATGGCAGATATAAAAAAGTGAAAATAGTAAAGATCAATATTTTTTTTTTTTCTTTTGGTCAGTTGTGGGGCTTGAACTCTGGGTCTGGGCGCTGTCCCTGAGCTCTTCAGCTCAAGGCAAGCAGTCTACCACTTGAGCCACAGTGCCACTTGCAGTTTTCTGGTGGTTAATTAGAGATAAAAGTCTCATGGATTCTCCTTGCCTGGGCTGGCTTTGAACTGCAGTCCTCAGATCACAGCCTCCTGAGTAGCCAGGATTACAGGCGTGAGCCATTGGCACCCAGCTAAGATCAATATTTTGCATAAACATGCTATATTTTTTAATTTTTGGATGAAACAATAGGCTTAACTGAGACCATTATATTTCCAAAAACATTTTGGAGTCATTCCATGTATAGACATACATGGAAGTACGCTAACTGATGGTCCCCTTCAGTGTGTTGCTTAAGAGCAATTGTCTGTCTCTATCCATCATGTGCACTGTTTCCTGTATGGTCTGGAATTCTGGAAGTGTGAAACCTGATTGGACCTCCAGTAAGTCCTGTGATGTTAATCAGCCTTGTGTGCAAGACAGAAAGGGTGATAGTCTGAAATTGCACTTTAAACTAAGACAGACTGTCAGTCTTTAGGAACGGTATGGAATGGCCTATTTATGTAATCAGATACTAGACCTGGGAGGAAGCTGTCAGGCACATTCTTGTTGTGTACGCAGTAGGCAAACTGTGCTTTATCTGACAGACAGTGTGTAAATCTGTCCATGCAAAAATCCAAATGTTTAGTTTGCTTTTAGTCTCTGTAATAATCTGCTTATTTTCATCTGCTGCAGCAGTGACATCACTTAGCAGAAGGTGCTGCCGACAGCAGCCCCAGATAAGGTTCTGTTACTGTCATTCATTCACTCCTTGATTGGCAAGGAGATACATAGGAATTCACTCAAGGTTTGCTTCTAACTGAAGAATGGACAACATGTTCAATCCAGAAATAACTTCATTTAGCTTGGCTATTTTATGTCTGGAAAAGTGGATAGATTGTATCAGAAACTATTAGACTTAATTAGCCTATGGTATCAATAACTTTTACAGTCTTTGATTCAATACCGCTATTTAATATAGATCAATTGATGAATATAAGGTTAATTTTACTTGAAAATTTTTGTGTTATTATATCCCATGCCCTTTTAAGTTTAAAAATACCTTTTACTTCATTATTTGCTTACTATAAATAGTAATGTCTTTATGAATTAAATTGAATAAGTTAAATCCTACTCTTGGGTAAATTAGAAGATTCCCCTTTCCTACGCTTGAATGCAGGGGCTCATGCTTCAGCTTTCTTGCTCAAGGCTAGCACTCTACTACTTGTGCCACAGTTTTAGCTCAGCTTTTTGCTGGTTAATTGAAGATGGAGTTTCTGAGCCTCTGGAGCCATTGCTGATTTTAAGCGTAGTCTTCCAAGTCTTGGTGTCCTGAGTAGTGTGGATTGTGGGACTGGTTTGTGGCCATAAATTAAATTTATAAATGTGAATTTATGTCTTTCAAGTTATAGAAAGTTAAATATGAATTCAGTATTGTCTTAATATGTTCAGTGAGACTAGAAACCTTCCATGATTTAAAGATGTTTGTGTATACATAGATCCATCCATATATATCATGCAGCTTTATTTTCTGTTTCTATATGTGTATACCGTAATTTTTTTTTCTTTTTTGGTTGGTCATGGGGCTTGAACTCTGGGCCTGGGCGCTGTCCCTGCACTCCTCAGCTCAAGGCGAGCGCTCTACCACGTGAGCCATAGCGCCACTTCCGCATACTGTAAATTTTATTGAGTACTGTTTGCTTTGATTTTTGCCCTGTAAGCAATAAATGTTTATTTTTCTTTAAAATATCATGTGATTAGATTGTTTCTAATTTTATAAAATTTATTTTTAAGTGGATGGATAGTTTCTTATTAGTTATAATTTGATATATTTCATATAATTTATGTAATATATAATTTCATATAATTATAATTATAAATAATACTTAGAGAATTATCCCCAGACCCAGCCACCTCATGAGTAGTCATGTGGCAGCATTTTCTGCAGACTGGATACACTGAGCACCTTGGCCTCCAGCCACATGATTACTTGATGGAGATGTTCACATGTGTCTGGGAATAGCCAAATGTTGTCCTAGGAATGAATACACACACACACACACACACACACACACACAAACACACACATATGAGAAAACTTAAGATACATATATAGATACCTATATAGACATCACCCATCTCTGAAGCACTAATATCGACCTTGTAGACTAGATATATAATTGAATTTTAGCTGTTTTCCCCGTGAAACTTTTTTTTGTTTTTGGGTCCGGTTGTGGGGCCTGAACTCCGGGCCTGGGCGCTGTCCCTCAGCTCTTCAGCTCAAGGCTAGCACTCTACCACTTGAGCCACAGAGCCACTTCCGGCTTTTTTCTTTTTGCTTATGTGGTGCTGAGGAATCGAACCAAGGGCCTCATGCATGCAAGGCAAGCGCTCTACCACTGAGCCACCTTCCCAGCCCCTTCCCTGTGAAACTTTTAAGGTCTTTATTATGTTTGTCTAAGCAGCAAAGTTCAATGTATAAGCTTATTTGTACAGCACACTCTTAATTTTCTTTTATTTTGGGAGAAACAGGTTTATTAGAATACTTCTGCAAGAGACACAAAGCCATTCAGAGGTGTCCAGACAGGATTGAGAGTGGAGTTTTGTTTCTTTAGTTATGCTGTTTATAAAAATTATACTTTTAAGTAGTTATACAAAGGAGTTACTATTCATCAAATCAGTTTATTTATAAGTGCAATGTATTTTTGATCAGTGTCATTCTCTTCCTTTCCTTTCAACCCAACCCCTCACCTTAATGTTCTTAGTTTCTTAGTTTCAGAAGATATGCCTTGAATATTATGACTTTGAATCTCCTTTCCCCCTTTCTCTCTTCCGGCTTCTTCCCCTCCCCGTGAGCTCCCCTCCCATACCTTTCAAGTGGCAGTTTTCTGGCATTCTGGTTGTGCTGCTTTTGACTATTTTGCTCTTACGTGGAACCTATTGATTGGCCTAAATTGTGCTCTTCAGGGAACAGTTTGAGCCCCTTATTTTCATGTCTGTGTTCCCTTAGGCCTATTTCCCAGCCTAGACTCACTTCCTCATTCCACTGGGATGGACCTTGGTATTTCTGTCTACCCTGTCACTTTCAATGGGGAGTCCTCCACATTCCTCCAGAAAAAAACTACAAGACTTATGCTGGTTTTAGTGGCAAAGGTGACATCTTCTTGTAATGGACAATACTTTTCTTTGAGAGATTTTTCTAATATATGATGTTAGGGTTACGTAGTTGAGTTTTGTTTGTTTTTCTTACTTTCAAAATTTCCCAGGTTTTCAAGCCAGCGTATTTAGAAACAGACACTGTACAATTTCATAAATGGATTATTCCCTTGGTTGTTTAGCTTTTCTCTTCTTTGCTTGCTCTTGTTCTCCATATTGTTCCCATGTCAGATCTATGTTAACAACAGGTGGAAGTTAACATTCGGTTGAAGCACTTGTTTACCTGGTGATAATTAAATGTGCTAATATTTTCACTACTGTTACTCCCTAGAGGAGAATTTTCTAATTATGTTTTACCTGGGCTATTATTTGGAGCACTGTTTCTACCTCTGCAACTTCTAGGTGACTGTACATATTCCTAATTGGTTTTTGAAGGATAATAAATAGCAACTATTATAAACTCCTTTTTTATTAAAAATATTAGAACTATCTGGGTTTCCAGCATGAGTCTGTAGATACCCATGAGATGTTTATAGAAATCAGGACAACCATCTCCGTCTCTCAATACTTTTCTTGTCAGCGAGTATTTGCGAATGTGTAATGTGAAGTTCAGTGGAAGATTTCATCCCTTTCTTCTGATTATATGTCTTCTTTTATTCATCTAGGTGCTTCTCTTAATTTTTTTCTTTTTCTGTTCCTGGGGCTTGAAGTTGGCCTGCTCCTGAGCCTTTTTGTGCTCGGGCTAGCGCTCTACCATTTGAACTACATGCCACTTCTGGCTTTTCTGAGTAGTTTACTGGAGATAAGAGCCTCAAAGCCTTCCTGACCTGGGCTGGCTTTGAACAGAGATCCTCAGATCTCAGCCTCCTGAGTAGCTCGGTTTTCCATCACGTTGTGAACTATTTTCGTTGTGAGCTTTCCGCTCGACAACTGGCCTTCTGGTGGATTGTGAGCCCCCTTATTGTAGGCCTGAGTTGAACATAAAGCTGGTAGAGATTAGGATTGTAGAATTTTATTGTTGGATGTTGTTTGGAGAGAACTTATTCTAACCTAGTTACCAAGGTACAGTAAGGAGAATAATCAAGGCGCTGGCCACACAGCCACGTTGGCATCCCAGTTATAGTCTATAAGCTGGCTCCGTTCTTCCAGTTGCTTTTCACGTTAAAATATTCCATTAACAGTATCATTTGCCATAGCACTGCATCCTCTTTGAGCCTTGGTGAGCCACTAGGTGCATAATGTGTTCGTTTTATTCAGTACTCCTTATCCTCTGTCTTTCTGCCGTCACCATGGCATAGGTTCCGCTAAAAGTACTAAAAACTAAAAATCAGTGCCAATGTATGAAAGGGAGCATCATGTCAACTCAAGAGTGGCAAATAACGTACAATAATTTGAGGATACTTACATAAGCTAGACAATTAAAGTGAAATATACAACAAAAAAGAGCAATCAGTTGTGAGGGTTGGTCTGGTCTCCGGGCTTGGTGATAATGCTCCTGTTATTGAGCACAGAGCGCCAGATCCTGTGCAGTTGTGACCATGTGCTTTCTCCTTGCAAGCATTCAGATCTTTCAGTGCAGACAACAGTGTCTATATGTCACTGTCAGGTTGATGGCAGAAGGACAGGACACACAGGGACCTGGCCTTCTGTGAGCACGTGTGTCCTCCGGCAGCATCCCTTGCTCATGTGCCTTGCAGGGATTCCGCTGTCTGGGATGGGACCACAGCAGCCTGCCAGGTAGCTGACATACTCCATAGAGATTGGACCCCGGTGCCCTTCGCCGCCATTCCTGCTCTGGACCAAAGGGCTTTTTGTCCCTTAGGTAATAATAATTTTTTGGATTTTAGTTCATTTTGGTCTGAAAAATAGGCAGTGAACAGATTGTTGTAGGTGGTTTATCCTATCTTTTTTATAATAAAGTTCAAATTAGCAAGTCTTTTAACTTTTCTTTTTCTTTTTTTTTATAATTTAACTTTTTTTAATTGTGAAAATACTGTACAGAGGGGTTACAATTACATGGGCAAGATAATGAGTACATTTCTTATCAAGCATTGTACCCTCCTCCTTTGTTTCCCCTTCCCATCCCTTCCCATCCTCCCTCTGCCCTCCCACCCAATCCTCCCCACTCTGCCTCCCCCACCCCCCAAACCAAAGTTGTAAAGTTCGTTTTCTACATAACGACGTGTATATCTCATTGTTGCAATGGGTCCACTTGTATCCCTAAACAATTTTTTTTTTTTTGGTATTTCCCAGCTCAGAAGAGTCTTTTTTGTCATTGACCTCATTTTGGTAGCTGCAGTTCAGCTGTGCGTTAGCTTCTCCAGGACTATACTTAAACCAAGTGTGAATGTATTATATCACTTGAACTCATCCCATTCGCTTTGCCTTTGCCCTTACTCATATTAGAAAAAAATTGTGTTAAATATCTTGAGTGCTAGAAGGTGTATAATAAATAATAATAGTATTCCATATGTGGTTTGCAGTATTGTAGATTGAGAAATTAGTATACATATCCTACATGCAGTGTTTGTAGGTGCTGGTATGAATTTATCTTTCACAGTAATTGAGAATAGATGAGAAGTAGGTGAAAGCCCCAGATCTCTTTTTGGAGAAGCATCCACAGCTGCAGAAATCTAATTTAAAAACAAGCAACACTCGTTTGCATTTAAAGGATGTTTGAATTAGTAATTATTTTGCCCTCAATTTAAATGACTTTATCATCCATTTATTCCTCAAAAGTATGTATATTATTAATAGAAACATGAATAGAAAGACAGACTTATATAGAGAAAGAGAGAGAGAGAGAGAGAGAGAGATACATATGTAAGTACATGTGTTCACGTGTACATACACATACTTTACTCAGGTTATTGTAAATTACAGCCTGCCCAGGGCATGGTGGGATCAGGTCTCAAAAATAGTGACAACTCTGCTAGTATTTTAATGACTACTCCTCCTCAGTTGTATCACAATGTTTTATTTTTTTATTTTTGACAGTTCTGGGGCTTGAATGTAGGGCCTGGCACTGTCCCTGAGCTTTGTCACTCCAAGTAGCTCTCTACCACTTGAGCCACAGTTCCACTCCTGGCTTTATTTGGTGGCTAAATGGATATCACAGTCTCACAGACTTTACTGCTAGGGCTGGCTTTGAACCATGGTCTTCAGGTCTTTGTCTCCTGATGGTCTAGGATTATCTAGGCATGAGCCACTCATGCCCAGCCACTGTTACTTTTAATACCCCAAAAAGTTGCTTTTTATGTTAATCCCTTGTGTTTATGGTTATAGAAAGGATCAAATCAAATCTATACCACATGATTTTTCTGTGTATCAGAATATTATGATTCAAAGAAGCTGTTATCCATGTCAGGTTTTATAGAGTCTACGTGGAATTATTCCACTAAACTAAATCCTGTCCTGCTGATGCTCCAATGCACACATAACCCCAGGGTATTTACTCCACAAGTGGACTGTAACTGCTGTGCGTTTGACTCAGGTCTCAGAAAGGGTCAATTTTGTACTGAACTCTGAGATTACTGGGCAATACATCTCCAACCTTCTAGCTAACTTACCTTGAGCTCAAATGGTTCCTTAGATCATCCTGACATGCTCGAAGGCCAAGATGATGACAAAGTCCAAAGCAATGAAATGCCTAAGTTTGGAAGAGCTGCCTTTGAGTACCAGCAAATCACACAGTCACTGTCCGAGAGAACAGGCGCTTCTAGACTGTCCAGTGTGTGAACTTACTGGATTTCTCTACATACAATAGCTAGAAGAAAGTGACTTTATTAGAGTAATTGGAAAACATAATATTTGATGATCACTGTGCAATGTAGGTCTATGGAACATATTCCAGTATAACAGTGTATTTTTTAATGAAAGAATATATATATATACATACATATATATATATACATACATATATATATATATATATATATATAATTTTTGTATGCATTTAAGTTTCTTCTGGTAGAAGTGTGACTTAGTCTTTGAAATTTATTCTATATTTGACTCCTCTGTGATGTCACATTTTGTATAAGTGGTGATGGTTACCATCCCTTAATGAATGTCTAAAGCTCTTAGAGTGTAAAACACTAAGGTCAGTTAATTTTTCGAAACTTGTCTGGTATAATAAAAAATCTATAACTCCTGGATCTAATCCAACTAATACTCATATCTGGTATGTTGCCTATGGTTTACTGATGTGGTTTACAAAAAAAAAAAAACAACCAAAAAACCCGACTTAATTGGCAGTGAAGGATTTGTTCAGTAGCATGTCTTCATTGGTGATTTGGTACTGACAAGGATTGCCAGCAAGAAACTATAGCTTTCCTAATGCTCACATTTTAAACAGTTGAAAAATAGCTCTCTAGTCACTTTTTATAAGGCATGTAGATCATACACTGTGATGTAAACAAAGTGGTGTCTATACCAAGGTGTAGAAATGCTGACTTGAATTCCCACTGGGAATCAAAAGGACATGGTTCTGCTGGGGCCTGAAGCACTGGCTGCTCTGAGGAGCACTGCTGGCGTCCGCTGGCAGGCGCTGTCCTGAACCTGCCCTGGCAGAATCCCAAGTGGGGCATGGAGCACATGTGATTTTCAATCGTGTTCATTTGTACTAGGAAGTGTATACGGTAATTTAAACTGTTTTCTTGGTATACTATTAATAGTCCTTACACAAATGTCTACAAATCTTGCAAAAATTGTGGATTTCTGATGCATTTGAATAGGATAAACTGAATTGGGAGTGGTTTTGTTCCTAGGTTTCATGAATATACCTTATCTGTTACTGTATTACAATTTAAAAGAAAATCATGTTCTCAGACTTGAGTTTTATAGTTGGTTTCTTTTAATTCATGTTTTCCTCCCTTTCTATGTGTTTGATCTGATTAGTAAAGTCAATCTTAGCTATACTTTTTTTGTAATTACATCTTTATTATTATCCATTAGTTGTACAAGGAGATTTCATTTTGACATATCCACTAATATATAAAATCATCTTTGATGAGTCACACTCCATTTTTCCTCTTCCATTCTTGTTCCTCTTGTCTTCGAGAAACAATCTGAACAGCTTTGTTGTTCCATTTTACACAGATACATGAAAGTACTTGGCCATATTCACCTTCCTTCATTTTCTCTTTTTGCCTTTCCCCCTCCAACTGCTACCTTCTCCTGGTCAGGACATGTGGACATGTTTTCATGTTTTCTATTCCTCAGTGTGTGTGTGTGTGTGTGTGTGTGTGTGTGTGTGTGTGTGTGTGTGTGTGTGTGTGTGTGTGTGTGTGTGTGTGTGTGTGTGTGTGTGTGTGTGTGTGTGTGTGTGTGTGTGTGTGTATGCTATGTCACTGTATTAGATAGACTCCCGGGTTCCTCTCATTCTCCCCATTCCCACTCCTAAAATTCAGTGGCTTTCAGTGACTCTTGTTTTGCTGTCTTCATTTATAGGTGCACTGTATTTAGGTGATGTTCACTGTCTTAACTTTCTCTTTGTGTCCCCCTGTCTAATGCTCTCAGATAGTCACACAAATACATCCATATTCTCTCTCTATATGTATGTGTGCTGGTAGCTTTAGTGTGGCCTTGTTTGTGATGGTTTGGGTAAATGCCCAGGAATGGGATTGCTGAGTCATAGGGGAGCTCTCTGTGGAGTCTTTTAGGGAACCTCCATACTGTTTTCCTGAGTGGCTTACCAAATGTGCAGTCTTACCAAGAATATAGTAGCATTCCCTTTTGGCCGCATCCCATCCAGCATCTGTTGTTACTAGATTTCTTGATTCTAGCCATTCTAACTGGGGTGAGGTAGAATCTCAATGTAGTTTTGATTTGCATTTCTTTTATGGCTAGAGAAGTTGAGCATTTCTTCATGTGTCTATTAGCCATGTTTATTTCTTCAGAGAAGTTTCTCTTTAAGTCTTTAGCCCACTTATTAATGCGGAGGTTGTTTTCTTTGAGGATTTGTATTTGGGCATTTACTTTTTGAGCTCTAAGTCTATTTTAGATAGGTGGCCCTGTTCTGTTGTATGGCTAGTGAAGATCTTCTCCCGGTCTGTAGACTTTCTATTGATCTTGCTAGCTATGTCCTTTTCCATGCAGAAGCTCTGCAATCCCATTTATCCAACTTTTCTTTGACTTTTTTATGTTTCTGGGTCTTTATTAAGAATGTTTTGACCTATGCCAGGAGCCCTAGAGTTTCTCCTATTCCTTCCTGCAATACTGAAAGAACACATCTAGCATGTGGAGGTATGCAGCTGGAGGCAAAAGTTCTTTGCTACAGCTAACATGCCATTATTGGGCCAGATGTAAAAATGATTTCAGTATAAATCTCAGATGAGGGTATGTTATGGCATATTTTCTTGTAGACATGCAACTGTGTGGGTTGGATGCCTGTATACTCTGTGGGACTGAAGGATTAAAACCACCTTTAATTCATATGTATGTATGAGAATTTACTACATAAGCCATGTTTAGAGTGTGTATAAGTTTGTACATTTTAGTGTGTATGTATAAATTTGGTAATTAGTACATTGTGCGTGTGCGTGTGCGTGTGTGTGTGTGTGTGTGTGTGTGTAAGTTTGGTATATAAGTATGGCAAATGGTTGAGAAACCTTCATGCATGAGCCTTCTAGGTCTCAAAAAACAGCACCAACTCCCATAATAAGGTATCTAGATCTAGCCATTGATGAAATTGTGAAAAGCAGGACCTGAAGCGTGGCTTCTTGAATCTGGTTTTGAGGGAGCACAGCTTTCTTTTTTCTAGAGTTAGCAGAGTTAGCTGTGGGCTCACTACCCCCCCCCCCCCCCCCCCCAGCCTACACACACACTGCCCTGTCTCCTCCCAGCTTGTGGCTTCCCATTTTCATTGCAGAAGTTGGTTTTTGTTTTTCAGACTTAGAAGACTTGCCTTATCCTTCTAGGTTTTTCTCTATATTCATGTACACTTAGAACTTCTTTTGAATGTCAGTCTTTGGTCTTGAATTTACTTTTTCTGCTCAAGGCTAGTGCTCTACCACTTGAGTTATAGCTCCATTTGGTCCACAGCTCCACTTCTGGCCTTTTTCTGGTTAATTGAAGATAGGTCTTATGTACTTTTCCTGTCTGTGCTGGCTTTGAACCTTGGTTCTGGATCTCAGCTTCCTGAGTAGCTGGGAATACAGGCATGAGATACTGGTGCCTATCATTGTGAACACCATTTATGGCTTTCTTGAAGTATTCCTTACATTTTGTCATTTCATATTATAATGATTTATTTCATTGATTTACATTTGATTATTGTCAGTCTCCTTTGAAGAGAAATGTATGTCTTTCATTTGTGTATAGATTTGTACATGACATGGATAATTGCATGACACACAAAGTCTTAGTGCACACTTTTGAATTGGTTGATTGTTATAAAACTACCAGAGGTATCACAATTTGAAGATTTTTAGTAGCATGTTTTAAATCTTCAAAGTCAGGGTATTTGGAATACAGGTATAAATAGAGATTGGAATGCAATTTTATCATTTTAGCTTAAATTATGTGTCAGTGAAAACAAAGACTTAAAAATTCTTTGTACATACTTTAAGCATTAATCTTAGTTCCATATTTGTTGCTGCTGTTTTAACCTTCTTCACCTAATTCCATTGTTTTCACACCTAACCTGAAGCCATAAAATTTCATTTAGTCCAGGATAGAGAACCACAGCAATAAAGTGCGTGTCTTGTTCTCCAGCCTTCACTGCTATGGTTAGTTAAAATTGTTTCCACTTCCCAACCTTCCTGACTGTACTAGGGTTGGAAGGGGTGGTTTTGAGAAGGACAGGACATTTGTGACTGGAATATATGGTGCATAGATATAGTATTATTCTTTTTACCTGCTATATCCAGGCTGGCATTTTATACCTCTACAAGAAACAGGAATTATTTTAGGACTAAACCAACTTTTCAGACCATGTGGAAGGGGCTCACTGAGCCTATATCTATCTGTTAGCATTATAGAATTTGAATTTGTCTAAGGATCAGATTATTTTTCTTGAAAGGGAAGTACCTTTCATATGTCACCTATTGTCAGCGATTGCCAGACTGCAGATGATAAGCTATATCAGACTTACTTCCTCTTCCTCTGAATAAAGTTTTATTGGAACACAGTTATATTCATTTATTAAAATACTATCTTCTGTCTTTGTGTTATATCAGCTATTCAAAGATCTCCTGACCCTAAACTTGAAAACATTTTCATCTGATCCTTCGCATAGATTTGGAGTTTCTGAATATCTGGTGTAAGAAGCTATCGTGTCTGCTGAGTACTGCAGATAGAGCTTGTAGTGTAGTGGAAAAACTCCAGCAAAACTTAAATGATGGCTTCTCCTCACCTTCCCCCAGTCCTGGGCCTTGAACTCTGGGCCTGGGCCCTATCCCTAAGCTCCTTTTGCTAGGCTAGCACTCTACCACTTGAGCTATAGCTCCACTTCTGGAGATCAGAGTCTCATGGACTTTCCTGCCTGGGCTAGTTTCGAACTGCAGTCCTCAGATCTCAGCCTTCTGAGTAGCTAGGATAAGTGGAGCCACCAGTGTCTGGCTAAATAATGGTTTTTGGTTTGAGCAGAGTTTATGTTATTTTTGGCAATAAATAAATAAAATTCATAGGTAGGAACAATGAATTCAATTCATTTTGGCCATAGTAGTTGTGATCCTGAAGGTTTTTCTGTGAAAAAATTCATTTTCTGGCTCAGTTCTTTGTAGGCTCTGAGGTAGCCTGAGGTCAGTGTTTTGCTTAGTATTCCTCTCAGAAGTTATTTTAACCAAGGGCGTTTCACCTCTGGAGTTGAATTGAAAGGGCCAGAAAAACATATTTCACAGTTAGGCGAAGAAGTTTAAAACTGATAGATTCTGGCATGGGTGAAGTTAAATTTCCATCTAGTTCATAAGGGTCTAGTCTGTTTATTAAGGTAATTATCACCTGTTGGGGCAAAAACAAACAAACAAAACACCAAAAATGCACTGAAGACCCCTGGCTTAAGTAGCTGGCTCCCTGGTGACCTGTAAACAAGCCCTGTGGGGAGTGTTCCAGATTTCTAAAAGCCACACACAGAGCCTTCAGGACTGGATTTGGTCAGGGAGATTCTGGGACCTCATGATACAGAGGGTTCATATTTGAATTTCATCTGAAATAGGTGACTCTTGAAAGCCATCTTGACTTGAATCTTCGTGATGTTTGGCTTAGCCTGGAATGCGTTGTCAGGCTCTGACTTTGTTCATAGAGGTCTTTGCTCACACACACAGCAGGCATTTGCGGGAAGGTCACTGGGTTCCCGGAGTGTCTCAGTGAAGTAGCAATCAGTATGTCTTTTGGCTTATCCTGTATTGAGTAACCAAAATATGAAGAATATTTTATTTTCTATGTAAAGTTTTATGTTATGTTTAATCATCATAAAGTTTTTTGTTTTTTGGGTTTTTTTGGTTGGTGTGGGGCTTGAGCCTCAGGGTCTGGGTGCTGCCCTGATCTTTTTCGCTCAAGGCTAGCATTCTAAGGGCTTCACAGACTTTCCTTCCCAGGCTGGCTTCAAACCATGGTCCTCAGATTTCAACCTCCTGAGTAGCTAGGATTACAGGCGTGAGCCACGGACACCCAGAAATACAGTATTTTTGAATGTGATAGAAATATGACGAATAGGCTTATTAGTTTTTCATTGTGACACTAGTCTTTTAAAAGAAATTTTATTGTAAAGGTGATGCGCAGAGGGGTTGCAGTTACATAAGTCAGGTAATGCATACATTTCTTTTTTTGGGGGGGGGGAGTCCGGTCGTGGGGCCTGAACTCTGGGCCTGGGCGCTGTCCCTCAGCTCTTCAGCTCAAGGCTAGTGCTCTACCACTTGAACCACAGCGCCACTTCCGGCTTTTTTCTTTTTGCTTATGTGGTACTGAGGAATCGAACCCAGGGCCTCATGCATGCAAGGCAAGCGCTCTACCACTGAGCCACCTTCCCAGCCCATACATTTCTTTTTGAACCATGTCACCCCTCCTTTGTTTTCTCAGTTCTTCTCTTCCTCTTGTCCCCTAAAGTTGTATAGTATCTAGTGAATATCAGTGCTGAATTGGTTCATCCCTTGTTCTACCACTTCTGTGCTTCCTCCTCTCTTCCCCCAAAGAAACTTACATAATAAGACAGGGTGCAGACAAAAGGGGACCTCTCACGTGGGATGATACATTGTTTAAATGATTTTAAACATCACTTGATGCCAGGCCAAAGACTATATTATAAACATCTCAAGATCAAGATATTTGTAAGTTCTAGGTTTGTAATTGTGGCCACATTTCTCCAGATTGTTGAGTTGCTTTGTTATCCTTTGAGCAGTAGGTATATGATGACCATGTGTTCAGACTGAGCCTAGATGTACTCTTCTGCTTGTTTGCTACTTTGTTAAGTTCTGTTCGCAGCTCTGTAGAATTTCACATGGTAACCCTACTAGGCCGACCACAACATCTTTACTCTGTTGGTTATTGTATCACCATATGATTATTAAATTATCATTAAAAGGAGGCTTTCTTACAGGGGACTGGCCCATGCACATCTGAGTAGCTTACACATTATTGAAACATTCATTAGAACATTTTGCTGTTTTCCTAGTAATATAGAAATCTTACATTGTTTTCAGTTCTGTATTCTGCTTTTTTCCCACAAAGAGCAGCAGTTCCTGCCAGTTAAAAAATGTAGTGTCAGTTTAGTTTTGTAATAATAATTTTGGATTAGTCAACACTTTTGTGTCACGGTTTTGAAATGGAATGACTGCATAGCCTTTTATTACCTCGACAAATTTAACTTATTCTTGTATTAAAGTTACATCTGTAGCACATCCAAGTCTTTCTTTTTGGTAAGCTTTTTGTAGGTGGGAGTTGTACAATTTATTAACTTGACAAGATTTCCCCAAGGTATCTGTAAAGGTTTTATAAAATATTACTTGATAATTAAAATGCTCTTTTAAAAAAATGACAATTTAAAAATAAAGGAAGCACAGTATTAGATGTTAAATATTCTAATATTTATTTCATCTCTTCTGAAAAAACAGCAACATCTGTTCTTGCCACAGTACCCCAGTTTGCTTCCCTGTACCTCACACCTTGAAAGTCAGCAGTGTGAAATGATATCAGTCATGTTTGTGCTTATTAGCTAGGATAATAGATCTGAAACACTGGCATCTCATCAATTTTGAGATTTTCAAACACATGCTGACAATTGTAGTTTTAGTTTATTCATTCTTATGGTATTATGATATTCCATTGTTGAAGGGATATCATACAGTAAGCTTCTTTAAACCTTAATAGGAGATGGTTATTTTTGTACATCTATACATATATAAGAGTTCCTTTTGGTCTGGGTAGAGTTAGACAGTATTCAACTTTGAAAAGCACCACTAAAATAAATATATTTCCTAGTTATTCTGAATTGTACATACTTGAAAAAAACACAAATAAATGCTACCCTTTTCTGTACCTTTGAAATAGGTAGTTGTGACAAAGGAAGTCCACATGGTGTGGGAACCAGAAATCCCACAACCAGATCTGCCTGTTGTTACCAGCCTGCACTTGTGTGCGCCAGGGAGGAGTGAAAACGCACCCATGGCAAAGTGTCCCTGGATACCAATCAAGTTCCAGATGCCCGTCCCCTCCTCAGTGGTAGCCTTCCCCCATGCCCAGTGACTCACCTTTCACCTCCTACGGATGGCCTGTAAACCTTGAGCAAAATTGCGTGAAGTGAACCTCTGTAAAATATGCCATAAATTTGGTCAAGAAGAACTTTCTCAGTTAGCATATCATGGGTGATAGCCATTACTGCCTCATCGACTGTAAGTCGTGGGCTTCACCCTGTGTCTGGGCCTCTGTCCCTCTTCTGAGTGGGAGTCGTCCTGGGGAGACCTGCCTCCCCTGTGCTTCCCAGCTCTGGCTTTTTCACTATTGCCCCTCACTGCCATGCTTCCCGCCGGCTCTGCATTTGCAGCTGTCACCTGTCTTTTAAGGTCTAAGTTAAACTCTTCCCCTGGGAAGCTGCTACTCTGCTTTGTCCCAGTATTGCTGTGCTTTTATGTGGTAGTATTTATTTATTATTTATTTTTGTTCTTTTCGTTTTTCTTTCTGGCATTGTGTTTATTTTGTGACTTTTTCCTCTCTTGGTGGCCTTTAATTTCCCTGAGACCCACAGCTGACTCTTCCCCCGCCAATGTCCCTTCTCTTTGCACAGAGCCTGCCTGGACTAGCACCTTGGCATGCCTTCCTCACATCCAAACACAGCCTCACTGCACCCTGCTGGCTTGGGCGCCCTGGAGGGCAGTCCTGGGTGCCTGTGGGTTTCCTCCAGGCCCCTGGAGAGGCACTGCCCCACAGGAAGTGACACCGCCCTCACTGGCTTACTGCAGAAAGGCTGATATTTAAGAACACTGGGTGCTCAGGATTTGTGTTGTTCCAGGAGTAGAACAGCTGATGAGTAGATCGTCATCTTTATAAGGACAGTTTGCACTGGCAATATTTACAGTCCTTTTCAAAGTGCCGATGGATGCACTTATTTATTCTCACAGGGAGATTGTCTAACGTGAGGACACTGGAAGCCCACTGTGGCCTCATTTCCCTTTGATATTGGGCTGTTGTCATTTTACGACAGGCAGTCAGCTCTAGTTTAACATTTTCATTAGGTATGAATAACAGAGAACGTGTGTTGAGGTTTCATAAATGTAATTTTGTTAAATGTACAACAAGGTGGATTTTAAAATGAGGGATTTATTTTGTCATTCATAAAGTTGTAATACAGTCTTGAGAAACTATTTGTTAAAGATAGCATCTACTTAACCTTCTTATTTATTTCTTGTAGGAGAAGGTTAGACCCACAATAAATACATGAAGAAATAAGTACATAGAGGAATTTATCTTGGAAATAAGATCCCTGTCACTGTTTTGAAATGTTAAATGCATGAAGACCTGTCAAAGAGATATACGGATGCATTTTTTACAGTGCATTTTGAAGTGTTTAGTTATATATTTTCCATTTTCTAGTATCAGTAAGAAATGATCAAATGACATAGCAATTTCAAAGTAAGTCTACATTAATGGGTACAAATATAATGTCTCCTCCTATACATTATAGAGATAAATTAGCAGTTTACTACTAGTGAAGCCTTTAAGATATGTTATGGCATTTCTTAAATATTTACTAAATTTTTTCTATTTCATTTAAGCCCTAACACTTTAAGTACATATCGCAAAATGAAATATTTTTATGAAAGACAAATTGCAGTTTGATTCATAGGAATTTGTAAAACTGATTTTTTGAAGTATCTCATTTGTCCCAAATGGGAGAGTTAATTATTGAGAACATGGGATTCTTTATCTACATAATGGCGCCAAAGATGTATGTAAACACACCAGTGAAAGGCTTCGTGTACTGTACAAGCGTACGTTCTTCCTAATATACCTTAGAATATGTTGTTTAAATCTTTTATAAAGTGTGCTAACTGCTTAGTGTATATTTCAATTTTTAGTAGTCACCTGAGCTGCCATGTGGGTCTCTCATGGCTTAATGCTTACCAGCTTACTAAAATATTGTCATTTTAATTATTGGGTCTTAATTTGCTTCTATTTGTTCACTATCTTGAATTAATTAGCTTGACACAATTACAGAGATATCATAAAGAAAAACACCTCAGCTGTATTAGAAGTGAGAGTTAGTGATGATCTCTGTAGCGCGAGGGGAAGGGCCAGACACTCTCAGAGAGTGCTCAGAGGCGAGTTCATGATTTGCGGTCCCTTTCTTGTTTTTAGGGAATTAAAAGATCTTGAACCAAACTGGGAACCTGAAATACGTTCTCATGAAGAAGTGGCTCGTTATTCTCATGCTTTATTTATTTTTGGCTGTTGTTGTGTTGTTCCCAAACAGGAAACAATTGTGATTTTTGTATCTCAGGCTTGTTTAAAAAAAAGAAATCTAGGTCGTGGTCTCCTTTAATTTTTATCAAAGAAAACGTTTTTATATTTCCACAGGGTAACCCAGGGGGACCCCTCAATCAGGAGGCGTTTGGGGTTCATTTTCTTTCTGGGAGCGTGGCACTGCAGGTTGGGAGGCGGGCTGCTCCTGCGGGCCCGGCAGTCAGCAGGGCTTGTCTGAGCGCTTGAGTATGGATAGCATTTCATTTAGCCTCTGCTCTGACAGCCCATGCCCTGGATAAGTGGTGTAGGCCTGTACAGGTGAAATCTATTCTCACTTTTGCCTCAGGGGTGACTGGACTGTAACAGAATTTTTCAAACCCGTTGGGCCCAACCGCAAAGCAGAGAATAAATGGCCGAAGTGCCAGGCCTCGACAGAAAAATCAATGCCTGGTTATACAGACATGACAGACCCAGGCTGCAGTTCTCTCCTTGGAGGCTGTGCGCACCACACTTCAGGGTGACCACACGCTCTCACGGGGGCCTTGGATGTGGGTGTGCACACTGAATTCACATTGTTTTCTCTGTCCCTATGCAGGAAATTTACATGCCACTTGTGTGACAGAAGTTTCACTGAGAAGTGGGCCCTGAACAACCACATGAAACTCCACACGGGAGAAAAGCCGTTTAAGTGTACCTGGCCTACCTGCCATTACTCCTTCCTCACGGCCTCCGCAATGAAAGACCACTATAGGACGCACACAGGTGGGCCACGCCCCTCCCAACCACCGTCCGGCCAGGGACGGGGGGCTGGGCCCTGGGAGCTACACATCCACAGTCTTGACAGAAGCGCGTGGGAATGATGGCCTATTTGCAAAGTTAAGATAGTAGTAATTACCCTGGGAGTGATGACACTACGTGTAATCCCAGTGCTCGGGACACAGATTCAGGAAGATTGTAAGTTTGAGTCCAGCTTGAGATATCTCCAAACAAATGACAGTCAAGTTTATAACTCAGAGGTAGAGCATTTGTCCAGCATGCATATGTGTTGGGTTCACTCCCTATCACCGGAAACAAGTCAAAACAAGAAAACCTAAAATACTACGATAATTATATGTGAAAATAACATGACATCATTCATTGCTTTGCACTGATGCTGACCGTAGCATCAAAGTGACATTTTTGTTTGTGTATCTTAAAAAGAATGGCCTCCTGATAAGAGACCCATTCCCATTTGTATGGGTATATTTATATGTGAGCCTTATCAACCATCATGTAGGAATTTTAAATTTTCAAAAAGAAGTGGCCATATATTTTGTTATGGATGTAAGGTAAGTATAATCTTTTTAAACACAGAGTCTTAGTTTTATATGCCATTAAAAGTTTAAACAAGTAAGTATCTCTCTTCAGGGGAGAATACTATCAGACCTAAGTGGTTTTGATTACTAATACATAGAGATCAATCTGAATTGAGCTAGTATGATTTTTAAGATAATTATCTATTTAAAAATCCCACATTGCAGCAGTGATATTCACCAGACAATATGTTGGAAATGATCTGTACAACTTGGTGGAAGAGAAAGTGGGAGAAAAATGATGGAGGGGGTAACAAGTTCAACAAGAAATGTACTCATTACCTTATGTAACTGTAACCCCTCTACATCACCTTGGCAATGATTTTTTTTTTAAGCCCACATATACATGAATTTTACCTCAAACATGAAAACAACGATGTGGTATTTATACTAATGGACAGAGCTGTGTTGGGCCTGCATGTGCCTTGGGCCTGGTACTGAGGATTCTCCATTTGGGCCTTCTTAAGTATACTTCCATTAACACCAGGTTGTGATATACTGTGTTTATGATGTCTTTGTCATGTTCTCTGGACAGTGGCCCCAAACCTTCCTGATAAAGATTGCTTGGAGGACTTTCGCATAGTGCCGTGATACCTGCATTGCCAGGTTCCACACTCACGCTCTGCAACTACATTGCTAGGAGGCGCTTCCTTCTTTCTGGGGCCATGCCACTTTCTTTAACTCAGTCTCAGGAAAATAATAAATTTGAATCAGCATTCCAAAGTGATCTTCTGATTGCCAAGAATCTTATACTATTGTTAGAAATTCTAGGATGAAAGTTCTTCCGAGGCAGTCTGTGGGAAGCCCAGGCCTCCTTAGCCCCCCTGACAAGGGTGTTGACGATTTAAGGTCTCCAGCCTGCCCTGAGAGATCACTTACATCGAACAGCAGATGAAAAGCCAGTGCAGATGTAATTTATCGTCGGCGTTTCCTTCTAAAGAATAATTGTGGAGACTTGGCTGGATCAATAATATGGATTTTTGTTGTTAGGTCTTGTAGTCTGCACCATAACGAGAGATGGGGACAGGGGCTGCTTTCTAATAGAAAATAAAGGATTGGTTTCCATGTCTCTCTGCATTGGAATGCAAAAGGGCACACTAGAAACTAATTCAAATTGTTACCAGAAGAATTCTCCCATTGAATCTCTGTTATCATAAAAATATGCCATGGTAAATGCCTCCCTCTACATTGTATGAAGTACTCCATGTCATTTTTTTCTTAATTTTTACTTCTCGAAAGATACTTTTTTTTACCCATTTTAACCCCCTATCGTTTCAAGAAAAAGAAGAGAAAAAAAGAAGGAAAGAATGAAAGAAAAAAGGAAGAGAAAGAAAGGAAAGAAAGGCAAGAAATTAAATTTGGATTGAAATACAAATCAAGCCACCAAAGTAAATATGACATACAATACACTGGAGACTTAACATAGTAAATACAAGTTCTATACATCAAAGAAAAAGATCAAGGTCACTAATGCATGTAGCATCTAATTCCATGGAAAATGAACTATTAAGATGAGACTAGAATATAATATTGGTAATATATATGTATATATAGCATAAATAAATATGTATAGACCATAGCTCCTATGAAGATTTTCTTTGTTTTGTTACTGTTGTTAATTTATAAGAATAATGTAAGTCACAAAGAAGTTCCAAATGGCAGAAAGGAAGAATGCTTTTCTAGAATCTCAAAGTAACGAGAGTACTCATCCCTCCCCAGAATCCCAGGCAGGTGGATGCTTCCACCCTAACAGTGCCATTGCCCAACCCCTGCAGCGTGAGCGCCCATCTATGTGTGTGCACTTCTGCACTCAGACTGTGTGCGACAAAGCATGTTTCTGCCCGTATACACACAAGAATTCTCAAAACAATGGTGATAAGTTGTACAGAACGATTTTGCCTCAACACAGAATAGTATGTTAATATTAAAGACCAAACTGTCTTTTGAGAGGTTAAGAAGCCTATTTTAATGGTTTTTAATTGATAATACAGTTAGTTAAGATGATTTCTATTTTAGATTGATTCAATTATTAAGTGACTGATTATAATTAAACTTTATTCTTCATAGCTCATCTACTCTATTCTTTCTGTATTGAAATACTTCACGGAATAAACTTAACTTTCTAATATGAAAGTGAAGATAGTATTTTATTTCAACTTTAGCTTTTGAATGATTAATTTTTAACCATACCATTGGGGAATATGTTTAAACATACTTTTAAGGGTTTCTTTAGTAAAAACTCTTCATTTAAGTTAGTAGATCTAGTAATGCTCTTAAGTAAAGGGAGTACTCCTTTTGGGTTACTAAAGTTACATTTCTATAATACATTTATTATGTATTCTAACATTATAAGACAGTTAATAATTTCCCAGCATGCTGCAGGCTGAATATATGTTGTGATACACTAAAACACAGAAACTGAGCAGGCTGGTAGGGTCAAAACTGGAAAGACTTGTTGCTTTAGATGCCTAATTTAGTAAAGTAGTTAAAGATAGATATACATGATTTATTTCTGGAGAAGTATTTTATAATTTCACTGAATCTCTCTAAGGTTAGCATTTTTATTCTGTTTTGCTCTTCTTTGTGAGCCTTATGGGATGAACTGCCTAGCTGGCCAGCACTTATTGCTTAAATATGCTATGGTAGAAAGATATATTGCATTTATAAACTGCCTGGCAAGATGTTAGCTTGTGTAAAATGTTTTAAAAATAAGCATTTTTCCACTTAGCAAATACTTGCATCTGCCAAAGCTGCCTGTAATTGTTGCAGAGTTTTCCAATCAGGAACTCTCATTAAAGATAAATCATAAGAGTTTTTGTAGCATTTATTTAGCAATCTTGGACATCCTTTTTTATGCCATGGAAGTTTGAGAGCCATAAACAGCATTGAGTTGTGCTTGATACAGAGTAAATATCATCGTTACTTGGGCTCCTTAAAGAATATAATTTAGTTTACACTATTAAGTAGGAAGTGATTGAAGAAGACCCTGATAGATCAGATAAAACCAACTCAGTATTCCTAGGTTGTGATAAAATCCAATGTATTTTATTTAAGCAGAATCATATATACTGTATATTAACTATGCCAAGCAATCTTTACTCAGCTCAGAAAGGCCAGATGTATGGGAATTGTAAAAAATCGGGATATGCATAAAAACTGTTCAAGTGCATAAAGCAGCCCCATCTGGAAGACATCTACCAGAAATGAAGTTGTACAAAACCATTCCATTGATAATAAAGCTAATTTTTATGGGTCTGACAAGTATGTAATTATGTTCAGTGGTGCTTTTCAGATTTTATCACAGTCAATAAACCGCAGTGGTAATTTCATTCCCATTTGACATATTTACATGGAAACATTTGATTGGAGGAATTAGTAACCCTGAAAGCCTTGATAGATATGTTTTAATGATCTGTGACCTCCACAGTCCCTCATCTGTTTATTGTTGCAACAGGCGAGAAGTCGTTCCTGTGTGACCTCTGTGGCTTTGCGGGCGGGACCAGGCATGCCCTCACCAAGCACCGCCGGCAGCACACAGGTCAGTGCCTCAGTGCCGAAACCCACGTCCCGGCTCTTCTCTGCAGAAGGGACAGTCCAGCCCCTCACCCGCTTCTCTGTTTATTTACAACCTGACATTATTCAGTAGAAATTTCTGCACTTCCCCAGTACACGGATTTATACAAAAACCAACCTGCCTCCCTTTACTTATTTAAAAATGGAAATGTTTGTGTTTCAGGGATCAAGTATCACTAGTTAAACTCATGGTAAGTAGGGAACAAAAAACACTTTGGTTCTGAAAGGTTAGATAAATGAGGCGTTTCCCCCTATGTCTGTAAGACAGCCTTCGCCTGGGGATGAAGTCCGAGCCCACATTCAGTCCTCCTCTGTCCCCACTGAGAGCCCCACCCACCTGCCTACTCAGCTGCCCACAGGTGTTTCTAGCATCCTCTCCTCTGTCTTTCTCTGTACCGGCATGCCTGGTCATCCCTTTGTCAGTCATTCTGTGGGTTGATTTGGTCCAAAGTCAGTGCTGGTTATTTTTGCTTTTAAGAATGATTAGTAACAAAGGAGCAACATTAGATAATAATTGTGGACATTGGGCTGGGAAGGTGGCTCAGTGGTCGAGCGCTTGTCTTGCATGCATGAGGGCCTGGGTTCGATTCCTCAGCACCACATAAGCAAAAAGAAAAAAGCCGGAAGTGGCGCTGTGGCTCAAGCGGTAGAGCGCTAGCCTTGAGCTGAAGAGCTGAGGGACAGCGCCCAGGCCCAGCGTTCAGGCCCCATGACCAGACCCCCCCCCCCAAAAAAAAAAAATTGTGGACATTGTAATGATGTGCTAATTCCACAAGATGGAACAGATTTTTGTGATTAGACACAATATAAAAAATGAAAAGTTTTGAGCACTTATCAAATCTCATTTCATATGTAATCAAATATGTCTAATCAAATATGTAGTGAGGTAGGTGTTACATATAATTACATAATTCTAAATATGTGTTCAAGATGGTCAGGGCAGTTGTCCATGGTAATTGCTAGTAGAACCTCATTTTGTTATCAGATCTTTCCTAGACGAGATGGTAAGTCATTCCATAACATAATGTATACCTAAATGTCAAGCCTTTCTTTGTGTACTGTGAGAATGGTTGGATTTTCCAGTCACACTCCACATGGTGTGAAATTAGCATACAGCATGTTATGTATGGAACATTGTGATTATGAATTGCGATGTTATATAGGTACAGGCTGCTTCTGTACCCAAGAACCCATTTGGGGAGGTAAATGGAAAGGACTGCCATCATTACTCCATGATCTTAAGTATGCTCAGTTCAGATTTCTATGTGGGTTAAAAGCCATCGATTCCATAGAAATTTTCATTGTCTAGCATGATGTTGGACATAATAAACTTATGAATGTTAAGAGTCATTGCAAGCTTAAAGAAGTCACCGTGCATGTATGATTTTAATCCCTGACTCGGGCTCAGTACAGGTTACAGGAAGGCACCGTGCATGGCTGAGGCCCAGGCAGAATGTGCAGAAACAGAGTGCTCATTAGGGCTCTTTCTCATAATGTTTACCTCTTATTGGCATTCCAAGGGTTATGATCTCTATGTCATTATAGCCCACCTGGTTCTGTCTGGTGTGGCCCCGGGACAGCAGCCTCCCTCTGTGCCACTCTGCGGTGGCAGCGCCCCTCTTCGCCCGCCCGTAGTGGAGTCATCCCTCTGCGGTCACAGGCGTTCCAGGTGATGGATCGATCAGGAAGCCTGCATCGAGCCGGCACAACTTTATATTTTATGTCAGGTCCAGAGGCTCCTTATTACTTTGCTATTAACTTTATACCATATAGGACAATGTCTCACAGACAGAGGTATTTGTCTTTTTGGCATTTATCTGCCTCTGTGGCACAAATCAAACATGATTCTTTAATACCAAAGTCAGTTCTTGAGACTGTCGGCTTCAACAAAACAGCTCCGTACAACTCGGTCTAGGCACTTAGCTTTTATACTGGATTTGAAATGTTTAAGCAACACACAACTTTTTGCCCCAAGGTTGGACCTGAATGGTACATTTGAAATCTGTATTTCTCACATGTCTTCCTCTTTGACATGGTTTACCTTTTACCACAGAGTGTCCAGGCAAATTGCAATCCAGCTGGAAAGGGATAGGTTTCCAAAGTGTTCCAAATGGCGTAAATAATTCCCTCCTGCAATGCAGACTGTCTAGGGGCTGACACAAAACATCTTCCATTCTGAGATTTACTTTTATCACCTGTCAGAGACCCTTGATTCAAGGGCATGAGAGCCAATCCTCATGTGCTGCTCAAGAGTCCTGGCCAGCTTAATAACCACCAGCTCACCCTAAGGAATGCAAAGTGTGATTTCCAGGAGATGTGGTCAGCCAGTCTGACAGATGGTTGATGCACAAAAGGACGGGGCACTGTGGCAACATGCTATTCCAGTGTCCCTGCTCTGTCCGTCCTCTACTTTCTGTCACACTTCTTAAGGTGCAGAGTCTTCCTTGATGCCTGTTTGGGGCAAGATTAATGTTGTTTTTTTTTAAAGGAAAGTATGAAAAACAGCAGTCTAAAATGATAAGTATTGTTATTTAAGAGAAAATTTGAAAGCACATGATACTTTCTTAGGCATTTTTTTACTGTTTTAGGTTTAGAGACACACTAGAATTGCCCAGGCTAGTCTTGAACTTATAGGTTCTATTGATCTTCTCACATCAGCTTCTAGCACAGCTGTGACTACAGGAGCATGCCTCTGCACCTGACATTGTTCTCTATCCCCTTTGACTTGTGGATAGGTAATGCTGACGGAGTTGGTACCATTTCAGCACAAGTTTATTTATCCTTTTGGCTTTAAAATGACAAAAAATTGAGACACAGTCGTCTATTTTAGTAGTCCATTAAAAACTTCATCACAGGTTTTATACCTCTTTGCAGAGCACTTTCTAACTTCCAGTTAGCAAACTGCAATTCCTTCAGTTTTTGAATTTTCATTCAGTCTTCACAGGGTAGAAGTTGGGTTGTTTTTACTTAACTAGCAAGAATTCTGTCTGTATTTCAGCATTGTGTTTTCCTGAAGAAATTACCCATGAGTATTTTTAAAGTACCAAATGAAATATTAGAGTAATAGCACTGAACATGTTGCATGGAACAGCAGATGAGTTACAGACCGACTACTGTATGCAGATAGGAATAAACAGTAGTTTCCAAAAATTGCCCTGGAGTTCTTATCACGAGCTCAGCTATATAATAAGCTTTCTTTACCATAGTATTTCATGTAGCATACATTTCCATCATATCATATTTTCCCCTTTCATTTTTGTATATGATTCAAAATTATACAATTTAGTCTTAGTATGATTAAACTAAAAGGACAGTGATAATCTGTAATTTATACAACGTAATATTAGCTTGATGTGAGCTTTCAATTATTACATTTATAAGGAATGTAAAAGACCTTGTTCTTTCAGTGTGTTGTTTTTAAGACTAAATTACTGCAAAAAATATTCATGAAGATTTAAATGAAGCAACCTACACTGACCACATTTTAAGAGAGCTTATGTTAAATTTCCAAACCAAGACTATTAAGTTTGAAGATCTTAAATTTTATAATTTAAACCACTGATTTAGGCAATGGAGTTTATAATTGTTACCCACCTTTACTTTCTCAAGATACCTGCTGAATCAATCAAAATGGGTATTGAGGTTGTCTACCTAAGTCAAAGCAGAGTAGGAATGAGTTTATATGCTTAACAGAAGTTAAGGCAATATTGTGAATTTGAATAATGAACTAAATATCAATTTATTTATTATTGCATTATGTTCAAAGTGAAAGATTTACATTATTAACTTGAACTCTCTTCTATTGTATGGCTATCATAATCCTGTCAGTATTTTCTTGCTGTAAAGATGGACAGATGGACCAGAGTAGTAGAATGGAATCCTGAAATAGACTTCTGCATATATTTTTCAATTATTTTCAAACCAGGTTTTAAACAAGGTTTATTCAGAGATAAATATAGGAAAGAACACATAATTCTCTGAGTAGAAACCTCAAAACGCTGTTGAAACCACTGCCCTGTGCATGGATTAGTAGAATTGAACAGATAAGATTTCATGTCTTTCCACATTTATCCCTGCAAACCTTTCTTTTTAAATAAACATGTCAGGTTGATTTAAACGTTCAGGGGAAAATGTAAAGGTCTGATAGTCACAAGGGGTTGGAAATGTCGATTATGCTCATGTTTGTAAGACCTGTGCAACAGGACCTCATGACTTCTGCCAAGCAGCCATACTCACATCCAGGTGTTGTAGTCAGGGCAGACAGGTCCATCAATTGGACGAAGTAACTTATTGACGCAGAAGTATGTATACTTGGCCAATTGGTTTTTTTGTGCATGCATGCTGGTACCAGAGATTGAACTCAGGGCCTTATATTCTTGCTTGGCTTTCTTGCTCACAGCTGGTGCTTAATCACTTGAGCTATGCCTCTAGTCTTGAATTTTTCTACTTAAGTAGAGGTAATGCTTTATAGATTTTTCTTCTCAGGTTTGCTAGAAATGCCCATCCTCCAAGCCTCAGCCTCGTAAGTAGATAGGGTTACAGGCATGAGCCTCCAGCACCCCTGCACATGGATTTTCCCCTGTGGATCAATACACGTTAGCCTTTGCAACATGTAGTACTGGAACAATTGGATATTCATATGCAGTTAAAAATAACTTTGACCCATACTTCATGCTCTGTATAAAATTGACTCAGCGATCATAATCTAAATGTCAAATTTGAAGCTATGTAAATTGTAGAAGAAAGCAAATGAGAAATTTTTTGTGATCTTGAGTATATATCACATCCAAAGACTTCTTGGTTGTGATATCAACAGCACAGAAAAGCAAAAGTACTTGAAATATTAATAAACTGAACACTTTTTAAAGTAATACTTAATGCCCTTCAAGAATTGCCAAAAAGAAAATGAAAACACAAATCATTGACTAGGCAAAACTATGTGCAAATCACAAATCTTAGGAAGGATTTGTATCTAGAATATTTTATATATCACTCAAAACAGAATTCTGAGGAAACAACTAAGTGAAACAGGTTTGAAATATTTGAGCAGATACTTTACAAAGAATAAAGAGGTATGGCCAGTAAGTATATAAAGAGATCCTTAGCATTTAGAAATTCAGATTTGAAGCAAATTTTTGTGAAAATGTACAGCAACTGGAATATTCACAGCTGGTACAAATGCAAAATGGGCAAACATTTGGCTTAGAGACGATGATTTATAGCAAAATTATTTATTGTTCTGGCCAAAAATGAAAACAACTCCAATGTCCTTAATGAATAAATGGATAAGCAAACTTTGGTACAGTCTGGTAATAAATACTGTTCAGCAAGGAAAGCAAATGAAGTAATTTACACCCTTACCCATGTACACGAGTCACAAATAACTATGCTGAGAGAAAGAGGATGGGCTGAATAGAGTAAGTAGTATATGGTTCCGCTATGTAAATTTCTGGGAAATTAACTGATAGGAATAGTAACAGAAAGCAGGTGTGTGGCACCAGCTTTGGACACAGGAGTCCTTTGAGATTGGTTGTTTTTATTCATTGTCTGTGTTGCAGTGTTAGTTACATCAACAACAAAACCTAGATTGTGTACTATAAATATAGAAAAGTTTTAATTATCTCCTAGAAGCTATTTAAATGTTTTATATGGCCTGTTATGTTTGGTCTAGACAGATATGCCAAATTGCTGAACTAATACATGTTCTTTTTCTTCTGCATGTTTTACTTTGGCATTGGAATGTACTTAAATTACTGTACATTGAACTTTGTAAGCAAAGATCACTCTTAAAATGGGTGTAACATTTTCATGTATTTTAAAATTTCCTTTGGTCGAATTATTTTCCTCTAGGCTTCTGCAGTGGGAACATCATATATTTCTCCTCAGGGAAAATCCCACTTTCATGGTCATCTTGGTTTCTGTGTGTCATCTAATACACCTGAGTTGTCCACAGCAATTTAAGTTTCTTGCCTAGAGGTCTTAAAATGGAGAGCAAAGAGTTACTAAGACTGAGGTGATAACTTGATTGAAGTTGGGAAGGTGGGATTTATCTTAAGGACAGGTGTCTGAAAGAAACAAAAATCTTTGAGCCAAGTGTTATTTTTTCTGTTTTGTATGAGTTTTTTTCTTTTTTAAAGAATAAGGCAAGTAGAAATTTTTCCTACTAGAAAATTTCCTGCTAGAAAATTCAAGTAGAAATTTTCTACTAAATGCTATCTTAACAAAGGAGGAAGCAACAGTGCTTGATAAGAAATGTACTCATTACCTTGCCCTGGTAATTGTAACACCTCTGTATGGTATTTTCACAATAAAAAATAAATAAATGCTATCTTAGGTCATGTTCACTTACTATGCAAAACCAGTAGTGTTTTGCTGTCTGCTGAGTGTTGGTCTTTTTCTTGGCTCTCAACCAAGTGTATGCTAGTTATCCATGTTTAGGACGTGCTGTCATACTCAGGATAAGAGCAGATAGGCACTGAGCACTCTGCTAAGTGTGTGCGTGTGTGTGTTTCCTCTTAATCCTCACAGTTACCCTGCCCTTTGGCAATATTATCCTTGTGGTCTTTCTGGAGATGTCTGACAGTAACAAGGAGATACAGCAAGACTGGGGTTGGAAGTGACGCCCATCTGGCTTCATCCATCCCCTCCCCCGTGCTGTGATGAGATAAAATGCCATCACAGAAGGTGCCTGCCCTTGGTTGTGTGCTACCACCCCGCTGGGGAGGGCCACTGATGTAGGCCAACAGCACTTGGGGCAGATTTATAAACAGGACAGAGAGACACTTGTTAGCCAGGTTGATGTAGAACCCTAGTATGCTAAGGTACTTGATTCATCATTTTTTAAACAAAATCAATATATGTGTTACACAGTCTTAAAACCCCCCAAAAGAAGTGATCAGTACAGTTAGAGAGGACAGGAAAACTCATCCACCAAGCATGTTAAACTTATTAGGAAATGGAACTATTTGGAGGAATCCTAGTCCACGTTACTTGCTTGGGGGTAGTAGAGGACTGAGGCCTTCCTCTTCCTGAGGCCTTCACCGACGTGCAGAAATGCAGTGTGATTAAGGTGTAATTCTGTTTTCTGGTAGCTACATTTACCAAAAAAAGAGAAGGGTAACGGATTATTTTTGTACAAAGATTTTGAAATTTGTTGTGTTTTATACTTGTGACATACCCTATTTCCTAGGACAAATTTGCATTTAGAATACATCATCTATATTTAGATTTGATAAGACTTGCCATTGTGAGTATGCATTCACACCCCTAAGCTGTTGTAGCCATATTTAAACATACTTCAATAGTGGAGTTGAAAATTTATTTTTAAATTTAAATTTGCACTAATAAAAATAAATTGCCATATTTCACATTCTTGCCAGCCAGACGAGGTAGAACTAGAAACTGGGAATTCTTATGATTTTTAAATATATGAGATACCTGTACACTCATGCATGTAGCCGCACGTTTAAGGTCGTCAAGATATGGAACCAGCCCAAGTGCGCAGAAAACGGATGGTTGGACAGATTGTACTGCATACATACAATGGAGTATTGTTCTGCCGCCAGCAAAAGTCATGTCATTTGTAGATCAGTGGAGGGAACTGGAGATCATTAGGTGAAGTGAATTATGCCAAGCTAAGAAAGACAAATTATTGCATGTCTGCATTCATATGTGCCCTGCCTCCCCTCCCCCAAATATCTGACATAACTGTGAAAGGGGATTTTTTTAGGGGAACAAGCTTAGGAGCACAGTCAGGTGGGAAGAGGAGGAGAGGGGGTTCTGATGGGAAAATGCCATAGCAGTGCATTCTTAACTAAAAAATATGGAAACAGCATGGTGACATGCACCAACGCCTGTTACAAAGGGTGTCTCGCAGCGAGAAGTAGGGGTGGATAGTGAATATGATCAGAGTATATGCACATCGTAGATGGCATAATGAAAAAACACCCGTATGCAATGTATGCTGTTAACAAGAAGACTGCCCCATAAATTACTAAAGAAGAACACCAACTGGCAAGCGTATGTGTGTATGTGTGTGCGCACGCACGCGCGCGTGCATGCCTGTGCCACTGGGAGGGTACTTGTGGAGAGGAACAGGAGAAATTTGAGGAGCTAGGCTTTGCTTTTTAGGATCTGCACTGCTGCTCTACTGTCCTGGTCCTTGGGGGGCTGTGTCTGCATAGGGGTGGTGTGCTTTTGAGGGTTGGACTACTACTTTATGGATTTGAGTCTTTCATCTTTTTTGCCTCTTTTGTTGTTGTTGTTGTTATTGTTGTTGTTGTTGACATATTGAGGTTTCAGTGCTGAGTCTCCCACTTGCTAGGCTACCACTCTATATCTGGAGACACAAACCCTTTCCCTTTTTCTTTGTATTTAATGTTAGGAAATTAGTAAAGTTTGCACTCTATATTCAAAGTGCACCTCTGTGGTATGTTTTGCCAGGATTTAAAGGGTACTTTACTTTTTTTTCTAATGGCTTTTGATAGTTTGTTGCATCATTTCAGATACACTGCAGATCCATACCTACAATTTAGAATCCTGTTTATAACAAGACACGCCTCACCTGTTTGTTGCATGCCTTATTTATATTCTAATACAGAAAAAATGAAAATTGATTCTAAACTTCTGTCTCTGAGAATAAACACTCAAGTATCCCAAATGTGTGTGGCCCATGGAATGATACTCTGCACACTTAAGAAATCCCTTCCCCTACCCCTCCTCTGCCCCTTCCCCTTCCTCTTCCCTCCCCTACCTTGTCCCCTCCCTTCCCCTTCCCTGTTCCCTGCCCCTTGCCTATCTTTTTCCTCTTCCTCTTCCCATTCCCCCCTTCCCCTTTCTCCCTTCTCCTACCTTTTTTTTTTTTTTTGCAGGTCCTGGAGCTTGAACTCTGGGCCTGGGCACTGTCCCTGGACTATTTTTGCTCAAGGCTAGCATTCTACCATTTGAGTCACAGGGTCACTTCTGTCTTTTTCTGTGACTAATTGGAGATAAGAGTCTCATGGACTCAGATCCTCAGATCTCAGCTTCCTGAGTAGCTAGGATTACAAGTGTGAGCCTCTTTTGCCTGCCTGGGAATCGGTTCCTTCACAGGCTGCCAACACCTGCTTTGTCCCCACACCCAGTCATTATTGACATACATTTCTTGTTGTTTTCCAGGAGAAAAGCCTTTCAAATGTGATGAGTGTAACTTCGCCTCCACCACCCAGTCCCACTTGACTCGGCATAAGCGAGTGCACACTGGAGAGAAGCCGTACAGGTGCCCCTGGTGTGACTACAGGTGAGGAGCCCGATGTCCCCCTCAGGCCACCAGCACGCTGACAGTGTTCCTCATGAACAAACGTGGTTTCCTGCTGGTTCTGGTGCTTCATGCCTGAAATCCAAGCTACTCTGCTGTCAAAGATCCAGAGGATGCAGTTCAAGGCTACCCTGGGTAGAAAAGTAGTAGATGGGGCCAGAGGAGTGGATCAAGTGGAAGAACCCCTGCCGTGCAAAAGCACGAGGCCCTGAGTTCACACTTCAGTCTCACCAAAAATATGGTTAGGATGGTAAATTCTCTTTTATACACACACACACACACACACACACACACACACACACACACACACACACACACACACACACACACACACACACACACACACATTTAAAAGTTTAAGTTTAGTACCTAATCTTAGTAACTTTCTTAAAATATTTACATTTTAGAGCAATTTTATATTTTTCAGTAAAATGAATAGTTGTTTGTAGATACCCCTCCCTGTGTATATGCAAGTCCCTTAGTTAACAGTGCTCACACCAGAGTGGACCCTTTCTTATATTTGAGTACCAGAAAAGACCATTAACATCCATAGTCCACAAGACTTAAAGATTTCCTGGCTTTGAACAAATTCACGACAATGTGTGTCTACCATCCTAGTATGCACAGTTTTAAAGCTGTTTCAATACAGAATTCATTGCATTTTCTCGTTTCATCTTGGCGGTACTGAGTTTGAAATCACGGTCTTGTTTTGGTAAACAGGCATGTTTCCAACCATCTCCCCATCTGCTTTAGTTATTTTTTTAGTCTCGCATTTTTACCCAGGACTGGCCTTCGACAGTGATCTCCTTGCCTGTGCCTTCCAGGTATCTGGGACTATAGGCAGGAGCCACCACTCCTGTCTTATTTGTTCAAATGGAGTCTCACTACCTTTTTGTCCAGACTGGTCTTGACCTGCAGTCCTCCCGTCTCTACCTCCTGTGTATCTGGGTTACATATGTGAGTCACCGTGTCTGGCTTTGTTTTAGTCATGTTCATATATTGTCCTCTTCTTTTTTTTTACATGATTTAGTGTTTTGTATCATTGCTCGAAAGTCAGTTTGTTACCCAGCATGTGTACAGTATCTTGTTCACCAGGAGCGAAGTCCTCATGGAGACAGAGAATACGGAGTACTTAGTGCTTTAAAGGCGTTAGTGCCTAAGAAGTGACTTGTTTTTCCCAAGTACTTGTAAATGGACTTCAGTGAGCGGAGAACATGGAGACACCTTTGTGCCAGCTTGGTCCCCCCGCAGGGGGCGTCTGTGCTCTGAAATTAGAGAGGATGGGCCATGTGGATCCTCAGTGCAGACTGCACCCCGGGGTCACGGTGCTCAGTCCCCTCTCCAGCAGTCCCCTGGGATGTGTAAACCAGTGGTGGGGGGAGGATGGAGCACGGAGCTCTGTGCAGGCTTCCCTGTGCCCACCTGTGTTGGTGAGCTGGCGCCCCTTCTGGAGGCTGGGGGCCCGTGCAGCTTGTCCACCATTGAGACACCTCTGTCAGGTGCTCCCTCCGCCTCCGCTGAACACCACACTGTGGCTTCACACTGCAGTGGGACACGGCATCCAGGTCTTCTGAATCGAAGCATGTGTCCATGATACTTAGAGCCCTTCTAGGAATCAGACTCTGTGCTCTTGTGCTCCAGTGCCCTCAACAAACAGACTGCCATAACCACTGCTACCAGCCACACGATTGCACTAAGTCTTTTTTTTTTTTTTTTAAATCTGCTTTCTTTACTTGAATTACCAGCCATACCAATTACTATTCTTGATATAGTTTTAAAATAAAAAAGTTTGCAGTTATTCAAAGACATACAGATATACACACACATATGTATATAAACACACACATATATTGCTTTGGTGTCAACTATAAGATTACATTTACCTAATTTGAAATATAAAATCAATGCTATGTATAAATCAATACAAACTCATCCAGTTAATTGAATCCACCCAACCTCCTTCATAAGACCTGTAAACTTTTTTTTAATTTTATTTTATTTGAGAACATACTCTACAGAGGGGTTACAATTACATGGGCAGGATAATGCATACATTTCTTACCAAGCATTGCAGCCTCCTCCTTTGTTTACCCTTCACCTTGCACTAAGTCTTATGTGAAAGGTCACTGACCAGTACAGAGATAGTACAGACGTATCTCATTTTTTAATGAGTTACTCATTCACCATTTTATGAGTTCTGTTCACTTTGATATTTCTTGGAAATTTTGGAAAATGGTGGACCAATTAGAAGCAGACATAGAAATTTTAAAATGCTGATAATATGGATTCTGCAAAAATTAAACATTATCAAATGTTCTTTCCCTTATTACAGAGAAAAACATAATTGCCTTCCCCTCTGAAACAGAAAGGCAATTAGAAAATTAGAAACAGTTATGCACTTTAGTCTATACCCTATGAATGAATATTTTCGATCTGTCTGTCTGTCTGTCTGTCTGTCTGTCTGTCTCTGTCTCTTTCTAGCTGTCTAGCATATCTCTATTGCAGTTAGAACTCAGAGCTTTGTATTCCCCCCTTTTTTTGCTGGTCCTGGAGCTCTTACTTGCTCAAGGCTAGTGCTCTAGCACTTGAGATACAGCTCCACTTCAACTTTTTTTGTGTGGTTGATTGGAAATAGAAGTCTAATGTACTTTCTCATCTCACCTGGCTTTGAACTGTGATCCTCGGGTCTCAGCCTCCTGAGTATCTGGTATTACAAGTGTGTATTGCCAGCCCCTAGTGGGTTCTGTGTATGTTTAGCCAGGGCTACACTGGCGTTGTGATCCTCTTGGTCTCTGCCGCTCCAGTAGGTACATTTTACTGCGTGGACCCCAAACCGTCCCGCCAAACAGCTGCTTTTTACAAAGCAGGATTAGTGTATCAAATCAGGTTACATGCAGAATTCCACATATAAAGTAGGTCAAATAGTATGTACCAGTTTCAGATGTGTTTCAGTCTGTTGTACTCAGTGTACTAATAGCAGACAACATAGTAACACTGTTTTAACGAGCAGTGAAGTCACAAGCAGTGATTGCTGTTGCTGAATTAGCCTTGACTCCAGTTCTTGTTTTCCTGTGGGCTGAACTCGTGGCACAGGGAGGTGTGTCTGTGCACATACCGCACCAGGGACACCTCAGCACTCAGGGCTGTGTGGCCTTCATGAAGTTCTTTCATTGCTTGGTGAATCACAACTTGATCTGTAAAATTTGGGTTACTTGTAGGACCAACCTCTCAGGGTTCTGTGGAGCTGGGCAGGTACGCTGGGCAGAGCTGGCTTGTGGTAAACTTGAGTGCTAGTTTCATCTCTTAAAGTACCAACATTAGCATGGTTTCAGTTTTTTATTTCAGCTTTCAGCTGCATGTAACACATTCAGTGAGTCACTGCCGAGTGGCAGTGCCGTGCAGATCTGTGGTAGGTTTCTTATAATAAACTTATGTCAAAATGGGATCTTTTAACAATATTTGGAGTACCTACAATTTATTAAATCAAAAATCAATTTTGAATAATGGTTTAAGTACTTTCCTTTGTCACAGTGGCTAGTTTGAAAACCGCTCTCTTGTCATTTAATTGTGACCTTCACAGTTCAAGTGACTCTGAGTCATAATACTCAGTGGATTACGGTTTTAGACATGTACATGGTTTTCAGCTTTTTACTTGAAAATATTTGCTTCTAAATCTTGTTTCAGACCCATGATTTTTATAACATATTTCCAGAATTTCTGGTTAGGGTTTTTTTTTAAATAGTACAGAGGTGTGATTTGACTTTTTCTGTGATCCTACATTGCTTTGATGTACTTGTGATTCAGGTGCACTGTGTATTTTCCATCTTTTCATGTTTTGACAGTTGGTTGTGTTTCTTGCTTAGGCTAAGGTTATAGAACGTGTCCCCACACTAGCTGTCTCCTTAAATAGCAACCCTCCCGTGTGGTGTTGCTGAGAGCCAGCCAGCCCTGTCCACAGGGCAGTAGGGGAGCCAGTGTTCTACCTGTGTAGCGCTACTGTCCTGTGATTTAGTGCTCCTAACACTTCCCTTCACCAACTCTCTTTCTGAAATACTTAATGTCCTTGATAAAAGCGTAATTTTTATGTTTATTTCCACCTCTGAATAATTTTATTACTGCTGAAAATAAATAATGTGTATCTTTTCTCTTCACCTATGAGTTTTATTCTTCTGGGTATTTGTGGTTAGTTTTGCTATTCCTACTGAACAAAACATAAGTTAGCCTTGGCAAAGAACTTTCCAATGTAAGAATTGTTCTTAAGTTGGGCACTGTGAATAAAGTGTGGGAATTAGAACATATACGTTGTTTTCTGACAAATGAGAATAAGATTTTAAAATGAGGAAGATAGCAATTGAAAAAGATTGTTCTGCTTTTGGAGGCAAAGTGAGCAAGATCCCACACGCACCTGACACAAACACAGGCCATCCACCTTTCCTCAGAGAAAAGTTGAGTATGATAGTCTCAGCAAGATGATTGCATCTTCCTCTAAAGCTCTGAGCGTGTCTGTCTTACTGTTGTTTTTCTGTAATATTTCATGCTTTAAAACATTTATTTTGTATATTTAACATAAATGCTTCCATTTGCATAGTATGAGTAGAGAAAAACTTTCTGTAGAGAATTCCTAACTCATTATTATAATTTATTTTCAGGTAAATTTATATCATAAGAAATTGAAATAGTATCTAAATTTCATTTGAAAATATATTTCTCAATTTATAGATTGAACTAATGTTCAATGCAGAAAAACTAGTAGTTATAATTATTCATGAAAAATATGAATGTAGATTTGTTTACAAAAGAATTGTATAATTGGTCTGTTGAACTTAGGGCCATTTTTCAAGTTTGCATTATTAATTTAGGCAATGACATCTCATTCTATTTAGATGTAAACATTGACCTTTTCCCTTAGTTTTTCCTGTCTGGAATATCTAAATTTCTAATCCATTACTGTATATTCCATTATTTCTCCACACCTTTTTTTCTACATTATAATTTCCAAGCCTAAATTCAGGTGCAACCTATTCTTTTCTAGCATATCAATTATGTAGCAGATTTTTAGTTTGCTACTACATTAAAATAGACATAAAATATTTGCTTTTATTGTGTATGCTCACCTCTATTAATTTGAGATCAAAACTGAGCATGATTACTAGAACATATCTGTTATAGTCAGTGTCCTTTCTAAGGGTAAGTTTTGTTCTTCCCTGTAGAATTGGTTAATATCAATCTGCCTCTGATTCTCTCATCATATAGGCCTCTAATATGAGAAAAAAATGAGTATTGCTGAAGTGGCCACAGTTGGGCTTTTCTTATATATGAAACTTACCTTCCTAGTGTATTCCTTTGTTTTTCCTTAGGCTTTATGGGGAAATGCACTGAATTTGTAAATATAAGCCATTAAAATAGCACCAAGTATCGCCAGCTGTATTCAAAATATTGAGAACAATTCTATGAAGCGTTATACAATGCTCTCTTTCAGAGCTGAAACCCCAAGCCAGCCTCTCCTGGCTTTTTCACCACTTTGTCGTAGCTCCATTACTGAACTCGAGATAGCCTCTCTTCCGTATGATGAGTTTTACTTGTTGGTTTTCTCAAATTCATAATTGTCTTAATATTTCTAACGTTACATGACCTCTTACAATATTTTATGCTCTGTTCCCTTTTGTGCTGTTTTTATTTTTGTTTTGTATTCACTGCTTGAAACATCTCAAATAGAAGTACTTTGTCTCATGGAGCTGAGGAATAAAGTCTTCTAAATTAAAGATCCACGCTATAGTTTTGCTGGTCCTAAGAAATACATTCTGGGCTTCCCCCCTTACTTGATAGCTAATTAGCCCTCAGACATTGATTTTCATAGACGTCACTAACTCAAGAGGATTTTCTTTTCTGTTGTGCAGGAGGGGGCACTCCCTAGCTTAGGGTGTGATAGCTCCACTTGAAGTGTGCTGGCCTTTTGCCACATTGCCCATATCGCCTTTATTTATTTATTTCAATCCTGGTCTGTAATTCCAACTATTAGATTTACAAGTTTTTATATGAGTGGGATGGAATTTTCTGTTTGGTTCGTGTGTGTGTGTGCGCGCGTGCGTGTATGTGTGTGTGTGCGCGTGTATGTGCGTGTGTGTGTGCGCGCGCGCGCGCGCGGGTGCGCCTTAGAAATTTTGTGATAAATACTTTTGATGAAATTTTGTCTGATATTTGCATAAAGCACTTTTAGGAAATTTTAAGCAACCCTGACCAAAAAGAAATATTGATGATCCTTCTGAAAGTTTGCCTTAATTTTCTAAGCAGATACTTCTCAAAGATCTCCCTCTTCCTATTGCTTTTGCAGTGCTGGAGATCAAACCAGGGGCCTGTTTATGCTTTGCAAGTACTGGCCAAGTAGTTCCTTCTCTAGTCCTTCAAGAGATGTTTATATATTATGCCTCAAGCATTGAAAATGTTTTCAGGTCATAGGTGATAATATGTATTTTGATACAATTTCAAGTTCATAGCATTTTATGTCTCCTTTGAATAGTTAAGTAATACCGTAAATGTTCTTAGATACCGTGGCATTAAGAATCCAATATATGATGGATTCATTGTTCTGTCTTCATGTGTATTAGCGGGATCCTAAGCTAGGAAGACACAAACTCCACAGGGGATAATTTTCTTCTTTGGATTATCTCTCCAGAGAGTTCCAATTTTCCTTTGGCTTCCTGTGCACCTACACCAGTTATATCAGGAAAGACTCTGTTAGAATAAACTTAATTTTGCCTACAAATAGTAAGAAAAAATGAATTTTTATATTAGTACATCATATATACCAATAGAAAGAAGTGAATGCCTACTTAGTGAACAGCATATTATTCAGACGTAGAGGGTTTTGGGGTTTGGGGTTTTTTTTTTAGAGGGAGGATGAAGATTTGAAATTTCTCAGAATATACACTGGATCAAATAATGAAATGTGAACTTGCCTAGTATTTTGTGACATTTGTCGTTGCTACAAGAACGCTTATTTCATATTGTAAGGTACTACTCAGTGCTGCATCACTCTTTTATTTGTCTCAATTCAATTGCTTTGTAGTTTACTGTAACTGCTAATGGAATAAAAAACTGAATGGACCAGATCTATAACAGCCTAAACATTCAGTTGCTCTGCACACTTTTTGTAGAACAATGGCTTCCTTCAAATTAGGATGACATTTCAAAATTCTCCTAGAATGTGTCCAGGTGATAGTCTATAGAGTTGTACTTTTCGTTACCTGGAGTCGAGGATTCTGGTAAGTGGAGGTAGTGGGATTTTTTTCCAGGACTTTCCTAATGACATAAAGCTGCTGTTCTCATAGCACATATTTTCATCTTTTCTGCAATGGAACATGACAGTTGTAATATGTATAATTTGTTTCATCTCATATCTAATCTTTGCAGCTAAAAAGAAATCCTGAATGAAATATTTCCTACTTTCCTTTCTTCATATCATTAGTGAATTTTAGCTTTGATAGTTAAAATAGTAGTTTCAATTGTTTTTAATTTTCTATTGTTTTTGTTTAATATTCCTTTCCTACACAACTTATTTTATCAGACTTTGTTGCTTAAAACATACAAGCATGGGTGTTAATTTTTGTTTCAATTAGTATACTATTGCTGGTATAGCACAAGAATTGGTGTCTGGCTTTTAGTTAATATTGATGATTTTATTCTACAAAAAAAACTTGATCGAGTAAAAAAAAATATATCTTTTAAGTAAATAGATTGCATAGCATTAAAAATTACCACTTTGTTTCTTCTCTTTTTTATTTTATTTTTATGTTTTTTTATGTTTTTATGTTTCTTTTCTTTAAGAAGATAAGTATCTGAGATTTCTCTTTTGTTTATCTGTATAAGTAAGTGGTTTTGTTTTTTGATGTAGCTAAAATAGGCATTGAGATCACAGATCAATTAGAAGAACCATTTTGGGCACAAAGTGACCATACATTCCCTCTGCTATCTCTTCAAGTGCAATCTAGATAAACATGTTTATTTAACCTGCTGTTGTTGAATCCCAAATCCAGTCATTATAAAAGGACCAAAAGCTATCTTTGGGGATGGTCTTTCTACAAGGAATTACTATGGACAGTCCCTTGAGTGGTAGTTAGATATATCTGTATGTATTGTGGTAGAAAGAAAGGCCTTAGAGATGAAAAAAATAGAAAATATTTTGGGGCAATAATGTTCTTGCATAATAGTGTATTCCTCAGACACTAGAGCTATTATCACACAACAAAACACTTTGCGATGTAACTATCTATATCCCCTGCCTGTTAGAAGCTCACGCCATGAAGCTCATTAAGCAGACAGTCTAATCACCAGGGGCTGGACAGTCGTCACAGGATGTCCTGTGCATCACCTTGAGGCGCTGCGCCAGCCTTTGTGTAGATCTGAGGAAAAGTGCCAGGCGGAGCCCAGGAACTCAGCGAAGAACTGCTGGCAGAAGCTGAGTGGTGTTTGTTCTCGGTCCTTGATTTCATATTCTGAAATGCTGCCTCTTTTGGACATGTTCAAAATTCATAGAAGATGGAAGAAAGATAGGAACGTTTATGTGGTCATTTGTATTGAGGCAGAGTGAGTCAAAGAAGCCTTTTCTAGCAGCATAATTCTCATACCTCAAACCCCCTTTGTGGAATAAGATGGTTCCCTTCTTCGTAGTAGCATACATTTGGATACTACATTTTCACTACATTAAGAATTTCCGTAAAGACAGTATTAATATCTTTTTAATTTTTACACCTTTATTTTATTAAGGGAATGTGACACAGATTTGGTTTGTCCTACTTATATTATGTCCTTCCTTACTCTATTATAAGAAATTCTAAAAGGGCTGGGAAGGTGGCTCAGTGGTAGAGTGCTTGCCTTGCATGCATGAAGCCCTGGGTTCGATTCCTCAGCACCACATAAGCAGAAAAAGCCGGAAGTGGCGCTGTGTCTCCAGTGGTAGAGTGCTAGCCTTGAGCTGAAGAGCTGAGGGACAGTGCCCAGGCCCAGAGTTCAGGCCCCACGACTGAAAAGAAATTCTAAAAAAAAAATCCCTGAACCTTTCTCTTTGTTTTTTTTGTAAAAAAAACAAAAAACAAGTTATGGTGTTGATTACTACAGAGCTACCAGTGAGCTATAATTCAGATAAACTATAATTTATTATTCCATAACAATATGTAACCTGATACTTTTACCTGGAGGGAATTTTAACTCAATATTCATCTTCCCTGAAAATCCTTAAACTGGCATTACCTAGTCTTAATGTCTTTGCTGGAACCTTGGGAAGCAGCAGTAGTCCCTCATTTCTCTCTCCTATCAGCTGGGACTCTGGCCAGTTCTCACTGTTTAGGTTCTGACTGTGAGCCCATTAGCTTCTCTCGTTCCTTTCTTCCACGTGCCTTGCTTCTTCATGGTAAACTGCAGCTTTTAACACAGATATGAAATATTACAAAATGAATACTCTTCCCACTGAGAGAAAATGTAAATGATGAATCTTTATGTTTCAGTAAGGTAATATATCTCTGCAATTAAATTGTTTGGAGGTTAAATAATGCCTGATATTTAAACTTTTGAGAAATTTGCTTTGACCTGAGTATCTGAAGTATTCTCAGTTTTAGATTTTTGTCCCATTCTCCAATCCCAGATTCTTCTTTTGATTTGAAGTTGTCTTCCCTCACAGCACACCAGGGTTGTGGGGCTCAGGGTGTATCGGCCACGGGAAGTACCTGTGGGTTTTTACCACTGTCCGTGCTGGAGAGGCTGAGTCTGACGGCAAAGAAGCAGTGGCCAGGGAAGAGAATGTGCAGCACTCAGAGCCAGGTCTCTGGATCTCTGCAGCGCTGGCCCTGAGAGCACACACAGAAGCTGGAGATCCTCTAAAGGCATAGGAAGAGGAAAGGCCAGATTAAGGTCTATTCCCTCTCCAGTTTGGAAAGTACAGGAAAAGAACATGCTAACCAAATGAATGAGCTGGGAGGAGAGGTGGCAGAGTTCATGGTCTTTGGTGTGTTGGCCAGGGCTCCTGGGTAAGGTACGGTGTTGTTCAGTAAAGCAGTGCTAGAAGAAGTGCTTAGAAAAATGACGGTGAGTGTGGTCTGAGGTCTGTGACCCCAATGACACTCTCTGCCATGTCCTACCGCAGATCCAGCCAGAGGCATCAGTGGGTATAAGCAGTCAGTTTTACTAGTGTGCAAATGGAAGGCATTAGTGACAGTGATAATTCTCTTTTGATAAGTGGGAAACAGTGAAAGCCTTGAGAGGCCAAGTATTATCATCAGAGACATAGAAGGGAATTCTGGGAAGGAGAGACGTCCTGCAGCAGGCAGAGAGAGGCCAGGGGTAGAGTGAAACAGGAAATTGTAGCCACTGTCGCCACAAGGCCAGGTGCTTTGGGGAAGACCAGTTTTAGTAAAGTTATGAGAAGAGCACGCAGAGGTGAAGAAATGTTCGGTGTGCCTGTTTCCTGGGTTTGTAGGGAAGAGCAAAACCAGTGCTGCAGACCGGGGCTGGGGGCCGGACAGCTGAGAGAGCACGGGTGGACCACACAGGGTTTGCTCTCATGTACTTGCTTTTTGTGCAGCCACTAGAACCGTGGTTCTGCATTTTCAGATACTACAGCGACACAGCACTGTATGTGAGTATGTTGTGTTCAAAGTTAGGAATAGAGAACACTGAGATGGTACACACCATTGGTGGTTGTATTTCCCCCAGCCACACCCAACTCAAATTGGAAGGTCATTGGTTGAAACTGCAATTTAAAGCCAGAGGAGTAAAAAAATATTTGCAAGACCCCTCCTATTGAAGAGCTAGTTGAAGTGGCATGAACCAGTTGTCCTAGGTACCAAGTTGTGGGCCTGAGCAGGAAGTGAGACCCTATCTGAAACCTAGGGAACGGAAAACAGGGCTGGAGATGTGGCTTAGTGATAAAACCATGGGATTTGTAAATAGACAGCCCTAAATCCTTGTTGCTGCCAAAGGAAAATGAAAATGGATCATGTTTTCTCTTGTTTTAAACAGTTTTGGGGGGGGGCTAGGAAGGTGGTTCAGTGGTAGAGCGCTTGCCTTGCATGCCTGAGGCCCTGGGTTCGATTCCTCAGCACCACATAAGCAAAAAAGAAAAAAGCCGGAAATGGTACTGTGGCTCAAGTGGTAGAGCGCTAGCCTTGAGCTGAAGAGCTGAGGGACAGCGCAGAGGCCCAGAGTTCAGGCCCCACGACCGGACCCAAAAAAATAATAATAAATAAATAATAAAAAAATAAACAGTTTTTGGTTAATGCCTTAATATTTTTGTAAGACTAATAAATCAATAGGTTTCTCAAATGATACCATGAGTCAGTTGAGGAGTTTGTGATGATATCGGACACATGTATATATTCATAGCCTGTTCAATTTGCTTTTGCCCACTTTTTACTATTATTGTACAGACCGTGCCTATAATTATAAACATAGTTAAGGTTTGTAACAGGGTGTTAGGGTATATCTATACATAACTGAAGCACCAGTTCAAGCCCCCCCGTCATCTCACATTACTGCTGGGTGGAAAAGCACATTGAAGGCTTTTGCTAACAAGAATCTATTTTTACTTTTCCCAAGAAATTATCAGAATGTTGTATTACCTTTTTACCAGTCCTGAACTTAATGATGGTTTCTGTGTATTCTTGTGCTAAACCTTGCCTTAGAACTAGATTGATGAGCAGTTTCTTCAAATTGCTGTATTTCTAGAATACATTGCTGTCCTGGGTATGTCCTACCATGAGAAATATATTAAGACTGTGTTGGTGTTGGAGTTAGTGCCCCTATAATATGAAAAGCAAAAGTAAATCTATGTGATGTGTACATGATTTGTTTTCATGACTTAAGGTGTATTATAAATGCTGAGTGTTGGTGTCAGTTGTATTAAACCACTAAAAAGCAGAAATAGGTCATACATATTGCTCTACAGTCTGATGTCTTCAGGGTCTGCATTCACTAATGTTTTGTATGGGTTTCCTTTAGTCCTACAGAATTGTTGCTGCTTTTATCAGTCCTTTTGCCATAGGATCGTTAGGGTTCTGGGCTAGCTTTTGGTTTTAGGTTGTTTCACAATTTTAAAAGTAAAAAGCCTATTTCCCTTTGCAAGTTGAGAAAATGCTGTCACCATTTCAATGAAGTGCTCGCATGCGTGACAGTGTTTTATTCAAGTGGTGAGGAGGCTGGTCTCCCTTTCCAGGTGAGCACAGTTTTCTTGAGAAGAGACCTGAGGAGTCTCTAAACATACTGCCTGCATCATTAGACTGGACCCGAAGCATGCGTGGATGTCTGAGAAAGAGATGGACAGTATCAGCACATACATACATATTTTTAATTAATGTTCATCCAATTAAGTGTTTCTGCAAACTCTTTGAAAAATGATGTTATGCATGCAACCATTATGCAAACCAGATTTACTTCTTGAGTTATTTCTATGTTCCTGCACACAAATATTTTATTACTTTCCTTCAGTCTCTTTAACAAAAGTCCTTTCAGATGTATCTGTTGTATAAAAGAGACTCAAAACAGGTTTTACTTTTATTTTTAAGGGTTTTTTTTTTTTTTAGTTTAAAAGTGGAATATATGTTTTCTTTAGCTGTAAAAGCACAATCAAGGCAACATGATAAGTGAGTCAGTGTTGTAAAAGTAAAACTAATTTTGCCTTCACTCACATGAGCTATAGAAGGAGGAAGCTTTATTGTCCCTGGGAAGGTGATAAGGCAGAGTAATTGTATATTATACTGTCCGGGAACATCTGCCTGAAGACTGTTGGGGCAATTCATCTATCATGGGCGATGCAGCATGTTTTGTCTTTCTGCTTTAACCCGTCCCCACTGCTGGCCCGCGCGGAGGTTTTGATAGGGACTGCGCCTGGGCCGGGGCTCACATTAATCAGTCCCCTTGTTCAACACTCCAGCTGACATAATTACAACCTGCGCACAGCAGTTATTCAAGTCGAGTCCTTGTCACTCGTGGTGCGAAACTACACAGCTCAGATCCCGGAGGAGATTGCCTTATCACACAGAACAAGGGCTCGCAGGAGCCGAAGAGAATAGAAATGGGAAAATGTCTTCCGGGAGTACTATATATTCCTTTAAAATAAGACATTTGAGAGACTTACAAGGGACAAAGGGAGGCATTGTGTACAGGGACTGAACTGAAACAGTTATTATTTTTAAATGGATTACACAGTGTATTTTTGTAAAAGTGGATGTAGATTATTAGATAAATTCCATGGTGCTCACCATCACTGACTCTTTTGTCTTCCTTTCTTTGCTTCAAAAGTGATCATATACCTTGGAGATTACAGAAGGGTCACACACTCCTTGATTTAGGACTCGATTTAATAAAATTAAGGAAATAGGCACTTTGAGTTTAATATTTATAACAGGTATGCTTGAAGAGCTTTGCATGGCACAGAGTAAAGCTGGGGAAGATTCTTTCCACAGACTTTCTCAATATAAGTTCTCTGTGACTGTGTAGCTTAAATATTTGAAGAGCTGGAAAATAAACTTTATCTCATTTGTCCTGACTCTTCACTCTACTACTGGGTGGATTATTGGCCAATCCCTGGGGACCCCAGGTGTGAAGGATGGGATCTCCTTTCAACCACTTAAGTAGTATTTAAATTTTTATGGTATACCTACCCCCACCCATAGCCTGGGTGAGTCTAGGAGCCCATGGTGATTTATGAGATCAGGCTGCCAGACTTCCAGCAAAACTGTGCCTTGTGCATGAATGCCAAAAGTTGTTTTACATCCAGCCCTTTTCTTTCTCCTCCTCTTAGATATCTTTAGAATCTCCCAAGTAAAAGCACATTTGTGCCCAGACTGTCAAAATTACTAGGAAACAGCATGCTCCAAACATTCAGCTACAAATTTACTACAGTAAATTATCATTCATATGCACATACATACAGATTGACATTATTTGAGTTGGAAAATATTATTTTTCTAGGTGATTTATTTCAAGCTAAAGGTTAACATATATTACTTTGTTCATATGTTTTTATGAATATATTTTGTATGTTTTTACCCTAGCTAACCTCTCTTAAAAGCATGATATTTTAGGAAATAATTTCTTGATTAGGCTATATTTTCTTATGTTATTTTTGAAAATGTCTATCCCACAGTCTTCTAATCTACCTTTCTCTCCTGGCTTTATAGTATCTCACTTTGCTTAAACCCAGCTAGTTAAGAGAAATTGAAAGAATAAAATCAATCTCAGAAGAAATTGAGAGGTAGACATCAAGAGTCAGAGGTCTATTTTTATATCAAGAATGTCAAAATGACAATGAATCATCCAGGCAGAAAATTACTGGTAGGCAGTAATTACTAGTAATGCAACAGGACTAATTTGGCATTGTGATTCCTACAGGCTCAGCCTTCCCGGAGTCAGTTTAAGAAACAGTGCACATGGTCTATCTGTTTTTTATTCTCACAAGGGCAGGTGTCTTAGAGTCTCCTGCAGTAAAGAGAAATAGGTTATTGTGTTTCACTAATATGGTAAAGGTTGTGGGTACAGAGGCCCTTTTGTCAAAATTCTAGGTGTATCATGCCGTATGTTGTATGTATGACGTGTATGTATGTCATGTGTTCTATGTAGGACATATACATGTATGTCAGAATTGTCTGTTGTATGTTTTCACCCAAGAAACTTAGGGCTGGTACTCTTTCATCTGCAAACATGGAGAACATGTAAAATGGATGAAGTTTCATTTTTGTTATGTGACCATTTGGCTTGTAGACTTAATGAAAGCCTTTGTACTCTTCTATCCAAGTTGTCTTGTACTCTCCTCTGCTGACAATAAGTCAGTACAGTATGAAGAGCAACCATTACTGAAGTGTATTTTTCTGTGTGGACTAACAGGGAGGAATCAAGTCTCAGCAGGGTTTGCCCTGGCCTACGCCCCTTCCTTTCAGTGGGCATGGGGGACAGCCCAGATATGCCGTCAAGTTTCGATTTCTGAACAATATGAATGGGACTGCTACTGCAGTTTTATTTCTAAAGCAATAATTTGGTTTCTAACAGAAAACAAGGTGTCTCCTTCTACCATTTCCTCCTTGTAAATTTCCCTGTTCCTCAATAGAGTGGAAAGGGAGAATGGAGTGGTTAGGTTTAAAACAGGCTCTTTCTCTTACTGGCTGTAGATTGCATGAACAGGGACTTGAAGAGTAATGATATAAGAGAAAGTGAGTGTTGTAAACAGAAACGGTATACAAAAGCTAAGAATAAGAGAAAGTAATAACTTTAAAAAAATCATGTACGATAAACACATTAAAAGCAGTTGCTAGATGGTAAGAGGTAAATAATTTACTTAATGATTTTCATCAACATAATTGAAATTCATGAACATTGATAAAGTAACAGTAACTGTGGAAAGCAGGATGACTGCAGGTCATCATGGATGGGAAGCACAGGGGTTCTCTGAAGTAAGGTAGAGTTTTCAACTGCCATTTATTTCAGGTTTTCAAGTTTTTCAAGGCTTTTAGCCTTTTGTCAGCATTTTTAATGTCCCATCTCATCTCTTCTCCAAATCATGCTCTCTTGAGGGCCAAGCCACAGTGACTTCCTTTTTGTATATTTTTGCTGTCATTGGGTTAAATACATATATATTGAATAGATTGATTTTTAAACAAAGGCTTAATATATAGGGATGTCGGCTGTTTTTGGTAAGCAGAGACTTTCCCTATAAACCCAGCAACAATTAAGTTTCAGTCATGTCTACACTGACATGCTGGTGGCAGGTCCGAAGGACTAACCTTCCTCCCAGAGTTTCTATTCACACGCACATGCTGTACACGGGGCCTCTGGCTCACATGGGACAGGACAGTGTGGTGATGGCCACCCAGGAGCTTCCCCTTCCACAGAGGTCCATGTAGGCCTGCTGCCCACTGACAGTGGGCCTGAACCCTTGGACAACAGCCGGTCTGGAACCAGGAGAGCCTTGTCCTCCCCAACATAGGGCCAGGGCCCATAATGCTCATCTTGCACCCACATCTGAGTTCTTTTCTGAGTTTCCCTTCCTTTACTGTATTTTACATTACTTTATATCTTATCTTGTCACATAATTGCAATGGCAAAATGAAGGAAAGAAACTGTATATGAACCTGTGGAATAGGAGCGTATGTTTTCTAGATATTCAACATGAAAAGAATATCCTGAATATATACATAACTAAAGAAATTAAACTGTAAAAGAATAGATAATCCAATTAGTAATGGGCAAAGGAATTAGACAGATAGTTCTCAGAAAAACTAATGAGTAATAAATAGGTAAGGAAAAGTTCAACATCTGTTGCCATGAAGAAAAAAGTAGATATCAAAACAATACTGAGATTTTCTGTCTTACCCCGATCAGAATGACTGTCATCAAGCAAACAACAAATACTAGTAAGGATGTGGAGAAAAAAATAACCCTTATGCCCTGTTTGTGGGAATGTAAACTAATGTTGACACTATGGGAAATCAGTATGGGGTTTCTCAAGAAACTAAAAATTAACTATTTGATGATCGATCCTGCTATACCACTTCTAAGCATAACTCTAAAAGAATGTAACTTGCCACATAAGAGATATAACTCTTCACTCATGTGTATAATAGTACTATTTACAGTAGTCTAGTAAACAACTGAAGATTAAGAGAATATGGCATATGTACTGGAATAATATCCACAAAGAAAAATGAAATTATGTCATTTACAAAAAAAAATGGATGAAATTCAAAATCATCTTGAGACAATCTCCCTACATGCTCATGTGTAGAATTACAACATTTTTCTGTAATTATTTCAAAGTTTTATGTCTTAAAATATCTCTGCTCCATTTGTAATTGATTTTTTTTTACAGACCAGGTTAGGGATCTAGTTTGAATCTTCTACATGTGGATATCCAGTTTTCCAAGCACTCCAGCTCAAACAGACTGATTTTATTGTTGTTTGTTTTTCAATGTTTGTTTTGGCATCTTTGTCAAGAATCAAATGTCAGTATTTACATGGGCTTGTTTTTGGATCATCTATTTTATTGGTCTGTTATTTGGTTTTGTGCCAGTACTGCTTTTTGTTGTTTCTATGACTATATAGTGTAATTTTAAGTTCAATATAGAGATATCTCCAACATCACTCTTTTTTCCTTAGGATTGCTTTGACTATTTGGGTTCCTTTGCGTTTCTGTACAGATTTTATGATTAGTTTTTGTGTGTGTAAAAATTTTCACTGCATATTTGATGGGATTTCATTGAGTTTGTGTATCCTTTTTGGTAGTATGGCTGTTCTAATAATATTCTCCTGATCCATGAACATTAGATGTCTTTTCATTATCTTAATATCATCTAGAATTTCTTCCATGTTTTATATTTTTCTCAGTAGGAGTCTTGAACATTTTTGTTGAGGTTATGTTTTGATGTTTCTTTTTATTTGAAACTTTAATGGATGTAATTGAATTCACTTCTATGAGTTTGCTTTTAAATATACAGAAAAATTAATTATTTTGACAGGATTTTTTGTGTATGTTTTTGTTGTTCCTGGAGCTTGAACTCTGGGCCTAAGCACTGTCCCTGAGCTGCTTTTGCACTCTAGGCAAGCACTTGTCCGCTTGAGCCATAGCACCACTTCCTCAAAAAACTACTCAAAACTTCCAGGTTTTTTTAGTGGTTTATTGGAGATAAGAGTCTCATTGACTTTCCTGTCCCACTGGCTTTAAACTGTGATGCTTAGATTTCAGCATCCTGAACAGCTAGGATTACAGCCTTGAACCACTGTCACCTGGCTTGTGTTTTTTTTTTAACTTGTATCTAATTATGCATTTAAATCATTTGTATTTTCTTATTTTTGGTAGATCCTTTGGTAGATATTTCTTCCAGATTTTCCATTTTAAAGGCACTTTCAATATATTCTATAATAATCTGGATTTTAATAGTATCTGCTGTAATATCCTTTCACTTGCAGTTTTATTAATTTGGGCCTTTTCATTTGTTTTGTTTGCTTAAAGGAATGTCATTATTATTTCAAAGAAACAACTCTTTGTTTCATTGATTGTTTTGTATTCTATGTTTCATTTCTTTAATTTTAATTTTAATCCAATCTTTGTTATTTATTTGTTTGAGAATTGGCCTAAAATCCAACATCCTTTATGATAAAACCCCTGAAGGAACATGTAACCGGAAGAATAGAACACAATGTGGTACAATCTATAGATAATAAGCTTAAAGTTAACATCATACTAAGCAGGGGAAAATGGAAAATACGTTCTCTGAAGTCAGGAACAAGATAAGGGCATCTCCACTCTGTCTACTCTCATTCAATACAAAGACTTTCTTCTCTGTCCTTCTCTCCCATTGGACCTTACACCCTCCCCACCTAGACATGTATTTTTATGCGTGGCACTAGACTCTACTCGGCAGAACCTAAGTTTGGATGATACTGTTCAAGACCAGTAAGATTGAGAGCCTCTCCTGTCTGTGGGAGGGAATGTTTCCCTCCAGGTTTCAGCTGGAGAGGAGGGTAACAAACACCTATGAGTTCTCTGCTGTAATCAAGAGATGATACACACATCTTTTAATTACGTACTGAAAATACAACATACTATAACATTTTGTGTGTTGTAGGATATTCACTTAAAGTATGCAACTACCACTACAAGCAATTTTATATTTTGTATCCTCCTAAAAAGAAACCCAATACATAATAGCCATCAGTGTTTCTTATATATGCACGTTTAAAACATGTAAACATACATGCATCAATGTGCTATATAATCATGTAAATACTTTATATTAATCATTTATATACATCTTAGTATATGCCTAAGTATACATATATGCAGTTATTCTAATTACCTTTCAAGTCACCTCTATACTTGAAATAAATCCTCTCTCCCATTCCCCATCTCTCCACAGTATACTTCAATAGTAGTCTTCTGATAGTTTGATTCCATGTGCTATTTAGACACTAAGGCTATTGGCTCTTTTTTCTCCAGAATATACCCTTTGAAATGGAAACATTCTGTTTCCAAGGTCATCTCTTCCTTCCTTCACTGAACATTAGGTTTAATGATTATATATTCCCCATTTAAGTGTATATCATATGTTGAAGTAGGTTTATTTTGTCAATTTTTATTTGGTTGGTAATTGTCTTGATGATGCCTCCTCTATCATATTTCACTTGAGACAATAATGTTGGCAGAACTGATCAGAGACAGTCTTAAGTACAGTGTTGCCTGTGTTTTCATTCTCCATTGTTAGTAAACAGTATCTGATTTATGATGTGTGTCTGTGGCTGTTACTGTTCAAAATCTACAGGATAAAGAACTGCTTAAGAACAGTTCATCCAATTCATTATAGAATTCAAGAAACTGGTCCTCTTCTTTTCCTATCAGAGAAGTGGGCACCAGTGGCTGTAACAGGTTAATATTTATCAGTAAGGTCTACATCTGCGACTAGGAGTTTCTGTAGTCCTGGCCTTCTTCGGAGAATTTGCTTAATTTTTTGGGGGGGTGGGTCCGGTCGTGGGGCCTGAACTCTGGGCCTGGGCGCTGTCCCTCAGCTCTTCAGCTCAAGGCTAGGGCTCTACCACTTGAGTCACAGTGCCACTTCTGGCTTTTTTCTTATTGCTTATGTGGTACTGAGGAATCGAACCCAGAGCCTCAGGCATGCAAGTCAAGCGCTCTACCACTGAGCCACCTTCCCAGCCCGAATTTGCTTGAGTTTTTGCATGCAAAGCCTGTAAGGCGGCGGCTGTGGTATACGTGAAAGCACACTCCCCTTGAAAACAGAAATGGTAGACTCCTCCTCTGCCTTTGACACTGGACCTGTGCAAAGCTCAATGCAGCTTTGCAAACCAGTTGTGTGTCTGATACTTATTTGCTTCTCCGTAAGATGGCTGTATTACTTTTTTGTTTTTTTAATTTTATTTTTTGGGGGGTCCAGTCGTGGGGCCTGAACGCTGGGCCTGCACGCCGTCCCTCAGCTCTTCAGCTCAAGGCTAGCGCTCTACCGCTTGAGCCACAGCGCCACTTCTGGCTTTTTTCTTTTTGCTTATGTGGTGCTGAGGAATCGAACCCAGAGCCTCAGGCATGCAAGGCAAGCGCTCTACCACTGAGCCACCTTCCCAGCCCCATATTACTTTTTTGTGACTATAACAAATACCTGGAACAATTTAAAAGGAGAAGGAGTTTGTTTGCGGTCCATGGTTTTATCATCTTGAAACATCGCGTCAGAAGTTTGGAGTGAGGCCGGGTCTGAGCTGAGGTCGGGTAGGACGTCATAGCCATATGAGAGTGAGTCTCGGAGGGCCTGCCCTGCTCGTGACAGCCAGGAAGTAGCAAGGAAGGCACCTTTTTGGTGTCTGGTTTGTGGTACCTCCCAAAAGAGCACCCCCGTCTGGAAATGAAGCGTTCCATACTTGAGCCTGCAGTGGACACTTCTGCAAACCGTAGCTGTTTGCTTCCCAGTCTTCACCATTAGCTGCCTTGGCAATTGCTAGACCAGTGGTAGCATGTGGCACATATTGGTGCTTTTCCCCTAACAGCGATTGTTAATTAACTGTAGAGGATTTCTATACAAAGCAGCGTTGCTAATCAGTAGTGCTGTGAAAGAAACAAACTGTGTATCCATGTATCAGCTGTCATATACACATATAGTCTGACTTATCAGAGAAATTTAACACTCAGGCTTGACAGAACCCTTGCCCAGAGCAAGCTGAAAATAGCAAGGAAAAACCTCTGCTATTTGAGTTCTTTTTTTCTACAGTGATGCTATCTTAAGTTTAAAAACTTTTATTTATCTAAGACTGTATAAGTTTACTGAAGTACATTTAGTAAACAAAGAAAATCAGGCATTGCAGAATGCTGGATGAGCAGTTTGGCGGCATACTTTCTAGCCTTTTCTCATGTCACTTCAGCCATCATAATCATTCTTAGAGGCCAAGTACACTTGGTGACAGACCCTGTGTGGTCATGGGAGGTAGCAGCTTTCTCAAAGAACACCTGTATCTGGTCTCTTCCTGTTCTGAAGGAAGGCAGGCACTATGTCTCAGCTCTGTTCCCGGATGTATCTGGTCCAGGGCTCTTCCTGTTCTGAAGGAAGGCAGACTTTGTGTCTCAGCTCTGTTCCCGGAACACGATTCCTCCCTCCATTCTCAGCCAGTCCGCTTCTCTACGCCCTTCATGTTCTGAATGAATAGATATATAGGTTTGCGGGTCTGAATTTCTAATATTGTTTGCTTCCTTTGCCTGTGAATAACATAGCTAGTATAAGACTTTTGATTATAACCATTTTCATCTTTTGTAATATCGATGATTAAACTCAGGGCCTCATGCCTCCTAGGCAAGCATGTGAACCCCCCCCCCCCCCTTCCATTCCATTTGCTTATGATTTGTTTTTCAGAACGTGTTTTCTACTAATTTTACCCAGGCTGACCTCAAGCCATGATCTTGTTACCTCTTCCAAGCTCATTACATGAGTGCAGCCCATAGGAAGGCCTGTGTCAGGGTTAGCTGGCGTCAGTATTTGTGATAAACTGTTGTTGATTTGACCTAATTGAACGTACTGCCTTACCCGGCAGGTCAAACTGTGCTGAGAACATCCGCAAGCACATCCTACACACCGGCAAACACGAAGGCGTCAAGATGTACAATTGCCCCAAGTGCGACTACGGTACCAATGTCCCCGTGGAGTTCCGGAACCACCTGAAGGAGCAGCATCCCGACATCGAAAACCCTGACCTCGCCTACCTGCATGCCGGTAAGCTGCTGAAGCCATGCACGGCTGGTCATAGCAGTCCGGTGCCTCCCCGCACTGCTGAGCTATTTCAAGGGCAGACAGCGTGTAACTTCAAAAGCTCCCCCTAGTCGAAAGACCCGGCCATATAGTCACCCTGGGACAACAAAGGAAATCATCACAAACATTCAAAACTGAGCTAAAATAGGAGTTTAATTTTTTTTTTCTTTTCAATTATAGGGCTTGAACTCTGGGTCCGGGTGCTGTCCCTGAGCTCTCCAGCTTAAGGCTAGGCTAGCACTCTACCACTTGAGCCACAGCACCACTTCTGGTTTTCTGGTGGTTAAGTGGAGATAAGAGTCTCATGGACTTAACTGCCCAGGCTGGCTTTGAACCACAATCCCCAGATCTCAGCCTCCTGAGTAGTTAGGATTGCGGGCGTGAGCCACTGGCACTTAGCTTAAATTTTAATTTTTTGATTAATAGATAAAACTTAATTTCTTTTTCACCCAATGTTGTGGTTTAAAGGTTAGGACCCATCCTTTTGTATCCCCGTTTCCCCATGAATGCCTAGTAAAGCAGAGGAGGCGATGCAGCATCCCAGGAGCCGGATTGGTTAGTCACCAGGACATGGGAATGTGCTGGTGAGAGCACAGCCCCTGCGTTTTCCTCATTCTTGGATTACAGGTCATATAGGACTGAGGTGTGGGACGTGCAGAGTAAAACATACTCCATGGCCCTGTTGAGTGGACAGGTATCCCTGAGTGTTGGTTCTCAGGAGAAGAATGAAATGGTGGGGATGGCTGTGGGATCTTGCTTTGGGAATTGGCAAGCACTGATGGGATCTTAGAGGAGAGGCCTCGATGTGGCACACGCAGCACGGGTGTCATGCTGCTCGGAGCCTGGTTCTCTTGGAAGCACATGGCTGGCAGCGGAGAGCCTCTCAGCCGGCTTCCCCTGCGGTGGTGTGCTTGGGTGGCTGCCCCACCACACCTGGATTTCTCAGCTGCAAAGTGGTACAAGTGCCAGCGTCCACTGGACACTGAGCGAGGTGAGGCTGTGAACCTTTTCAGACAGGGAGGAGGGGTAGGAACACCCTGGTCTGACCTCCGTCTAGGCAAAAGTGTGAGGCTCTGTTGAAGAAGCTGGTAGAAAAGCTGGCAACCTGACTCAAGTGGCAGATGCTTTCCTAGCAAGCATGAAGCCTTGAGTTCATAACCAGTTGCACTTAAAAGTAAAAACAACGGGTAGGATGTGTGATTCAGTAATCTCAATTATATGCAGGGCTGTTTTGAAAGCAAACAAAAGCAGAGGAATCTGCTTTTTCCATTTGGAGAGATATACCTGTATGGAATAGAAGCAGTATGGTTTTGGTTGAGATGGTATTACCTGAAAATTTATCTATCAAAATAGACATTTGATTTTTGTTTCCAAGCAGTGCCATGGTGTGCTGTTTCTTATGGACACTGTTAGGTGTGACTTCCTTGTGGACTTAATGCGGTTCACTCAGGTCCCGCTGTGCCTCTTGGTTCGGTCGGGAATCTCTGGTTGTGCCCTATAAAATGACCCTAGTTCCCCTAGCCTCAGCAGTCTGCTTCTGCCGCCACGGGCCTCACGTTGGAAAGTCCCAGCTTCACTCTTTCCTTCTCTTGGGTAAAGTTTCTTTGGAAATACTGGTTTTAGTCTCTGTGGGCCTCAGTTCCGTCCCTTCAGGATGGCCCCACACAGTGTCTGTGGGACCTCAGCGAGATAACACTGCGCACAGTGACTGCATTGGTCACACTTGGTGCTTATTTCTTTTCTATCTGCAGAAGTTATCCCTCCCCCAACTCTGTTGAAGGACTAGAAGCATGCTTTTGGTATATTTTCTTTTTTTTAATTTAAATTTTATTTTAAATGTGATGCACAGAGGGATTACTGTTAATGTAAGTCAAGTAATGAGTACATTTCTTTTGGAACAGTGTTACATTTCATCCCTTAGAAACTCAGTCTGTATGTTAGGTTGAATAATTTTCAGGCATTTTAGGGTCTTTCTTGCTATCTTTTTGAAAGAGTAATAGAAGTTGACTTACAACTTCTGTTTATTGTGTTTACAGGAAATGCTCTGAATTATTTCAATCCTTTGGAGTTATTCACTTCATATATATATATATACATATATATATATATATACACACACACACACACATGTATTTTTTTAATGGAAAGATACTGTACAGAGGGGTTACAGTTACCTGAGCAAGGTCATGAGTCCATTTCCTATCTATCATAGTTACTCCTGCTTCGTTTTCCCCCCTACTTCTTGTGTCAGGCAAAAAGCCAGTGAAAACGGGGGTTATACCATGGGGAGTCACATACAAAGCAACCAAAAAAAAAATCACATGGTACCTTATACATACGTTAGAAACAATAGCAAGGAAGGAAAAACCACTTGTGTCCCTATCTTGGGGTTCATTTCGCTTAGCATCATCTTATCTGACCTTTTCTGCTTGACCCAGACATGACATTGGTATAACAAATTATTTAAATAGGGATACAGATTGACCCATTGTAACAATGTGATGTACAAGACCCTATGTAGAAAAACAAACTTTACAATTTGGGGTGGGGGTGGGGGGTGTAGTTGAGGAAGTGGGAGGGAAGGGATGGTAGGGGAAAATCCAAGGAGGAGGCAACAATGCTGGAAAAGAAACGTACTCATTACCTTGCTCATGTAACTGTAACCCCTCTGTACAGTATTTCACAATAAAAAACTTAATTAAAAAAAATGAAAGTAGAAAGCAGAAAAAAACAAAAAGCCAGTGGAAGAGTCTGGGAAGCTGAGTGGGTGGGGCAAGGCTGGCCCGGGCGGGCTCCCTGTCCCAGGGACTTCTGCCGCTTTGTGCTGTTCACGTCGTCTGTCATCTGGCTGGAAATTTTTTATGCTTGTTATATCTGCTATTAGGAGAGGAATGTCAAGGCTTCTCATTATAAGTGTAGATTAGTGTGCTTTTCTTTTTAATTCTGTTAATTTGAGCTTTACTTCTTTTGAGGATATTATCACTAGGTACTGAGAGATTTAGGATCTTTCCATATACACACATATAACCTCACCTACAATAAGGATTTATATGTTTTCCATGATAGTGAAAATTCCTTTGCCTCTGTAGCAATACCTCATGCCATAATTGTACAATTTTATATTCGCATAGTCTGACCTGCTCCCTTATTGTGGCACACAATAGGATTTGTGTAATTTGCTGAGACTGTGTCAGTCTTTTACATGAATAACTGTCTTTTACTTAACATTTATAGTTCATGTAATTATTGATGTATTTAGAAGAGTCAAGACTACTCAAATGCCTCTCTAGTAGCAGGCATAAAGATTATATGTTTACACAATGAAATATTCTTCCTCGGTAAGAATGAGTGAATTACAATTATTAGCAACAATAGCAAATAAATCTCCCATCATATCCTTAGATATTGACGTAGGCAGACACAAAGATGACCATTCCTATAAATGCAGGTAAAATGAATCCATGGCATTAGAAAGCAGGGTGTGTTGTTCCTGGTGGACATCTATCACTGGAATAGGGCTGTGTGCTGCATGTTGTATTCTGTTTCTTAACCCCAGTGTTGGGCCACAGTTTTGTTCAGTTTGAAGCAGTTCATCCTGTGCTCTCCTGTGACTGTGCACTTTTCCGCTTATATACTTTCTTTTTTTTTGATTGGTCATGGGGGCTGAACTCTGGGCCTGGGCACTGTCCTTCAGCTGTTCAGCTCAAAGCTAATGCCCTACCACTTGAGCCATAGCGCCATTTTTTTTTTCCTGCTTATGTGGTGCTGAGGAATCCAACCCAGGGTCTCATGCATGCGAGGTAAGCACTCTACCATGAGCCAACTTCCCAGCCCCCACTTATGTACTTTTAAAAAAACACATTACCCTTACTTGTGATTTTCTAGAGTTTCATTTAGGTCTATTGTAGATCTAATATTTTGAAATTTTAAAATCATATTAATGCCCACATTGACATCACATTTACAGTGATCAGAATTATTTTGCCTATTGTATACTACAATTCCATCTAGCAAAGTCCACGAAATCCCAAGAAATTATTTTGATTTGATTTCTACAGTTTTAGTAATTGAATTCCCACCATCTCTTATCCATGAAGCTTGATGATCATAACTTAAGGAAGAGATAAGTATGTGTCTGTGTTCATAATACAACTGAGTCTCAGTATGACATCGTGCACAGTTCCCTTCAGTGGTTATTACAGATTGCTGTAATGTAACCCAAAGAAAGGACGTGGAGATGGGGAAAGGAGGAGGAGGGACAAGAAGATCGCCTACTACAGGTGGTGCTTGAGAAGAAAGACGTCCTTCACATCAGCCACATGAGTCTTTCACCATTGCCTTTGCCATTCAGAGACCCCATGTCTTGCTGCTGAAGTTGTTCTCAGTGTTCATGGATCGGCTCTGCCTGGAGCATTCCTTCTTGTGGCCAAGGTTGTGAGGCTGGTTTCCTTGTTTCACATTTCTCCCCGCGGAGCTGGGTCTTGATATGTAGTACCTGTTCCTATGTTTCCCTGAGTTCTCTTTGTAGGAAAAATTAAGCATTAAAGCACGGCATGGTGTTCTGCTTAATTTTTTGTGTGTTTCTATCCCATACTTTTGTATCATATTTAAATTGATTTTGTGTTGGTCCTTTCTTAGATATTAAGATATAATCATTTAAAAATGTACACTTGTTTATTACCACTACAGAGTGGTAGCACATGAATCTGTCATGTTCTCCTGACAGATTGGGATTTTCATGTTCCCTAAGATAATCAACTTTTATATTTTTAATAGCATTTTTTCATTGTATTGCATAGAATTGCCTCTGATTAGTTACAAGTATGCGAGTATGAAAAGTTTCACTTATTTTTCTTCTAAAGGGACCTAATTTTTACAAGGGACCTAATTTACAAGTTTGCGAGTATGAAAAGTTTCACTTATTTTTCTTCTAAAGGGACCTAATTTAGTACCATTCAAGCTATTCTTACTTGATTACACTTATCTAAGTTCATACTTAAGCATATTAATTTTTTTTCGGTCATGGGGCTTGAACTCTGGGCCTGGGCACTGTCCCTCAGCTCTTCTGCTGAAGGCCATCTACCACGTGAGCCACAGCCCCACTTCCGGCTTTTTCTGCTTGTGCAGTGCTGAGGAATCAAACCCAGAGCCTCATTCGTGCAAGGCAAGCACTCTACCACTGAGCCACCTTCCCAGCCGGGCATACTAAATTTCATGTTCTGTCTTTCATCCTGTGTTTAACCCATGGAAGGTGCAATAGCCTAGCCCTTTGTTTTCACCATGGCCTCTTACCTCCCTATTCAGGTTTGCTAATATGTGGAATCTTCTTCTTCATCACTTACAAGCCATGTGAGTGCCACTCAGAGCTCAGGAAAAGACAGTACTTTCCATGGCTCTTCCCAGCCCTCTGTTTCTTGCCCTGTTACTTCATCCTCTTGGTTGGGTGCTCTTACACATGTCGTGAGACTGTGCGCCATAATTCTTTCCATGAAAAGGTCCAAAAGCCTCTAAAACAGCTTGACAGTTTCTTATTGGTTCTCTCTTAGATAAACCAATTATTACTTCAACTTAAAAAGGAAAGAGATTTTTTTCTGCCATGATTGCCTTTGGTTAATCCATGCTGACTCATGCTATTAAATTATACTTTTCCAAATGTATCATTAAGCTCATCCATAAGTATCATCTCAGATTTATTTCCTAATATAGATGTTACCCTTACAGGTCTGTAATTTTAATCTTCTCCCTTCTCTCTTTTTAACCTTGAGATGAGGTTCCTTCTTTTCTAGTCTCCTGGTTCTTCGCCATTAACAAAAGACTTCCTAAAATAATTACCATTCAAGGATCTGATTCTTCACTGTGGTCATCTCTGCTGGGTTAATTTACTGGAGTCTTTGAGCTTCTGCTGGCTAGACAGCCTCGTTCCTCTGAAGGCCCTCTTGCTACACCCTGCTGCGGCAGTACCCTTGGTACCCGTATGGTAGGGGAGTTTTGTATTTTGGTACTTACCTTTTGCTTTCTTCTCTTCTTCTCACGTCTGTTGCAGTTCCTGTTTAGAAAAAAGTTGTCATATCCTTTGTTGTCAATGGGTGAATACTGTCAGAGCAATATTTTTTTATTTTCCTAATTTTCAGCAATATAATTGGCACCTAGGAAAATCTCACTTATTGATATATATATATATATATATATATATATATATATATATCAATAGGTATATTTTTAGTGATAAGTTAATCAGATGTTTTGAGTTATCATTACTTCTCTTACTCAACAAAATTTTGAAATGGACCTTTTCACACCACCCAATGATTCATATTTTTCAGAATGCAGTCTCTCTAATTCGTGTATCCGCTTAACACCCTGGTGCAGTGTTAGAGAAACACTTAACACTGTCTGTCCATCTGGACCCCCTCTTTGCTCAGTGACCACTGTTTCCCAGCAGCACTGAAGCAGGGTGATCCTGGTATTGTGTACTTCTATACCCAGCCATATTTGTGTGTAGCTTTCTGTTACAGTACTGAGAAGTTTGTTACATTAGCTTATTTTGCTTTTAAATTACAAAGAAAGAAAGAAAGGAGGGAGGAAAGAGATAGAAAAAGAAAGAAAGGGAAAGAAAGAGTTACAGTAGCACTAAGTTTCTTGATAGGATATTAAACAAAACAAATCTCCAATGGGTGTTATTCATAATTTCATGATTTTTAAAAAATAGATCTTTTAATAAATATAATTTGTTATTATTATGGTATTGTACAGAGAGGTCACCGTTTCATAAGTCGGATAGTGAGTACATTTCTGTTTTGGACAGTGTTACTCCTTTCTTTCCTTTCCCTGTTTTCTCCTCCCATCTCTGCCTACAAGTTGCATAGTTCATTTTCTATAGTTTACTGAATACCATGAGTGCATTTGTCCCCCCTTCCTCCCTCTCTTTCTGTGCTCCCCGTTAGCCCCCCAAAATGACTAAAAAGCAAAACAAACACCAACAACAACACAGTACAACAACAACAACAACAAAAAACAACACCATGTTTCCAAGTCCTTGAATTTGTTTCCATAAATAGTACTTTAAATGTTCCAATTACACCTTTGTGTTCTTCCCCTAAGGGCATCCTCCTCTAGGCTGTGTGTGAATCCACGCAGTCTTGTATAAGTTATCATGTCCAGTTGTGTTTTAAATCCAACTTCCATATATGAGAGAAAATGCACTGTTAGTCTCTCTGAGCTTAACTTTCTTCACTTTTTTTGTTGTTGTTGGTCGTGGGGCCTGAACTCTGGGCCTGGGCGCTGTCCCTCAGCTCTTCAGCTTAAGGTTAGCACCCTACCACTTGAGCCACAGCACCACTTGCGGCTTTTTCTGCTTATGTGGTGCTGAGGACTCGAATCCAGGGCCTCATGCATGCAAGGCAAGCACTCTACCACTGAGCCACCTTCCCAGCCCTTACTTCACTTCTAACATAATTTGTTCTAAATCCATCCATTTCTCTGCAAATGGCATATTATTCTTTCTGATGAATGAGTCAAATTTCAGTTATATGTACCATATTGTTTCCATAACTTGGCAATTGTGAATAGGTAAGTGCCTTTACCATACCATATCCTGACTTGTAATGTTCTGGATAGAAGTCCAAGAGTGGTATGTCTGTCTGGGTAATAGGGAAGGTCTATATTTATTTCTTTTAGGAATCTCCAAACACAGAGTGTTTGGAGTGTACAGAGTGATTGTACATAATGTGCATTCCACCAATAGTACAATAGGGTTCCTTTTTCCCCATCTCCACCAGCATTTGTTGTTATTTGAATTTTGATGTTGGCCAATCTGAGAGGAGATGGAATCTGTGTTATTTTGATTTTCATTTCCTGCCTGGCCAGCATTCTGGCCAGTTGAGCATTCTCTCATGTGTTCATTTACCATTCTTCTTCTGAGAAATCTCTCTTTAGCTTCTTTTCCCATGTATTGATTTTCTTATTAGGTTTTTGGGTAGAGGTTAATTTTTTGTTCTCCTTGTATATTTCAGATATTAGAGCTTTATTGAATGTATTGCTGGTGAAAATCTTCTAGTCTGTTGGCTGTCTTAGTTTGGTACCTATGTCCTTTGCTGTGCAGAAACTTTTTATTTTGATGAAATCCCATAAAATAGATCTCAAAGTAGTTAAGTTGTCTAAGGATACTTAACTGGAATATCACAACTCCGTATCAAAATCACAGCTATTTTCAAGAATGTTCTAGTATGTAGTTCTGTATGTTCTTGAAACCTTAAACATTTGGAGTTGAGCTCTCAGAGTATGTGAGTACATGTATTACCAGGTTAAATGTGTTAACTTTACAATTTCCATGGTAAATAACCTTCTTATTTCCCATCTGCTAACTAATCACAGAACATGTCTCACATGAAGTGGGCCAAAGGAATCTAGTGAGCTAGTTGTTGGTGTGAACTTTGTCACCATTGGGAATATGCTGTTTCGAAGCAAGTTCCTTAACCATGTTCTGTCTTTCCTCATCCTCAACGTGACTCACAGGGTTTTAATTTTTTGTACAAGCTGTTCAAATAGAGTCAAGGTGCAGTTTCCCTTGGTAATTTCTACTAGAATGGACTAAAGATGCTGGAAATTCGTGGACATCCATTCGGTTTAGCATTTTTGATAAGACCGCAGGTGCTCCTGTGACTCAGGCTCACCCCCCTCTCCCCCCAGCTACATAGAAGAGTTTTAATGCTTTAATGTTTAATGCGCTTCCAGAAAGAAAGCCTTATCTACTTCTTTCTTGCATGACAGTGTAATTCAGAACCACAGTGAAACCTCTTCATTGCTTTCGGGCCACATTGGCACATAGTGACATGGGTACAGAGCAGTGTGATCACCTCGTGAACAGGCGAAGTTGCAGTCTTATCAGGACCAGCAGTTGAAGCATTAATGAACTGCATTCTGAACGTTGAAATAGTGGGAAACAAAATTATGAGCTTATCCTGCACGACAACTTCATTGACCAAAATTCTAAGGCAAAAAAGGATTGTGCAAAGTTAGAGTGGAGGGAGCCCTGTGATTATATCAGGTAATTGATGGGGCTTTTATGTTTTTACAGACCTTTCACCAATTGTCTAATTCAATAGAACTTATTTATTTAAAAGTTTACACATCCTCTCTTATTTTGGTCCCTATTAACAGGCAGTTTTATATGATAAACACAGTAGGTATTGATAAATCCTACTGCTAATTCTGCATTAAAGATTATTATTTCAATTGAAGATTCCATGAAGATGAATAGGAGTTTTTCTTTTTTTTTAGATTATGCCTTTTATTAATTCATACACAATCACCTGTCTTCTGGCTTGTTGAAACAGTAAGTGAGACAGCGCTTGCCACAGTAATGCCTGTCAACGTGGCTAGCCATGAAACCCCAGCACCACATTCATCTGAAGGGCGTGCTCGACGAAGACGGCTACTTTTGCCATTTTCATCCACCTTGTAGTATTTCAGGACAGCTAATTTAACCTTCTTTCTCTTATGCTTGTTCTTCTTAGGAGTGGTGTAAGACTTCTTCCTTTTCTTAGCACCACCCCAAAGTCTCAATACTAGATGAAGAGTGGACTCCATTTGGATGTTGTAGTCGGATAAAGTTTGTCCATCTTCCAGCTGCTTCCCAGCAAAGATCAGTCTTTGCTGATCAGGTGGAATTCCTTCCTTATCCTGGATCTTGGCCTTTACATTTTCTATAGTATTCGAGGGTTCAACCTCGAGTGTAATGGTTTTCCCCATAAGAGTTTTAACGAAAATCTGCATCCTGGCGATGGTCCCACCGCTGATGGTGGATCGGAAAAAGCAGGAGATGTTTTTCAAACTATGAGGGAAACTTAGATATATTGGTTAATTATCTTTGAAATTTAGTTCAAACTAAAGTATTATATATTATTATGCTTTCACAATTTCATTCATTTATGCTTGTAATAGGTAAAGTGACTACTATGTAAGTTTTCTTTATTTCTTTAGCTTTTCTAAAGTCATTTTAAACTGACGTAATTGCTGCAGAATAAAAAGTCTCTTCAGTCTTTCATCTAACTTCGCCAAATGTTAACAACGTACAAGCATAGGAAAACTTCAGAGGCCAAAGAAATTAACATTCATATCATACTGTTTTACTTCACTATGTTCTCTGTTCAGAGCCTGTCAGTTTTTTCATTCACATCCTTTTCTTTTTCAGGATTTAGCCTAGGGGTCAGCACTCCCTGTGTCTGCTATATCTTCGTAGTCTTCTGCTCATGAAAGCCTTTTGGTCTTGTATAATCTGGACACTTCTAGAGAGCTTTGGTCAGTTACCATATAGCATATCTTTTATTGTGGTTTAGCCTAATGTTTGTTTACAATTTGTTTGTGTCCATGAAAAATGTCTCAGAAGAAATGTGTATTCTTTCAGGGAACATGATAGCCCAAGATAGTAACATGCAACCGTGGAATGAGGTCTGGATCTGCAGATGCCTCTACTAGAAACGGACTCATTTCCATTTTTAAACAATGTATGTCTGTGGGAAAATAAGCTTAAATTCTGCAAATAGACTATTTCTCCTCAAATATTTGCCCATTAACTTTGATATTCATTAGAAGATTTCACCTGAATAAAAACCTGTGTTTTCCAAATGATGACTTCATTTGTTCTCCTTTTAAGAATTAGAATTCTATAGTGTCTTTTCTTTCTCTCTGAAAAGCATATTTGTTCTATTGATTTTTATCAGTATAGATTTATTTGATTCTGTGACTTATAAATCAGAACCATTGTGATTTATTTTCTAACTGAAGATTTAGTTCACTATTAGATTTTTTTTTTTTTTAGGTGGGATCACATCCTTGGATATGCCTCTTTCCTCTTATGAGCATCTTTTTACTTCCTTTACTAGTGTGCTCTGGTACTCTCTTAGACCTAACGTGGACCACTTTTTTAAGGAGCCGGTTTCCTTTTATTTGAGAGTGGCATATGTAAACCAGTACTGTGTGTTCCCGGTGTTTCTCTGTTCCTCCGATTCTGTGCCTTCTTAGCAGGAAGACTAGGCATGTGTATGTACACTGATTATTGCTTTCTCACAAATATCCATGGTTTTAAAATCTTTTGTACCACAAACTACAAAAGAGAAATAACCTGAGCTTCAACAGTATTTTAGAAATTAGTGTGTCAAAGACACCATCAAGAAAAAGAAAGGGAAATCTATAACCTGGAGAGAATGCTTCCCTTATCTGGAGAGCCATTTTCCAGAGAAGCCTTCACATGTCTAATAAGTTCACAGAAGTATGTCCATTGTTATTCACTGGGAAGATGAAAATCAAATCCAGGTGAAACACTGCATCTAAGTTGCTTATTCTTTAGGGCAGTTGTAAATAGAGCTGCTATATATATTCATATACAGGGTTGTTTTTTTTCATAAAGAGAAGATATCTAGAAACAAGAAGCTTGTATTATATGGTTTGTGCATATTTAACTTTTCAAGAGCACTGCCAAACTATTTTGCAAAGTTGCTTTACATTTTCTTTCTACCTATAACATCAGTCTTTTTTACTCAGCATCTTTATTTACACTTCTTATTACTAATATTTCAATTCATTCTTTTGAGTGTTCAGTGGTGTCTTAACCTTTTAATTTTTCTTTTTATTCATCACTAACTATTATGATTTGGATGGGAATTGTTCCCCAAGAAGGCTCATCTGTTCAGTGCTTGGTCCACAGCGGGTGCATCTAATCCTTGAGTGGTAATTAGACCCTGACACTTCTCACTTCATCGGGGGTCAGTCCGTTGATTTCTTAGTGAATGGGCTATTAGGAGAGGTCTTACTGGAAAGTGATCATGGATAGCGTGTCTTGGAAAGACCTCCCAAGCGCTGTTCTCTTTCTGACTTTCTGCTTAGTTGAAAGCTCTGCCATCCCACCATCATGCTGTATGAATGGCCCAATGGTGAGGCCAGGAGTCCTCTGAAACCATGAAGAGAAATGAATCTTTCCTCCTTTTAAATGGTTTCTCTCAAATCAACAGTGACACAAGTCTGACCTATGTACTGACGACGATGGTGAGCATCAATTCAGATGTGACTTGTTTTGTTCCCTTTTCCCTTGGAAATAAGTTCATAGTATTTTTTTTAATGTTTTGACATGAGACCTTTGTCAGAAATACAGTGAGAAAATATTTTCTCTTGTCCTTTTTCACTCAACAGTGTCTTTCACAGGCAAAAGTCTATAATATTCTTCCAATTACTGATTTTTTTTTCCTTTCTGGGTGCAAGTGGCTCACATCTACAATCCTAGCTACTAATGATCTTTAGATCATAGTTTGAAGCCAGCCCAGGCAGGAAAGTGTGAGATTCTTATCTCCAATGAATCAAAAAAATACCAGATATAGAGAATTTTTTATGGCCTTTGATACAGTATTTAAAATACTGATAAAAAATACTCTTTTTTCTAGAAGCCTTATGCTTTTACATATACCATTTAGTTGTGTGATTCATTTTGAGTTATATTTTGTGTAATGTTTGCTATCTAAGCCGAAATTCTCTTTTCTACATAAAGGTGTCATTTGTTAAATGCACTGTGTTTCCGCCTTTGAATAGTCTTTGCACTTCTGTTGAAAGAAAGTCAGCAGTATTTCTTTGGGTCAGTTTCTTTGCTCTATATTAGCATCACAATTTTTAAAAATTAAGTGTACATGAGTTTTAAATTTTACCCTTAAAATGTCATGGTTGAATACTTGTATTTTCCTTCAATGTTATTCCTCCTCTTTAGTATTCTGTTATCTAATTTAAACTCATCAAGAATGTCAGATTTGTCACTGTCTTTTTTTCTTCTCTTGAATGACTTGCTTACTGAGCTTACTATGCTATTCAAAAAATCTTATGGACAAATGATATGTGAGATATGTATGAGAATACAATGTACCCAGTAACTTGCTCTCTGCTGCCCTTTTATTACTATTGAATAAGAAGTTATTTTCATTGTTTATGATATAATTCCTTTCGGGTCAGTTTTGGCATCATAATTAATACTCATCTAAGTCATGTTTCTTATTGATTAACCAGTCAAAAGTCGCTGAATACTTCTGAAAAATGCTGTTGTGCAATTCCATTATTGTGTGACCATCACAGAGTGTGGTAACACAAACTAAAATACTGTAGCCTTCTACATTACTACCTACCTAGACTACATGCTGCATCTATATCATTATATCTATTATAACATATTTCTCCTATATGATGAATGAAATAACATGATATTAAATCAGTCATAAAAGCTTTCAATCAAGAGATTATTTTAGCATGTATATAAATGGAATCACACTGTAGTTGTCTGCTGTAATGAGCTTATTTCATTTAACAGTGTGCCTAAGCCTGGTCTTTGTCAAGACCTGTTTCTGAGTTTCTTTCCTTTTAGGGCTAAATGCATCACAATTCACAATAACTATAAATACCAAAGGCAATCACTTCAATCTTTTCTCTTATTTTCTATACATACCTGTATTAGAAGATTCTAACAAGTATCTTGGGTGGTAAGGATGGCTTTCTGATAGTGCTCAGATGGGTGAAGGTGAAAAAGCTAAACATTCAATACAGCACTTATAGGAATAACAAACCAAAAAGAAATTAGATGGCATATGTTTATAAGCACCTGAAGCATATAAATCATTAGAATAAATTTTTAAAATTAATTTATTGTTGAAAAGTAAGAACAATATTTTAACTTACAAACTTGCTTACTTTATTTTCTTTTTTTTTCCAAAGTAATGATAAAAACACTTAGAGATATATTCTTTTAATAGATGATAATCCATCATTGTAAAGCAGTCTGTTGAATCACATAATAGCTTTTACTGCAGCAGAAGAAAGCGTAGGCCCCAACTTGATAAAACAGTATTTTTGATGGCTGGTCTAGATCCATCTTAACAAGCTCTGCTCAGACATGTTCGCTCTCGTCACAGCTATTAGTGCCATTTGTTGAGTAGCGTGTCAGAGTGATTGGCAGGAAGTCATTCTCTCTTCTTGTAAGAAATCATAATTTTAGTGCATGCTTAAAATAAAAAACCTGGCATACGTGATTTCCTGTTTATAAAAGAAAAGGGCAAGTCTTTTTTGCAAGGGGCATAGATTAATTTAATCACATTGCATGAAATATAAATTCTTTTTGAAAGAGAACTCTTTTGGGGAACCAAGTTCCAGGATTTGCTTTATATTCCTAGTCTGGTTTCACTACATCAGAGTGAAATACAGTACAGGTTTCCTTTCAGATGTTAACCAGGGACCAATCTGGATTTCTTTTGTCTTAAAGAGAATCCATGTCTTAAATAATGAAATAGCCTTTTGCATTTAAGTTGCGATCAGTCTCAGTGAAAATGATTGAAACAACTCAACAAATTAAATTTGTGAAAAACTTAAAATAATGCCTGGCATCTATTATGGGCTTTTCATGTATTTAATTAATAAAATATATAATTGAAATTACTCTGTCTTCTGTCTTCTAATTAGTGATGTAAGTAGGTGCTGCTCATGATAGATAAGGGTCAAGATTCCATGTTAACATAGGTGGCCTAGATTGTTGACATACTGTGCATATTCATGTACATCTACATTATTCTTTTGGTAGTTTATCCTTCATATTTTCTTGATCTGAAACAACACTCCAGACTCATAACGTCTCCCAATTAAGTAGTTAAATTCCATACTTTAACATTTGTGTGTTTGTGTGTGCGTGTATGAATGTGTGTGTGTGCACGCATGCCAGTCCTGAGGCTTGAACCCAGGGCCTTGAGGGTATTTTGCACCAAGCTAGTACTATACCAACTGAACCACAGTTCTACTTCTGACGTTACAGGAGTTTGCAGGTAAGAGTCTCATGGCCTTTACTGCCTGGTCTGGCTTCAAACCATGATCCTCACTTCTCAGCCTCCTGAGTAGCTAGGATTACAGGCCTGAGACGTCAGAGCCCAGCTCACATTCTTTATTTAAGTAAATATTTATTAAATATGTTACATTTTTATAAAACACACAGTCAACATTGATCTAAGGTGCTTCTTGGTGCGTTTTTGAGTTTTTCGTTTGGTTTTGGTTTGTATGCTTTTTTTTAATGACATCACTGGGGCTTAAACTTAGGGTGTGAATGCTGTCCCTTAGCTTTTCTGCTCATGGCTGTGGTTCGAGGCTTTAGCGATGGCTTCACTTCCAGTTTCTTGGTGGTTAATTAAGCTAAGATACTCAGAGACTTTGGTGCCTAGGGTATCTGGCTTTGTAGCATGGTCCTCAGAGCTCAGTCTCCTGAGTAGCTAGAATTAGGGAGTGAACCAACAGCTGCAGCCTCTGGCTTTTTCTTAGTGTTTTCAGGATAAACTATTGATAAAATTAGGATTTTTTTAACTTCCTTTAGATTCAGACAGCAAATTTGCCCCTTAATTCTGGGATCAGATAGAGTAGGTTTCCCTGTGGAAACTCTTGTGCACATTTAATTTTAATCAAGTTCTTTTGCTATGAGGGCTCTTGCTATTTAAATGGACCTTGGAAATCCTGTTTGCTACAGAGATGGAACTGCAGCTATAATATGTACAACTCGAGGGTAAATGAAGATGATTAATCTTAAGTGCAAAAAGGCAAGTTGAAGAGTGCTTGATTTTGTAAGAATTGAGTAATCAGAGCTAGGGGCAAAGCAGATGGGTTCCAGGACGTGAGAACTCACAAGCGTTTGTAGCATCAGTAGCTTGTGCATGAGGAGTTCTAAACCACATTCAGTGAAATGCTGAAAACAGCAGAGAAATGAAACAGGACTGTTCTTTTAATGAGGCTGAGTAAGACTTAGAATGTTTTATATTTTACTTTACTGTTCACTAGTATAGCACCTTCATCCATATTTCTAGCTTCTCTACCTGCATGTAATGAAGAAAGAGAAACTTGTGTATATATACACTCAAGCTAGTGAAGAGAGAATGTAATTTTAATGTAATTTTAAAATTATCTGCATATGTCTGTATAATTTATATTCTCTTTGGGAGGTTGGGTGAAGGAGTTTGAGTTCACATCAGCTTGTGAGCGCAGTGCATGCTGATCAAGGTCACTCCTTCCCTTCCTGTCTCTCCCCGCCCCACCTTTTCAAGTTACCCAACTTGGTTCTCACATGTCTGCACTGAATAGTGGGCAGCCATAGTGCACACACTGCTCATCAACTCGGAGAATGAGGCAGGAGCATCCCAGATTCAACACTAGCTTTTCTGTGATGAATGCTTTTAGATTATGAATCCTTTAAAAATTCTTATCATTATAGTCATCAGCAGCATTATTTTATTTTTATTACTATTATTGTTGCCACTACTGGGGCTTGAACACATGGGTGTTTTGCTAGCTCTGACTTACTTGTTCAAGGCGCTCTATCACTTAAACAGTACTTCCAGCTCAGATTATGAATCTTTTTCCATCAAGCAGAACTCAACCCTTAAAGTGAGTTTGACTTCAGATAAAGTTCTATTGTAATTTTAAATATATTTTCTTTTTTTTAATATTTTCTTTTTTTTTAACTCTCATTTTTCTGGCTAAGGAAGTGTGTTTTAATGATATTTTATGTTCAATTTCAACATACCAAATCTGTAATGTCTTTCTTGCATTAACAAAGATGTTTCAAATCCAGGGCAATGCATTTTTTATTACTTATGGCAGGATCAGTTTGGGTATGTACATCTTCTAGGCATTAAGATGTCAAGGTTCTCAACTAGTACATTAATAGCATAGTCATTTTCACTTGAGTGTAGGAAACAATCTTATTGTGGTAGTACAGACTCAGTTGAATATTTGGCTCAAAGTTTTTAAGCTAAAACTAGAATGAGGCATGTTGACATTTTAGCTTTATTCCTGTATGTTCAGGTTCATGAGCAATTTGCCTCTACACAGGTCCAGTAATGAAGAAGAAAAAAGACTCTCCTCCCTACTATTTCTGTCTTCTGAGAAGGTGTTCTATTGTGTTGCATTTCCTTAATTGTATGCATAGTTCTTTATATTTCTAAGCCATCTACAGATAGGATCCTGTCTTTGATGTGAGTATTTCACTCCTTCATATCATACAATTCTAGAAAATTGGATACTAACATCCCAGTGATACAAGGTTTATCCTGTGGAATCTCAGCTTCCTGCACTATTTCCTAAATGTTAATTCATAGTATTTTTGTTGTATCTAGTGATGAGATAAAAGTGACTTAATTTTTAAGCTTTCTTAGTTTAGAAAGTTTTGTAAATTTCTCTGGGTTCAGGAAACTTATATTCTGTTTCTTTAGTTCGTATATTGCAGATACGCAACAAACCTTCTGAGGCAACTATAAGTCCGTTTTCTTTGAGAACTGGTAATTGCTCTGATATTGAGACCTTCTGATGGTCATCCAAACCTTTTGAATGGGCTCTTTTGTTCCACGATTCCTGTGTAGACTGATGATGCTCAGTGTGTGCTCACAGACACCATCCGGTAGTGTCTGCTCTACCACCCCGGCAGGCATGGCCCTGCCCTGGCAGTGAGTAGACACTAGTTTACACGAATACCCATTCTCTGTGTGAGATCTATAACAAGAAACTCTGCGGTGTGTTTTTTTGGAGGTTCTTCTGGAAATGATCTGTGAGGAGCATCAGCGGAGACTTTTCATAACCTTCTTTCTTGTTTCTATTCCTGAATCGGAGACAAAGCTAGAAAGTTGCGTTGACCTGATTCCACCTTGTTAGAAATAATCGACCACATTATATAGGACAACTGTTGATGAGCACACACTCCTTTCCAAGTATTAACATGTTTTTAAGAGTCTTATTTAACTTCATGAATATACCCCCTCCCCCCGCCCTGCTACTACTAATCCTAACTTAATGGTGGGAGGGAGCGGGGAGTGAGACAAAGTAACTGACCTGAACTCTTAAGATTAGTAATTAGTCAGTGTAACATTATTATGCCACTACTTTATGACAGATGTTATATGTGATTCTTGGACCAAATGTCACTATCTCTAAAGTGTTTTATCAATTAAGGTTCAGAAACACTTTAAGTGGCATGGTCTAAGGGATGTATTATAGGAATTAGATCTTTGATAGTTATGAGAACTAAAACTTTAAAAGTGGTCCTAATGGAATAAATGCAGTTTATGTATGACGCTTCACTTTAAATTTAGAAGTTTTATATCTACCATATTTTATGCATATCACATCCTGTATTTTCTTGACAAATTACATTTTTAATGTAGCAGGAAGGTAATTAAATCAGATTATTTCAATATTAATTTAACATTGTTTGATTAGGTAACTGAATTTGAATCAGTCATTGGTATTTAACATGTAAAATGGTGGCATGTAAGATGGGTGCCACTGGCACCCATCTATAATCCCAGCTACTCAGGAGGCTGAGCTCTGAAGATTGCAGTTCAAACCCAGCCCAGGCAGGAAAGTCTGTGAGACTCTTATCTTCATTATACTACTGTAAAAGCTGGAAGTGAAGCTATGCTTCATGTAGTATAAGTGCTATCCTTGAACCAAAGAAGCTCAGAGACAGCTCTTAGGCCCTGAGTCCAAGTCCCAGGCTCCTCACCCCCCCCCCCAAAAAAAAAAAAAAAGAGAGAGAGAAGTGGTGTCATTGGAAGACTGAGAGCACTGTACTGTGGATTATCAGTGGTGCGCAGATTTTGTCATTGTCTGCATAGTATTTGTACTCAGAGCTTTTGCAGTTCTATTTCCTGAATAGCCAGTTGTTTTAATTTGCTCTTTCTTTTCCACCTGTTCCTATCGTGCCTGTGTGTTTATCAGTGGACCACATAAAATTCAAAATTCTTACCATTCTTCTTTTGCTTCTCTTAACATTTTTGATCTTATTTATCACATATATTCAGTCCTAATAGGTTAGTGTAGTACAATTTTTCTATACATCTATCCTCTGAGGTATAAAGTGTGTGTGTGTGTGTGTGTGTGTGTGTGTGTGTTAGGTCACAGTGCTAATCTGGTTTTTTTTTTTTTTAATCATATGCTGGTTAAAAATCTAAACTTAGATTTGGGTGGATTTCCAGTTACTATATATTATAATGATTCTGCCACCTTTTAATTTACTCTGACTGTACTATTAACCTTTCATAATTAAGATGGTCTGTCTGTTTGACACATAGTATGCTCTTTTTAGTTCTTTTTTTTTTTTTAACCTCTAACCATTTCTTTTAACATGTCCCTCGTTTACTCATGGTCTCCTTCAAATGCTAAATACTGTCCCATTTATCCTCAGTAACCATGCTGAATTTTTCTGTCCTTTTTAATATTTAGGTTTTATTGGATGAATGTACATTGCCCCTTCTCTAACTGTGTCTTAAATAATTGTCACTTACGGGAATTAAGAGCTACAAAGAAAGGAAAATGCTGACCCATAGACTGAGCAGAGGGAGAAAACGTTCCCACTGGGTCCAATTTCCTCAGAAAGACCATCAGGATGGTGAGTAGGGTCTGAAATTATAGTCTGAGTGACCTCTAGAAAATGATCAGTTCACAAAAGAACTTCCTTATGTTTGCACCAAGAAAATAGGGGTGGGGAGCGGCCACCCCCCAGTGACTGACAGCTCTCTGTGTCCTTGGCGAGGTTATCAAATCCAGGAAGAGGGAATAAGAGTTAGAGCACCGAGTGCTAGTTGACAGCAGGTAGACATGCTCCAGTTCCGTGCATAGGCCATGTGCATCGCTACTTTCATCCTGAAGGGGCTTTCCATTCTAAAGGAACATGTTCACTCATATGTTCTCCTCCTCCTACTTTTGAGCATAATTCCAGCTACATAGTTATATGTAATACAGATTTATTCATCTCAACATGTATATCAGTACCATCCATTAGACTTTCACTTTCCGCTTGCCTTTTACATTGTTTTTCATTCTGTAATCTGGACTCTGGAGAGTAAATTATTGAAATATTGGAAATGAAGCATGAAAAAGTTTATCTTAATTATTTCAGATATTTACATATTGGCAGACTATCGCTATATTTTCTTTTTAGCAACAGTACATAACAAGTAGATTTCTTTATGTATGATGAGGTTTAGTATCTCAATAATACTTTGACATCAGAAGACCAATATGGAATGATTTTTAAAATTAGTTGTATTTTCAGATCTTATATCAACCACAGACACTATATAAATGATATGTGAAGAAGTAAAGCAAAGAAAATAATTAATGAAGTAGACATTCTTTTAGAACAGCTTCACATGAATTGCATTTCTCATTTTAAACTTTTACACATAATAAAAGGAGACATAAGTAATAGACAGCTGCAAAAGACTTGAATAACAACCAGAAAACAGAAAAATGAAGTTTCCCAGTCATTTAGGAGAGAGCATTTGCAGCACAGAAGACAGATACAGAGGTAATATATTTTCCCACAGAAGATCAGTATTTCTAATACACAGAAACCTCTCTTAAACTGATCTTTGTAAAATCTGAGTAAGCATTTAAAAACGTGATCACAAGAAGGTTGTAGAAAGGTGAGCCTTATTAGTGAATACTGCAGCAAGTCAGTGAGATGCCCATTTCCTTTCATGGATCTGAATGGGCCAGATCTCGTTCCCTCCCTCCTCACCCCTTCCCCATCTGTACGTAGCACATTTATGTACCTTTATTTATATTGATGCATTGATTAGTTGATTTCTGGTGACAGCCTGTGCTGTTAAAGCTTTATTGGAAAGAAAGCCAGACTTAAAAAAAAGTAAATATATTTTAAAAAGTAAATAAAACTGAAACCTATAATTGTTCTTTATTTGTAGGGATTATGTCACATTTTCATTCATGAATATACATTGTGTTAGGCTTATTAGATTTACCTATTCGTATTTAAAACCTTTGTCTCAGCATTTCCACTTTTTCGTATCGGGTTTACAGATTATAAGTACTAGGCTCAAAGGGTACTGCGATGTGAGTTATTGTACCAGGTCAACTGCAGGTGCTGTGCCTGCTATGTTCACTTTCGTTTTTAATGCCCCCAAATAGAGGGCCAGTTGTGGTGATTTTGCCTGTAATCCCGGCTACTTGGGAGACAGACAAAGGAGGATAGCCATTTGAGCCCAGTCAGGACAAAAGCCCAAGAGCCATGTGACCATGTCAGACCTCTTGGAACTTGTTGCAGGAAGAATGGCACAAGTTACACAAGAGCTGAGAAAGGCGTTCGTAATGACAGCAGTCAGCCTGCTTGAAGCAGAGGCTCTTAGGAAAAAGTCTGGAGGCTGTCAGAGCACGACGGGGTGGAGTGAGAAGGAGACGTGGCTGAGACCAGAAGCGGAGCTCGGCACAGGTGTGGGCCCAGCATTCTAGACAGGAGGGGCTAGAAGAAAGACAGACCCCAGAAGTTAAAGAAAGTCAGATGGGATTTTTATTAAATTAACCAGAAAACTCATGGAAGTTGTTAACATAGGAGAGGCATGGTAGGATCTGTGCCACTCACTAGCTTGTGCCCTGTTCAAATGTCTAGAATCACGCATCAATCTTCCTTTGTGAGACTTTGTGAGAGGATGCTCTGCTAATGGATGAGGCCCCCTGCTGAGGGTTCTTCCTGCAGCCTGGCCCCCGTGCAGTTCCAGGGGTTCCCCACCCCACAGCGAGGTCACTTCTGTGTTTTGATGGTATCTCCAGTCTTCCTTTGCCTTTTAGCCCGGGTGCATGAAGTGTGCACATGAAATGTAGTTGCTTTCTTTCAAAATGTTGGCACCAGCCTTCAGCTTCTCAGCTCAGGGTGGCATGAGTCCAGCACAGTAAGGGAACGGGGAGCCACCTCACTTAGCCCTGTTGTGGGGCTGGTCAGGAGCGCGGGAGACCGCCTGGCACTCCATAGTACAGTCCTTTCTCTTGCTCACTGTGTGAGTGCAGGCTTTGCATTTGGAGGAGTTTCTTCCTTTTGCTTTTCTCAAGCCTTGCCTGTGATGTCTGTGATGTGCACAGGCCTTTTGCTAATCCCTCCGAGCTTCCTGATCTCAGCGCTGACTTCCTTCTGAGATTGTCAGCTTATCTTCCTTGCCTGACACCTGTACCACACACAGCCCCGGTGTTCTCCTTTGTCCCTTGCTCATATACGAGGTACTCTAGAGATCGCTAAGGAAATATTTGGCTATTCCAAGGACAAATGGGTTATAAGTGAGTCTCTCAGAGTGGCACTAAGTGCGTTAACCAGGGAAGTTCTTTCTTCTTTAAGTAGTAAATGAAGTCGGTAAGGCGGTTTCCTTTTGGTAATTTCCTGTTGCACAGACTGTGCCTGAAATGTCAATGTGGAGCCACGTCCGAGGTGATTGTACTGGGGAAAACATCTGGCAGGAAAGCGTCCCCAGCTTTGGTGGCTGTGACTGCCAATGGTTGTCAGTATTTCTGCAGAGAGCAGACGAAGGTATTTTCATGCCCGGGTCGTTTCCACCTCCGCACTCATTCTCCTCACCGTCCGCGGTCTCTGCAGGATGAGCGGGAGCATGTCAGGCACCAGAGAGCCAAAGAGCACTGCAGTTGGGATGCGAGGCCACGCATACCGCCCGGCCCTACTTTCCAGAAAGCTGGAGGGCGTGTGACCTTGCAGACCTGTTGGTGCTCTTCTTGCACACTGCAGAGAAGGGGCAGAGGATAACTTTCGTGTTTCTCTGAGTCTTGCTTGTACATAGATCACTCCTGCAATGTGGAAAGCTTTTCCTTACTCAGAGAGCCTCACAAGAGCTGCTTGTGTCCAGAGACAAATTCTAAGCATCACAACTATGTTTAGAAGCTTTTCAAAATCTTGGGTGGCTTAGCAAAATTTCATATTTTTCTCTCTTTTTCTTCAACTGACATTTTTGTGGCAAGAATGAGGGGCTAGGAGATAACCGCCCTAGCAGATGGATCGGGGAGCATAGGAGGAGGCCCTGCCTGGACGCCAAGCAAGCTTGATTTAAAGCAGAAAGACAAGACTTGTCTTCCTTTGATCAGCTTGAAAAATAAAAGCCTTTTTATACCTGTGCTATTCTGAAGTTTAAAATCTAAAATATGTTGGTCATGTTAGTCACATGCATTTGAGAGGCCAGCTGGTGTTTTAGTCCATAGAAGACTGGTCCACAGGGCTACTCATAGCCATGTTTGCCCTCCTTTATGGAAGGAGGGAGGAAGACTTTTACGTGGAAGGGAGGGGAAGGGATTTTGAGTTAAATTCTTTGGATCCATTGGAGTTTTAGTGAAAATGAACCACTGCTATCAAAGGCAAAAACAAAAACAAAAAAAAAAATTCACCATGACAGAGCTAGAATACAGGTCTTAATGCGCAGTTTGTTAGGATGCAGCCAGTCTTTTGCTGACATAACATCAGTTTTGGACCGGTATCCCAGAACTCAGAAGAGGGTAGTATCTGGGGGTAGTATGTGGCTATAGTTAGGAGTTACTATTAGAACTTTTACAATGGGCTGCTGGATAGCTTAGGTCTCATCTGGAAGAGTGTGGATTAATAATAGCTGAAAGGTAGAATGCTATAATGGAATAAATAGTTCTTTCCCTTCTAATAGATTAGCATGTTACATAAAGTTCAAAAGTGGATTATATGTAATCCATATAATTATGCAAGAGGAGTCTGTCTACAGACAGAAATGTGTATAACATTTAGTCTTTTTATTAGTGCTGCTTGATATTCATACTCCTCCAAAGACACCCACTCAAATATAATAGCTATTGTGATCTTTTTTTATCGGAAATAGGATCTGTTGATGATTTTTTTTAATTTAAAAAGTCTGTTAATCTACATTGATTTCTAATTTGTTCTGGATTCCTTAGCTAAGAAATATAGTTCATCACAGGCGGTTCTATTACCTGACAGCAGTTGATAAAGCGTCCATGCACCAAGTGTCAGAAAAGGTTAATATTTATTGATTTTTATGGTGCTACAACCAATGTAGTTTTGCCATCAAAGATGTATGGCCACTAGCAATGGAATTGTAAAACTGCAGGGTGCACACCAGATTTTATTTAACCTATGCCAGTATTCTAGAATTTTTTTTAAATGACAAGTGCTTAACTTAATACATAAAGCTGTGAGTGTGTGTCTATGCTGAACCTCTGACTTAAATTTAATATTTTCATAGGAAACAAAAGGACAGCACTAGAAAACTAAAATCTGTGCTTCAAATACAGCACTCACATTTAGCCTTTTCTTCTACTTTAACTCTATGCTATTGATCCAAAGAGATGCCCAAAGCCAATGATTGCTGAAATTATGAGCACTCAGGGAATTGCATTGGCAATAAAAAAAAAGTATATAATTAGCAAAGGGAGGATTCCCCTTTAAAAAAAAGGTTTAAAGAAACAGTTTGTACAAAGAGAAAAACAAAAATCTTCCCACTTAGAATCCTGAGTTCATTCTTTGATTGCAGATTGGAGTGCACACTGGTTTTGTCCTTTTTCATTGATCTTCACCTGCCTTTCACCTGGCATAAATGTAGTTCCCGGTTTATCCCTAATGTCAGCGGCCAGGAGCCCTTCATATGTATTTCCTTTCTTTACTATGTCTAGGATACGTATTCCTAAGTAAGCTGCTTAATGCATCCAATAATTAATGAATGAAATAAGGTAATTTGTTAATTACTTTTCTATTCTAGAGCATATTAAAATTTGTTTCTTGTTAAATCCTAGGATTTAGGTGTGGATTAAAGCAAAACACTATCTGTATTTGATATTTTAATGAACTTTCTAATGCTTAAAAAAATACACAGAGCCTATTTGACTCACATAATAGGTAACAGTGTCTTTAAATGTTTTAGATTGTCTCTTGTCTACATCCAGTTTTTTCAAATGATGTTTAATCCAACAATCTTTGCTGTTTTTGTGTTTTTAATGTCCCACAGGGAGCTTACCCATTTCATTGTTCTGATTTAGAGAAAAGAGTTTTTCTTTTCAAAGGAAATTTTATGTTGCCTGGAGAACTACTCTCATAGATGGCTGAAATACCATCTTAATATGTAGCAATTAAAATTCTAAAACTGAAAAAAAATTAGAAGCTCTATGAAAAATTCCTAAAGTTTGAAATCTTTTGATAAAGCTTAAAAATTCCATATTCATTTTTCCTAAATTTTGTTTAAACTGTTGTCTGATTTTCTTCCTAAATCTCAGTGTCTGAAGAGTCTTAATTCTTTACATAGCTATTTTTCTAGATCCACTTTAATGATTATTTCATTGATTCTATCCCTTTCCTCCTTCTTAACCAAGCACAATCTCATGTTAATAGCCTAGTAATTAAAGTCTTTCTTTATAACACTGCTGTTTCCTTTCCAGAGCAGCTTGGTGTGGCAGTGCTCTAACCCCAGGGCCCTGGCTCATGCTAGTCCCTCCCCCTAGCCCTTCGGATGACAGCTAGCTGACAGGCTTCCTCGGCACCCCAGTTCATTTCTAAAATTACACTGTGCTGCCGTGGTCGTGCACCCACATCTGAGCACCTCACCTCAAAATTCCTCATTACCTGAGGCATTGGCTGATGTGTAAAGATGGTTTTATGAGATTAATAATTAATTTATCATATTTTAAGCATTGCTATCTTGTAGTGTACAGAAGAAAAGCAATGAATTTCATATCTAAGAAAACCAGAGTACAAAGCACAGTAAAATACAAATAGGGAAGAAATGTTCAAGACCATGTATACTAATTCAGGAGACTGTTTTGAGTCTCTGAACCACAGTATGACTGAATATGGAATTTTCAAGTTTCTCAAAACAAGAGTTTTCTATTAGAATCAGAGAAGCAATAACTTCTCTGCCCTACCCTGGGGAAACTAAACAACCCCTCTGAAGCACCTGTTTCTGTACACGTTTGATTTGATTTTTAGCAGTTGAGTTCATTCTCTTGAAAGATATACTTTTAAAGGACACACTTTACTTTGAGAAAATATTTAACCCCATTTTAAATTGCTTCTTAAGCTTTTATTGTATATTTTCATTTAAAATAAAACATATGCTCTAAATTACAATGAAAACTTTAGTGCCTATCTTGCCGATTTTATATTGCCTTGCCTCTTGTTTTGCTTTCCTTTTTTTGGTTGAAATTGAAAAACTGGTCATGATTTTAATGATTGGATTTTTATTAGAAGTTAAGTACAAGAAACTAAGCATCAATGTACCACATAAAACCATTTTAATTATAAAACATAATAGCAAAAAGTCCTAAGAAATAATGACAAAGCTACGATAATTTATATGCTTTAATTTTGAAAAATTCATCCATGTTGCTGTCCTTGGAAAATGAGCTTTTCAATACATCTTAATGACTACTTTTGAAGTGAGTTAAAAAATATGAAGTGGAGGCATTTTGGTTATCGTTATAATAGTTTTCAAATAAGACTTTATTTAAAAATGTGCTTGTGTTACAGTGCTTGAAGTGAGGTCAGTAGTCTCTGGAGATTGCCTAGTCCATGTGACTAGTGGAGGCATCTCTGTGAAAGAGCCTGGAGACGGCCCTGTCTTGTCCAGCCCATGTCCCATATTACGTGCTGAGTGCATTCACTGAGCTAACAGTCTTTCCTTGTGTTTTCTCCCGTAGTTTTTTTTTTTTTTTTTTCATGTGGTCTTGGGGGGAAGAAAGCAGTGTGTGGCTCTCAGGGACAAGGAGCTTTCTTCTGTGTAATTCACCTCCCTCCCCTTTTTCCAGTGAATAATGCTGCATAATTTTAGCTGAAATCATTACTGGTTTTATGTGGCCTGAGAGAATTGAAAATATCATTAGGAAAAAGGGTCCAAGTAAATGTTTTCCATGCCAGCTCCAGCTATTTCCTGAACTGCAGCTTATTCAGTAACTTCAAAGTAGCACTTTTGGTATGAGCATAAGGCCCTCTTCAATAGGGTGTGATATGAAACAGCTCTACGTAAGTTTAAAAATAGATCTGAGAAATTTTCAGATAGAAAATTAATGGGAACTCCTCTTAGACTGTAGTGGCAAGACCCATGTTCGGGCACGCTGTATGCCTGCCAGGAAGCATACATAGTCCCCGCCCTTCTCCCTCTCTTCTCTGAGGAGAGTGTATCTAGCTGGTAGAGCAGGCACCAGGGCTGCCACTTGTCAGCAGAGCCCGCATTGGGTCAGCCCTGCTCCACCACGAAGGGAATCTCAGTACACAGGAAGAGCCCTTGCTGCTGCGGAGCGCTGGCATCTTCGCTCAGTTCCATATGCCCTGATCAAGCATTGCTCCCCGCCTCCCTCTTTCAAGTAATAGGCTCTTTGCCCTGCCTTTTGTTTCTGATCCCTCTCCTTTTCTCCAGTTCTTCTTTGGCCTCTCACCCCCTCTCCCATTTATTGTCTTCCTTACAAGAGCACAGAAAAGTGTGGTAAATTCACACCGACAAAGCCAGGGTTCAAAGAGAAAAAGTCTTCCAAGGTACAATAATTAAGTGTAGAGCTAACAGCAGAACCCAGCAGCTTCTCTCCTAGTAGACAGTGGACTGAGAGCCCTGTCAACGTGTGAACTGCAGAGAGCCTTGCAAAGAAAGTTGTTCCTTTCTGTCTTAAAAAAAAAAAAGTTAGTGTCTTTTCTGCCTGCTTCTCCTTTCAGCTGTATTACTTTACACATAGAAGATAGAATTCTTTTCCTGGTCCTTTGTCCACACAGACTCTCTAATAGGAGCTTTTCTCACTAGTTAGTGTTGCTTTGTTCTACCACTTTGCATATGGTAGAAATCCCATAGCTTAACTGTTACTTTATGTAACCTGCTTTTTGTTAACACATTCACCTCATGTCACCTTCATTACTCAGTTTGTTTATGAAACATTCTGTTCCAGATTGCTGGGTTTAGCTAACTTTCTCCCCTGCTCTCCTCTCTCTTAAAAAGGCTGTGAATCTGGAAGCATCATTTTTGAAGATTCAATTCTGTTGAAATTATTACTGTACTTACAACTTGTAATATAGTAAACACTGAATTCTCAATAATGCCAAATTAATTTATTCTTTTAGAGATCATTCTGAAATGCTTCATTTGTATTTTTGACAATTATATTTTATAAGAAAAGCAGCAAGACACATGATTCACTCTACTTATATTAATACATTATCAGTCCTGAAGAAGTTCCTGTTTGAGGAAAAATGTCTGAGAGAATTACATTTCAAGCTTTAAGGGGTCTGAATATCAGTTAAATTCATATGTTTCAAACTTGTGTAAGATAGCCATATACAAATGTAGATAACTAGATGGAAGTTAGACAAAGCAACAACTAGATTATCCGGCCTTAAAATATGATTCAAATTAGTAAAAAAATGTAAAGCCAGAAATAGAGAAGTTATAATTTAAGGTGTTTTTTATGAGGCTCCATTTCCGTATACAAATTAGAAAACATAGTAGCATAGAAAATAAAAGGGCAGTTGAGAAGTAGAGAAGCAAATGTAAGAGAATCAAGGTTCTAGTTAGTCACACTGTTGGCATTTTAGAACAGACAAAAAAGGAGTAGAAGAAAGTTAAAAGTGTAATTACATAGCTAATAAACAGGGCAAGAAAATGTGAAATTGTGCAGAAGCCCTTTATAATATTTTCATTCAAGCATTTCTGTCTGGCACACATACCTTTGAAATCAAATACTTTAAGTGACCATTGGGTACTTGGAATTGCTCGGGTATGTTGGTAAATGAAAAGCTTACTGGAAATATATTTTTAATACCAAAAAAAAAAGAGAAAGGACTAGAAGTTAGTGAATGTGGAATCCATCCCTGTTGTTCAGTCAGGTTTAAGAGACCTTCTTACCTTCTCTGTTCTTAAATTCTCTTAAAATAATGTAAAATAAGAGAACTAGGTTTTACAGGCAAATTTTCTCATTCTTCCCTGGTATAATATACCATAATCTGTGAAATTAGAAGTAATAGATGTCAGCCCTAATCCCTGGCTAACCTTTTTGGTGACCTTTCCTTTATCATCTTGATTGAGATTAGGAAGAATGCATAATCTCTGCCATCAACATACCTGTACTTCCCCACAACTTGCCTCTAGTGACCTTGGGAAAAGGGTGTTGATTTCCAGTTTCTGAAGATCTTATGTCCACAAGTGAAGAACCAAACCTATGCTGAGGATATAGCTCAGTGGCAGAGTACTTGCCTAGCTTGTACAGGCCAATTCCCAGAACCAGAAGATAGAATAGAAATAGAATAGAATAGAAGAGGAGTCAGGGCAGAACAGCATAGCATAGATAAATACATTGATTAATGACAAAACCTGATCTTTTTTTTTTTTAAAACAAAGGATTACAGTGACATCCCTGCCATTGAAAAGAGCACATAATTGCCACCATTCTACAGCATTTTAGGATCATGTGACAGCTGACATTCCATAGCACCCAGGGCAGCTATTAGTATCTCTCTGAAATAGGAGGGTTAGCACAGGGTGTACACTCCAGCTCCAGGAACACAACCCTAATGGGATGGAGAGGTACCTTTGTTTGACATGGACCGTTTCCTCTAGAAGTCATCTTAGAGATTCGGGGTGCTGTAGCCAAAAGAAAGAACAAAGCCTAACCAGACTCGTTGTTATGGTTAGAGAGATGGCTCCATATGACTGTTCAACAACCTGTTGTTGTCAGCCCAGAAACAGCAGAAGAGTGTGAGGCCACCCACAGAAGAGTTAGAGGCACAGTTTAGCCCCTGATATCCCTGGGAATAAAAAAGGTTTCCTGAGACCTCCTGTGGCTTGTGTGAGACCCAGGCAGAACTCCTGGTGACGACCTTCCTACAGCATCCTGCAGATACCCCTGGGCCAGAGATAGCTGAGCTCATTTTCTTGACTCTGCCTACCAACCTAGCATGTACATACTTTAAAACAGCAAGGGGATGGAACCATTTGTGCAGCCACAGGAGGTCCTCAATGGATAGGTGAATATGGGTTTCATTCTTCCTGCTGCCATCTTGAAAAATAGGATAGGTTTCACTAGGAAAATGTGCGCGACAGCAAGGTTTAGGTCTAAACAAGCGTTATGCTGTTGTGGTGGTGGTCATGAAGGAAGAAATAGGCGTGGAGTCCCTTTGTAAAGTTGTCCTACCCTCAGAGATGTTACAAACCCTTTTGCTTTTGTCCTCATCCAAACCAGGATGACAGCATTGGCACTTCTTTTGTTTCAAGAAATCTTCAGGCATTTGATACCTCTTCTTGCCCTGTGTGGTTTAATACACACAACACCACCAACACCAACACCAGCATCACTTCGGAATCATCTCTTAAAACCCAGAGCAGCCTCCCATTTTCTTGCTAATGGGAACACTCTGAATACATGCTTCATGCTCTCTCACCTGACTCTCCAGGGTTTTCATACTTTTAACAGGATATGGTTTTTAATGAGGCTTCTAGAAGCTTTAGAAACTTCCTTAATGATTTTGTTTTGACCTTTTGCTATTGCCTTTACTGGGACTGAGTTGATTGTCTATACTGAAAATTTGCTGCCATAAGTCCTATTTTAATATTTCCGCAGTAGCTTTTTCCTTTTTTCTCAATTCTGGAATGGGCACATATTAAGAATCATAATGGGAAATAATAATCTTAACTCCCTTTATGTAATAGCTGTGTATTACCCAAGAGTCTAAGTTACCTCTTTGTTAAGACCATAGCAACTATGATTCCCAGATGTCTCTAAATGTTCAAAATTTTCCCAGCTTTACTTTCTCTGTGTGATATAGACATTTTAAAACAGAACCAAGCAAGAAATGTTCACTACATCAATTACTTATAAACAATGGGAATTCCCACAAGGGAGTGAGCCCTTTGGTATGGGGCCAGGGCTACCCTTCCTTTCCTTTCTGCTCCTGGATTCTGTACTCTCAGGATCAAGTCAAGATGGCTCCCCTGTTCATTCACTTGAGTAGCCACGCACAGGAATATTATGGAAAATGGGCACACGCTACAACACATAGTCCTGGGTGTTACGCAGTGTGAGCTCTCAGTACGCTCACATTGACCAGCTACCCTTGTGGCTTTGTCTTTTCAATGCTTTGATGTTTCTTCCTTTATCATTCTTTAGCTAACAGGAAAAACCTTGAAACAGCATATTTGAACAGCATAGAGTTTGTTTTTCAATTTTCTCTGTTACAGAGCATGTTATTTCTAAATAGCATTTTTGGAATTATTGATAGCAGTACCAATAATTGGGGAATAGGGTAATTATACAAACTAGGATCTGACAAAATAAGAAAATAAATGTAATAATGTTGGGAACTCATCATAATTTTTAATAGAGTATATAAAAAATAGTAAGGTAGAAATTCAGAAATACATACTACATAGTGATCCTGACACAGCTCTATGAAAGGTCTGCCCAAGAAGCCATCCTATTGATTTGGCCGAACAACTCTAGCGATTGAGAATAACCACAGAGCATTTTAAATATTTCTTCAGTTTCCTTCATTCAAAAGTGATACCCCTCCCCAGACCAGCATTTCAATATCATAACCATGTGAGTCTGGAGAGAAGAAAATGTTTGGTTATTTCCAAGTAACGTCTAATTTACTGAAACTAAACCACTAGGTAACTTTGCAGCAAATGTCCCCAAATTTGAGCTTTTGATGGCTGGAATAGACCTCCCCGGTGGGTACTATGGGCCTCATGCTCCGTGGCCCACATGGTTTGTCTCGCTCATCCTGATCTCAGTCCAGGTACCGTGATGTCCTGGTTTACAGACACAGGGAGCCCGAGGGCTGACCCAAAGTCATGAACCCATTGGTGGGCTAAGCATTTGTGGAGGGCTCTCTGGGTAGCCGTTACTGCTCTGGACACTGGAGACAGACTCTAGCCTTCCAAAGGAAGATAACTAATGGCCAAATACACTAGGACAAATAAACATTGTCCTGTCACCTGGACATGAAAACCAGGGGAGAACACCTAATGGCACTTTTATACCAAAAAAAATCTTACAAGGTCATGATCACTAGCATATTTTCTGTGGAAAAGCTACTTGTGAGGCCAAATCACAATCAGAGTGTTGCTTTACTGACTTTATAGCCAGAACAGAGTATTGGAGTTGGACGGGAGAGAACTGCAGCTTTGTCCGTCTGAGACTGCAACCTGTGCTCAGCCTCCCTGCATGGCACTGAGGTGCCCCGGCTGCTCCTGGAGGTTCCGGAACAGCCTGTCCCAGCGGCCGTCCGGGTTCTAGTGTTGTGTGCAGCTCATCCATACCAGCTTTGGGTGGCGTGGCACAGCCTCACAGCAGGCTCCTTGAGTGATGTTTCCTGAGGCCACATTATTTGGGATGTGTTGCACTAATTATGTTGACTTACAGGGTTTTGTTTTTGTTTTTAGTTTGTATAGCTCTTTCTAATGGATTGTGCAGATGAATTGAGTTTTGAAATTGTCCTAAGGAACAAGCAAGAGATGGTTACAGTCTATTATTCTTAATAGATTAGGAACTTGAAACTGTCAGGTTGTGTAAACATAAATATATTTATGCAATAAGTATCTAATTAGTGGATTCCCTGGATATCTTAATTGACAGTTGCTTTCTTACCCACAGGAGAATTTCAAGATGGGGTTTGTTCTATAAGAGTGCCACAATGGCAGTATGGCTACCCATCTGGAGGGAACCGTACACTCTACTCTCCATACCTTTCTGTAAAGGATTTGGTAGCAGGAAGGTTCAGGGTTTAATGAGGTCTTGTGTATAAAGCTCTATTTTGGGCCTATCCTGGGCACTTAACAAGGGAAACTAATGATGAGTACTTTGAGTTCTTCTCACCCTAGAGATGACATTTTTGTCTACTCGACTGTATCCCTTTCCTAGAAAACTTTCCTTTCCTTTGAGAGTATTTCAAATGGCTGTTTTTTTTCTATAGTGGACTCAGAATGCCCTTTCCATCTCTCCTTCCCTGGCCCGTGGCAGAAGCTCCTTAATATTCTTGTGTTTTCAACTGTCTCCAAGCCCCCCAAGTCAGACTTACCAGCTTTCCCTCGTTCAGAAAGTCATAACACATTTCTCAGCAGTGTCCATCTGAGCATAACTGTCCATCCCCACTCAGTAGACACAAACTTCTCTCGAGTATTCCATCCATCCTTCTATCCATCCACCGACCCTTCCCCACACAGCGTTCACTGAAGTCCTCATGATGTGTGTGAAGTCGGCTGAGTGTTTGGGATACAGTCGTGGAAGGGTCAGTACAGAGACGTGTCCTCATCGTTCTCTGGGTCTTATATTTCTGTGGCTTTGTCACAAGCACACAATTAAGCAAGCTAGTAAAGATAATGGCAGGTGCCCCCAAAGACGAGCTGTTTAAGTACCCGGACTCCTCAGGTTCTTGGAGGACTTCTCAGCAGAGAGAATGTCTAAGCTGTATGGGGCTGCTGAGAAGCCAGACTGGCATGGCCAGAAGCTTTCCATGCTGAAGTAAAGCAAAAGGCTCCAGGCATGAATAGTGGTGACCTACATGATCTATAAGTGTGTCCCAGATAGCTGGCTGGCACCCTCATGTAAACATTGGCATACAGGGAGAGAATGAATGTAACAGTAGGTCAGCCCTTACTACTCCTGCTTAGAGCAGAAGCAGAAAGGCTTCTGTACTAATTTTGGCAGGTGGCATTGGTACCTAAGATCAGAGATTCTCACTGAGGCACATGGTTCCTAAATGGTGTAGAGTGAAGAAGAGTAACATGCTTGTAATTTCCAGAAGGAACATGACCTCATTTATATAGTAAACTCTTCCAGGAATTCAGGACTGACAGCTGCAAATCCACCACTATCTGTGATAAGACTTTCTCATCACTAAATCTCTGTATCCTCTACATCAGAAATACTTCATTTCATTTTTAGGAAGCAGCATGGAAACTTTCTGTTGATAACTTCCAAACTCATGGAAGATTGTCCTTGCTGTGTTGCTGGGTTGTCATCCGCAGGAGCTAAACCATGTTTCTCAACTGTCCTAGATGGTTGCAGGTAGTGGAGTAGCCATTGGTGCACCACTTCCGGTTTACTTGAGCTACCCACTGTGGAAATGTGCATCTTGGCTGTCTTTCTCCAGCACCAAAGATCAAGTAGCTAAAACAGCCCCTGGAGCATGTTAGATGTTCTGTCAGCGTCTCTTGTGACAGTGGTTGGGTGTAGGCCCTGCACGGAGTGACCCTGTTGTTCTTTCTGTTCATTTCCCCTCCTCCTTTCTAGATAGCTTCAGCCCTCTTGAACTACTGGCACACACAGACAGCTTCTTCAAGCCCACCGGCAGATACGTCCCTTCTCAATTCTGGGCCTGGGGACTGGGAAGCCAAGCCTTCCTCATTCCCCAAGGCAAGAGGTAGCTTTTCGTGCCTGCCACCTCAGCCCTAGATTGCCTGATAAACTGTGCCTGTGCTTGGTGTATTCAAGTGAAAAAGCCTGGAACCAAAGTCACTGTCCTCACAAGGATCACTCTGTCACTGTAAACTTCTTGACGTCTTGCAGATTGAGGGATTGGGGGAGGGAAGTATGAATTTATAAATTAGTGAATGAGCACTATTATCATGTTCCCAACTAGAAATGTTACTGATCGATCCCAGACTATGTGAATGAACTTCTCGTGGTTGCCAGGTGAGGACCAGCCTCCGTTCCACACCGCTCTCCGCCCGGTCACCAGAAGCAGCCTTCTTCCTCTCCGAGAACCCACACACCCTTTTCTGAACATTCATTTTTCTTTTATCTTCATAGATTAGATTTTACCTTTCTCGTTTTTGAAATAAAGGCTTATGAAAAGGTTTATAGTCAGACAATTGAAGGTGGGATTTTATCTTAATTTTTTGAGACAGGGTCTGCCCAGCTTGGCTGAAACTTCGTGAACCTCCTGCCTCAGCCTCCTCAGTAACTAGGGTACAGGCGTAAGCCCCTGATTCCTCTGTTCCTTTCTATACCCCCATTTCCCAAATAGAACATTTCTGGGGGCTGAAATAAACAAGACATAGATTGCTTTTGAATATCCTGTTCACCCAAAGAAATCCTTAAATGGCGATCATTCTTCAGCATTTTAGAATGTTACTATGCACAATTTAAATAGTTCCTACCAGTTTGTATCTGATAATTCACATTCTTTGTAAAGAATACCAAGAGTTTTCTAGTGTGATCATACATTTACAACTTTGGAAGCAATTACTTGCCTAATATAAGTGCATCCTAGCACTGTATCTGCTTGGTAGGAGTCTCTAAATATGTTTAGTAGTATTTGTAGACCAATTGTCTGGTCAGTAAGTTCTTATACCTTTGAAGTTTTTTGTTGTTGTTGTTTTTGGTCCGTCATGGGGCTTGAACTCTGGGCTTGGGCGCTGTCCCTCAGCTCCTTCAGCTCAAGGCGAGCACTCTACGCTTGAGCCACAGCGCCACTTCCGATTTTCTAGTAGTTTATTGGAGATAAGAGTCTCACAGACTTTCCTGCCCGGGCTGGCTTTGAACATGATCCTCAGATCTCAGCCTCCTGAGTAGCTAGGATTACAGGCGTGAGCCACTGTCGCCCGGCACCTTTGAAGTTTTGATCCAACCCAGATATGACTGTTAGGAACTGCTTGGTTTATATCTTTTTTTTTTTTTTTTTTTAGTACCAGTTCTGAGGCTTAGACTCAGGGCCTGGGCGCTATCCTTACCTTCTCTTGCTCAAGGTTAGTGCTGTACCACTTGAGCCACAGTGCCACTTCTGGCTTTTTTGGAATAATTTATTGGAGATAAGAGCTCATGGACTTTTCTGCTTAGGTGGCTTTGAATGGGGATCCTCAGATATCAGCCTCCTGAGTAGCTAGGATTACAGGCATGAGTACCTAGCTATCAGCACCTAGCTTTCAGTTTATCTAGTTTATCTTTTAAGGAGATATTTTTCTTCTTGGGGTGGAGGGGGTCCGGTTGTGGGACCTGAACTCTGGGTCTAGGTGCTGTCCCTCAGCTCTTCAGCTTAAGGCTAGCGCTCTACCACTTGAGCCACAGCGTCACTTCCAGCTTTTTTCTTTTTGCTTATGTGGTGCTGAGGAATGTAACCCAGAGCCTCAGGCATGCAAGGCAAGCTCTCTACCACTGAGCCACCTTCCTAGCCCCAAGGAGATATTTTTCTTTCTGGTTCCAGAGTTTCAATTCAGGGGTTCATACTTGCTTGCTTATTACATGAGCCATGCCTCTAACTTTTTCCTAGTTTTGGAAATAGAATCTCATAGACTTTCCTTCCCAGGCTGACTTCAAATCTTTATCTGTTGGAATTCAGCCTCTGCTAGAGTTAGGATTACAGATGTAAACCATTAGCATTTGGATTTTAAATAGTTTTATTTTTTATATATATTTGGAAAACTTAGAAGTACTTTCATTTTTTTCCATTTAATGGACTCAAACTTGGTAGCAAAAATCTCTTCCTTTATGAAAGTCTTAAAAGAAGTAAGAATTGATAGCTTTAAATTCTTTCATTTTATTGGATTTTATATCCAGCTTTCAAATAATTCACATTATTAACAGTATTTATGTTATTTGGTATTTATAATTTCTCAGACTTTGTCACTCTCCAGATTGTTCATTGGAGCATTTAAAATACATTTTAAAAGAGCATTTTGTGGAAATCCTTCCATCATTGGAAATTGTATGGTATTTGCACAAATAAGAAAAATGTACATTTCTTAGTTAGATTTGAATGCCTGCATAGGCAAATCCTCCTGACCTTCAGTGATCAAAAATATTTGTGGCGCCCTCTTGGGGCGCATAATGTCTTTTCGGCCATGGTCAGATACTCCCTGCAGCCTGTGTTCAGAGCAGCTACCTTATGAAACCCACTTGGACAACCATTAAATGTAAGACTAGGAGACAGAGTGACTGTATAGCAGACTTTCATGTAGAACTCCCCTCCAAGCACACGGAGCCCAAGCCTGTGTTTGGCTTATTCAGGAGAATAAGCCTGGAACCAAAGTCACCGATCTCCTCCAAGGGCCTGGTTGTAGAAGCAGACAGGCCATGCATCTTACCCTTGCTCTTAACTTAGACACGTCAGTGTTAAGATAGGATTTCTAATGGTTTGCAATAAAAAAAAGTGTTTTTCCACTGTTTGCAACTTTAGGGTTTCTTCTACATATAATACAATTAAAAGTAATCCATCTTTATCAGTTGAGAAAAATTTTCACGTACACCATCTGAAATGTTCAGCAATCTGTTTTCTGTTTTCTCAGTTCTTCTGAATTTGACTCTTATTACCAAACTCATAAATTATGTTTACCATGATGTTTTCACCTTTTTCTATCTAGGAATAAGCGCTTTATTGTTGACTTTACTACATATGTTTTCTTTAGTTTGAGTTCTACAAATAAATGCTGATAATAGTTAATGTCTTTCTTGGTTTTTGAGCCACAGGATTCTTAATGATACTCAAATGTTTCTCAAAGTGTGACACACAGATTGCTAGTATCAGAGCTATTTGGAAATGGTAAGTGTCTTGTCAAATTCAGAGCCCACCTAATGAATAAAAATGACTTCATGTAGGACTCAGCGTTCTTTATTTTTATCGATAATTGTGGTTATGATCACTTTAGAGAGAATCTCTTCAGTTAAGGGCTATGTAGTGCTTTTTTTTTTTTTTTTTTTTAAGAAAAGAGGGGCAGTTGTTTTCATCAGGTATAAAATACAAAACCTCCATTAAAAATGCCTTCCATTTTCAAAATTTGACCAAAGGACACCAAAAATTCTAAATGCTGAAATTAAAGTTGCTGCACTTGCCATAGTGCCTCCATATTATTGCCGTGAGTGAGTGGCTGTAGTTTGGGTGTTTAAAACTGCCTTGCACTTCAGCGATCTCCGCGTGTCTGTTATCTCACTGTTCCTGGCAGGACCAGCAGCTGCTCCTCCTGCCCAAGGAGACCACTTACCAAAGAACTACCTACACGTGGGCGTGTGCATCAACTTTCTCTCCCAAGTTTTTCTTGGCCTCTACCAGGTTGATAAAATTAAGGGCATAATGTTTGAGACGCAAAAGCCAGTTAACAGTAATAGTGCAACTTTTTACTAAGGAAATGGGACATGAATTATAAAGTGTTTCTTTGAATGGATGGTATTAGTTTTGGAACTCAGATTTCCTATACCGATGTCTTCTATCTGGTATTTTGTTCTGAGATCCCACAAAAATGATCTCTTGTCTTAAATTTAATCATCTTCCCAGGTCTTCTGATGTTACATTTGTTCAGGTAGGTATAGACTTTTGTTCTGGGTGTTTTTTTGTGTGTGTGTGAATGTTTGTTGTTGTGTTATTTTGTTTTGCTTTACACTAACACTGACTACCATAAAATTCAGAATGGAAAGAGCAACAAGTCGTGGGTAGAAGTGGTCCAGTGAGGCGCTGTGTGATTTAGTTGTTACACAGGGATAATTCAGGCTGGGGTGATGGGTTCTGAGGATGGCTTTGTGTAGTTTTTATGGTGGCTGCTTTTGGGGTCATATGACCTGTCATAGTCTTCCCATGGCACACTCTCCACTTTGGCGCATAGAACATCACATTCATCGAGGTCCTTCACCTTCCCAACTTCAAAGTTTCATCGTCTTAAACAGTGTCTTTTTAGATGGAACTCACAGTTCTTTCTTGCAGCAGTTGATAAACACCATGTTACCTCAGGTCAGAAATCTTCTTTTTTTGAATTTAAGTCTCTTTCTGACTGATTTCAAGAGTTCTTCTTTTAACTTTCAAAAGCTTAATTACAATGTGTCTTCATGCAGATTTTTGTGTGCGTGTTTTCTTCTTTCAGGTTCATTGAGCTTTTTAATTCTTCAGGGATCTTTCTTCCACCAAATCGGGCGGTTTTCTGACTTTGTTCCTTAAAAATAAAATGTATTCCCTTCTTTCTTCTCTTATTCTTGAATTCTGGTGATTTGAAGAGTTACAAACCTATCATTGAGCCAAGTCAGCATGTTTTATAAACTCATTTATTTTCAAATTTCATAATTTTGATATACCTCTTTTTTGTAACTTCTTTGTTTGCTGATATTCTTCTCCATTTGTTTCCAGGACCAATTCCATGCCTTTCTGCCCCCTTCTGGTGGGTCTTTGGGTTGTGACAGCACTACCAATCTTCAGAAGGAGTTCCTTTGTATGCTTGTATCTTTTCAATTTTACTTTTCATACAGACATCAGTAATACCGAATTAGGAGACCATCCTCCTCCAGTATGACCTTGTTTTATCTACTTATAGTCACAAGGACCCTGTTTCCAAATAAGGTCACATTCTGAGGTACAGGAGTTAGGACTTCAACACACGAATTTCTGAAGGACACGATTCAACCCAGAATAATCTGGAGGTTGAATTAATTTTACATATATTATACTATCTATATTCACATATATATTTTAATAGATACTATGAAATACAGACTTTAAATAGACCATAGTCTAAATAGCAGTACAAACGTAAGGTGAAAAATAGATGGGTATGCCTCATGCCCTGTGTGCCCTGTGGAGCAGATGATTGCCTTGGTCCTGAGGTACGGAGCAGCCCTCTTCACAGTTCTTCTGCTCCTGTGAGTTGCTGACACTTCAAGTCTGGCCTTGCAGTTTTCAGTCCTATCTTGGAATAAGCATAGGGATTTCAACCTTTCGTCTTGAAAAAAAAAAAGGCCTTAATATTCATATAAACCTCAATAATGAAGAGTATAAAGAAAGGAAAACAAGAGAAGTCTCCAATATAATGGCATTATCGTAGATTAATTTGCTACTTGTTTGAAAGATTGTTCTAATGACGTCTCACTTTTCCCCCTAAGTATCAAATTACCCTTGGCAACTTTACCTGATTATCTTAATCATGCTAAATATGAAACTGTCTTACTTGGAGGTGTTACATTTAGAGATGCTATATTTATGCCTTTCAGCAGTATTCCACTACAACTTACATGGAAAAAACTACCAATATTGAAGTGGATTCTTTTGTTCAAGAACGAATATGATTCCCTATTTGGAAGTTGCAGGGTAAAACAGGAAAGAATATTAATTTAGGGCTATCTTGGTTGTATATTTGTAATGTTATTACTTCAAGTATAGGGTAAATCATTATGACCTTAATAACTACCAAATTTTGTATGTATATTATGTATATTCCACATAGAATGAAATTTTGAGCACTGAAGAGGTCTGTCTTTTTCTTAGCTTCTACTTTGTTCTGTCTTTGGGAAAACAAGAATGAGAATCCATGTAGAGTGAAAGTATTAGTAAAATCTGAGATGCTGTCATCTTGCTGCTTCTGATGTGCAGTGTGTAGGGCTGCCAGCAGATTCCGCTGCTTATGTGCAGTGTGTAGGGCTGCCATCAGATTCCGCTGTTTATGTGCAGTGTGTAGCGCTGCTTGCAGATTCTAGGACCCGGTCCATTAATACATACTTTGGTTATGCAGGATTTTGTCCTAATATGCTCAGTCTTTATTTATGTAAAGCATAATTCTGAATCCATTTGAGTAATGTGCATTTAGCATAAGCAGAGTTGTAAGCTGGCATTATTAAAATCCATAGAGTCGACATCCTGGGCTTCTGCTGAAATATGCTTTTAATTGAAGCAGAATTATGGCGATATATTAGCCATGTGAGTCTGATTATTGCACCGCATTGGCTTGCACAGAGCTCCTTCCTCCAGAAGAACATTATGGTATAGCAGCCCATGTGTTGTGGCTAGATATTAAAATTCTATGGTATATATATCTGAATTGTTTGATAGAGTGTTATCTAAGCATATGTTATCTTCTGAGAGATGCATCTTTTAGCCAAGTAGCTTTGAAAAGAAGTTGTCAGTGATAATTATATTTATAAATGATTGAAGGTCATTCATAAAAAAACATGCATTGCTTAAAGAAGCTCTATTTCTATTTCAGCCTCTGGAATGACTAATAGCAGGAATAAAGTAAACATTCTCTGATTGTACTTTTTGCTTACTTTTATGTTTTTATTAAATTATAATTCATACTTTGCATAATAAATCTAGGAAGAAAATTGCTTATAGATGCCATCATTTCTCTGTAGATTAAACGTCAGTGTTCAAAATTAGAAACCTAAAATTATCAGCATCAGTGAGAATGCTAAATCTTAATTTTCTAATTTCAGCCTGCAAAAGGAGCTCTTTGGGGCATGATATGTGCTAACATGTGGTATCCGGTTCAATAAGTAATGCTCTAACAAGGACTGGAACCTGATACAATATGAATGCTTTCTGAAATTTTGGTAGGGTGTTTCTTTTTTTCTACCAAACGTTATTTTAGTCAGGGCTCATAGACAAAATGACCTATTTTTTCAAAGTATTTCTCTGCATGTCATCTTATAGCTCTCTTTCAGTAAATTTGGGAGCTGTCTTTATTTATGTACTTTAATTAACTACATAAAATACTTCCACATACATGATCCTTGTCCTTTCAGTGTGCTACCTTTTTGTGTGTATGCTACTGGATTGTGTTTGTTTCAGGCTGGTTTTGACACAGGTTGCGTTGCTTACATTCTCATTGCAGCTAGACTTGATTTCACAGTCAGGAATAATCACATTTTCCTCATCAGTCAATAGTCTGCTTGTCCTTCCGTATTAGGGTCTGTTCTTCAAAGGGATGAGTTTATATGTCCCTGTGCCATGCTTCTCTTCCAAGTTCATCTGTTTTATGATATTATTTATTGTGGTAGTGTCCTTTATATTAAACTCCTTTGTTCTTCAACCCAGGGAATTCTCTATACAGATCTAGCCTTACAGGTTGATTACAGACCTATGCAACTGTAATTCAATAGAGCACTGCCCTGCTTACAAAGTCCAGAGTTCCTGTGCTGTCAGTTAGGGCAATCAGCACAAAGACCAAGAGCTTTTGGAACTAAATAAACAATGAGGAAAACATTCTGGGCTGCCAGTAACCCTTCCTGGGAGATTGAACAGCCTTTGACTACTAGGCATCAGTTGTTGTAGATGTTTATAGAGTATGAAGGTTGACATTCTCTCTTTACTGTGTTTGTTGCCAGTGGCACTCCTCATAGTCTCCCTCCACAGTCTGCTCTGCTTTTGCATGGAACCTAAGCAGGCCCTGCTAGGACAGGTAGCCACACCTGCATCCTGTCACATGTGCGTATCTGTGGGTTTCTGAGATAGAACATCAGATTATTTAAAATGGATGACTTAACAAAATTGGGAATTTGGTCTATGAAGAAAACAACCTTCATGGTCAAGTGCAAGCCCTTAAACTGTTATGCAAAGCTTTGCCTGCTGGCACACAGCTACTGTGTGTCTGGGGAGTAGTGAAGGCTGGACAGGCAGAAAACAAAAGGACTGTGTCCCTGGTGTCGAATTTGTACAATCTGGACAAAGCTTTTGCTTAAACTCCTTTTTTATCTCTTTGATAAATTATTTGCCTTTTGATACATTTGATGGCTTTATTGATGATCTGAATGCTGCTTACAGTAGTTTGTGATGCAAAACTGAAAAAAAAAATCTGGGAGTTCAACCTGGTCTAGATCAGGTTCAGCCAGCTTCCTAATTTCAGCAGTCAGGTAGTAGAACAGAGTTTAAAATCAGCCAACCAGTGGAAGGGTTGCCTGCCACAGGTCCCAGCTGCTGCCAATCACCGTAGACAGATGGGTGGGGCATCTTCACAATACACCATTGTGGGGCAGAGTACCTTTTAGTGAGTATCTCCAACCCCCTTCCTCATAAGAAGCTCATTTAAAACTCAATCCTGGGCTAGGAACGATGGGTGACAATGTTGTCAGACATCTTGTATTCATATACTGTTTTATAGAGTAGGAACTTCTTTGAACAACTACTTAAAATAATAATAATAAATAATAAAATTGAAAAATAAAAAAAAATACCTCCTCAAAAAAAAAAAAAGAAAAAATTCAAAACCACAAAACTCAATCCCAGAGTGCTTTTTTAGCATGCATAAAGCCCTGGGTGTGGTTCCTCAGTACCACATGAACAGAAAAAGGCTGAAAGTGGAGCCAAGACTGGCCAAAAAAACCAAAAAACAAAAAAAAACTTTCAATCCTAAAGTTGTATATAAAAAGATATTAATAAATAACAGGCTAGGAGTAAGTTTGATCTTACACCCATGTAATTAATGAGAGTGTAAACCTTTAGTAGAAAACCAGTTGTCTCCATAGATTTTTTTTTAGGTCAGTGGGAAGTAGTGCTATTTTTCGGCCACCTGAGGCGATTCAGCACTTGATCATCCACTCACGACTTAACCTAGCAAGGTGCAGCCCACCACCCCTAGTGGATGCCTGTCTCTATGGATGACACTGAACCCTTCAATTTAATCATGCCTTTTGCAGTTTGAAGTTTAAGCAGATTTGTACAAATTTCCATTTCACCTCAAAATTTCACAAGTGGAAAAATTGTCCTTACTCTAATACTTCGGAATCTCAGCATACGATTTTTTTCCTTGTGGAGAACTTGCATCTTTTCACCTAAAGAAAATACTTCTGGCTTCTTGTTGGCATATCCAAATTGTCCCCACCTTAATTCCTGTGTTTGGGGCCACTGTTAGGTAAGCATTCCTTGAATACAAGTATGTCCTGGAGTACCACTACAGATGATGTGACAACCGAGTGGCTACAGGGTAACTATTGTGCGTAACGTTAGTTACAACAGTAGCACACTGGCAGGGGCGGCATCGCAGGTTTGCACAAGGATGCCTCTGGCACATACACAAATTAAAAATTATGTGTTGCTTTCTCAAGTTTCCTCTTGAATACTTTTGGATCTCCATTGGCTGTGGGTGACTGAAACCATAGGTGAGGAAGTCTGCTTTTTCTAGGCCCCAATAATCGAGACACATGGTCAGCTTTGAAACCCTTGCCAATCTGACAGGAGTGAAGGTCACGAATTCCTCATTTTCATTGCATTTTTTCTTACTCTTCGTGTAGATTTAAATTTTTTCTGTATTATAAATTTTAGTCTGTCAGATACATGTTTAAGACTTTTCCATTTTTTAACAGAGTTCATGGTGTCTTTTGCCTTTTGACATCTTTTTTTTTTTCTTTATCAGATGGCATTGTATATTGTGAAGTCCTCAAAATGTAGAAGATAGGCCAATAAAGCCTTCCAGGGCCTGGTGCTACTGACCTGGATTTGGAATGCCTCCAACCAGGATATGGTCGATGCCTTGTGTGGGATGGAGTGTGTGGCTTTGGCTAAGGAAGGCCTTGGCTTCAAGTTGAACGGTCTCAGCTGTGCTGATAGTCCGTAAGGAGACAGCAGATATTTGGAGAAGGAGAAGAATGACATGATTAGATACACATTTACAAAATGACACCACTGTGATGAAGAGATGCAGGCAAGTGCAGGCAGGCTTGGCTTGGTTAAGAAATGATAGGCATCCAAATGGGAGTTGATATCAAAGCCAACTGCAAGGAAAAAGCACCTTTTGTGCCAAGTGTGAGAAAGGATTGCCCAAGGGACTCCAGGGTCATCTGTCACAACTGATGGCACACGGAGCTGCTCAGCACCGAGAGGCACCCGCGAGGTCGTAGGCAGCTGTGCCGCTTCTGGGAGGCTGTGAGGGGCAGGAGAGGGCCCGGGGCAGGGTCCTGCCTGGCGTGCCCATCACCCACTGGGCAGCAGGCTTCATCAGTGCCCATCCGTGCCGCCACCCTGCTCTAGAGACCAAGGGCATCGCGGGGAGTCAGGGATCACCTGGCTTCTGAGGGAGACCAGGCCAGTTACCTCTGAGGAAGACCCATGAGGCAGAGGGATTTTAGCGAAATTGCTAGGCCTGTGAGGAGGCTGAAGCTGCTTCAGGAGTTGTAAGGAGAGCGTGTGTCTGCCGGTGCGGAGAGCCGGAAGGCGTCATCTGGTGGCTGGTGGCACAGGTGGGCTGGTGGGAGGAGGAGGGGCCTGCACTCGGCCGGGGACTCAGAAGATTTCTGAGCAGGGTGCTTTATTTCACATGTGGATTATTTTCCGTTACAGCTTCACTTTGCCTTGAGCTAGAAAAACTATAAACATAGGCTATAAATGTACTGTAAGATATATGCCACATAAAATTGAAACTTATCCAATGCTGGTATGGGACTTCTAGGATTTAGTGGTTTTGTAGCTGAACTCTAAAATAGCACATTTTCCCATTTTCTACTCTTTTTGTTGACTTAAAATGGAAGTTCAGCATACAGCAAAATGGCTTTGAGTCTTTATGATGGCCTTGTTCCCAGGATGAATCTACAAATCGAAGGGAAAGAATATTTGCCTTTCACAGAGCCACAGGTTCAGGCAGGTGTCTGTGTGGTCCGGGGCCTCTAGGAGAAGCCTGTGAGCCTGTGGCTGCCCACAGAGCCTTCACCAGCACTCTGTCAGCTTCTTCCCTGGGCAGCTTCCCCAGACCTTACAGCTCCACAGGTGTGAAAGTCCCTGCCTTATGATCAGCACACTCCTCCACAAAGCAGCCTACGACCAAAAGCGAAGCTCCAGTCAGTATCAAAATCCTGCCACTTTTGAAAGACAGTCTCTGCTCAGAGTACCACAGCTGAGTTTTTGCTATGGGAAATTAAATTATCTCCCTCAAGATTATGAAGAAAAGTTACCAAACCCATCTGTAATTCTCATTTTTGAGCACAGTGCTCCTCTACACTAAGTTGTACTGGGTTTACCACAATCCCTGGAGGCTCTTAGAGCTCAGGTGTGGTGCAGTTTCTGGAGGTCTTCTAGGGCCAGGGACAAGGGCCTTGTCACCCCTTGGGTGCGGAAGTTCCCATCACAGTCTTTAGGAGCACCACCGTTTTTTCCTCTCCTCATCACAGCAGGTAGATAGATAGAAATATTGTAGCATCTAACAAGCAGACATTGAAGTTTTGTTCCAAAATGGCAAATTAAATCTGTCTCTGGTGGTTCTAAATTATGTAAAATACAAAAGAAACTTTTATCTCTGATAGGTCTTGTCATTTCTGTTCAGTAGCATTTTTTAATTGATGAATTAGAACTTTTTTCTTCCAAAGAAACTCATCAACCCTGCTCATTGTTATTCCTGGAAGCTCTCTTTCCAGGTGTGAAATCATCTGATTTTTTCCCCTTTATCATCACTTGGTTTTCCTCATAATGCTGCTACAGTAATAGCTTTTCATGAACCATGAACTTTATGCTTTTCAAACACTAAGCCAAGCAGCTATGCCGTTGGGAGCAGAGCACAGCAGGAACACTTTCCTGTTGTTCAGTCACACATAGGTGATTCCAAGACCTCACTCTCAGCCTCATAGTCAGCCCGTATCATTGTGACTGAATGCCTAAGATCATCAACCTGCTGGAGGGGAGATTGAGTTTGCCTGCGGTTTTGGAGGTTTCAGTCCGTGCTTGCTGGTGAGCCTGTGGTGAGTAAAATCATCATGGCAGGAGCACAGGGTGGAGAAAGCAGTTCACCTTACCTCACTGCAGCCAGAAAGCAGAGAGAGAACACAGGAAGGAGTGAGCTCTTCATGTCTGCTTGTAGGGCACGCACCCAGTGACACAACTTCCTGTCACCGGCCCCACCTCTTAGTGGTTGCATTGCATCACCTCTCAGTATTTCCACAGGCTGCCGATGGCTTAGCCTCTATCCAGCACTTGAGTTCTTAGAAGACACTGAAGACTGAAATTAGGACAACTCCCTTCCCCTAATTGGTGACCCAGTGCACTGTGCTCTGGAGTAGTAAGCTTTGCATCGTGGATAGTCTCCACAGCTACTGTTGCACACACTGTCTTGGTCATTCTGGGCTCTAAATGTCCTCTTTCTGTTCACGACCTGTCACTCAGAAGTGTGTAGAGCTGGAACAGGAGGAATCAGGGGCCACTGGAAGCATTGTAAGCGGTCATAAAGTACAGTAAGTCTCTTGCCGCTTTGTAATTTCCCAAATGAAATACAAAGTGCTAGAATCATCATGATAAGGTCGTAAGTAGAAAACATGATATCCTATGAGCCTTTCCTGTTTCGTTTAGTTCCAAAGACACTAACACATAACTAATACTTAGCATTGTTGCTTTTGTTCATACTGTTATTTATTTTGAATGTTTTCATCAGCCAACCAGGTTTTGGGTGATCATATTTTATATATATATATATATATATACATACATACATATACATACATATATATATAGAGAGAGAGAGAGAGAGAAGAAATGTTTGATATTTCCAAAGCTAATTACATTGAATTGAAATTACTTTGTTTTGCCACATGAAAATGAGTAGGGAAAGAGCAGGAGTTTCTATACTTGAAGTTGGAGAAGTATCACAGACAGTAGGCACTCTGCTGGCCATGAAGGGCCGAGGCAGATAGGAACACCATAGCCCTGGTGGTTCCCAGTGGCATTGTTGCTTCCAGACATGGAGCAAGTTTACATGAAGCTACCTGGGAACCAGTCACCAGTAACCAGGCCTAGCTCAATTGATTTTCTTTCATAGATGTTTTAAAAGTCACATCAGTCTGCTTTAACATTTCCCTAGTTCTTGACAGCTCATAAACAATGTCTATCAAGTTATTTTATAACAGCCCTCTGAAGTGTATAGTATGTGTTCTTTGAGGTATAATGTAAAAATTGGCTTTAGAAGGGTGGAGCGATTTGTCCACATTTCCATAACCAGTAACTAACTAATGTGTCTTTTCCTTTGTGTACCTCAGTATCCCCATCACTAACCCTGCATAGCTCACCTTGGGTCCAGGTCTCTTCAGTGTATCCCTGAGGTACGTGTGAACCCCCTGCTTACAGTGTGGGCTGGGGCACTTCACATCCCTCTGAAGCTACGCGGGCCGTCTGAACCATCCCCACCTGACAAACGTGCCAAATTTTAATAAGACTGGTAAATTCAGCATTTAATTTTAATACATGAAATGCTGTTTTTTATCTTTTAAGTTTGATTTTATTGTAGAGGTGATATCATGTACAGAGGATTTGCAATTACATAAGTTAGGTAATGAGTACACTTCTTGTTGAACAATGTTACCCATCCCTCATTTTCTCCTACTTACCCCCCCCCCCTCCTCCCAAAGTTGGAAAGTTAATTTCCAACACCGTGTCGCGTGAGTAGCACTGTTGCATTAGTTCAGCCTTTGTCCTTTTTCTCACCATTTTGGTTTTATGTCCAGATTTAACTTAGCACCAAGTCATGTGTCCATTGTTGTGGTTGGCATTCACATAGGTTCAACAGGTAAGAACACTTATGTCCATTTTATAGGTCTTAGAACATATTTTCCATTTATTGTTGTACAAGTCTTCTGTCACTCCCTTAGCATCCACTAAATGAGTTTTGAAAAACACCAGGATGCCACAAATGCCCAGAGCATGAAGAATTTTAGCAACAATCAAAAAAAGCCCACACTGTTGCTCTGCTTTAGTCAGTGCTGTGTGTAGACAGAATAATGTCAAAAGCCCAGATTTGTTGAGGCAGATAGCATTTACTCTGGCGGACAGGGATGGAGGCCCGTACCTTTGTGTAAACAGAACAACATATAACTGAACCAGATTTATCCAGCCACCTGGCTGTCATTGGATTAGATTTCCAATGTAAGTGGAGTTGAATTCTTTACCTTTTAAAGGTCATTATTTCAACTCTTCAGTTCAACTTAGAAAAATCTACTACAGTATTTTGAGAATGTGATATTGTGCTAACCCTCAGCCATATAAAATATGGAATGATACATCAGTGACCTACAAAATGAATAGATTTCAGTATTTGAACACAATTCTGATTAGGGGCCATATTAATAAAAGAAACTTCCTTCCTTGATACATTTTATTGGCATAATTTTGACTTCTTTATTTGAGTCATCTTATTTCACATCTCACTTAGGTCATTACTGTGATAATTTTTACTTCCTAAAAATACCCTTGAAACATGAATATGTTTCTGTCCAGGAAGAAAAATAAAACTCGTAAGAGAAAAATGGATAAATATCATTTATATTTAAATACAGAGAATTAGTTTACTTAGAAAATGGAGTAGGAAGGAGAGGAGCATATATACTTGTATCAACTTCTCAGAACTTAATATTTTTAGTGTATATTTATATGTTTAAACATATTTAAAGTTACAGTATTTCCTGTCATATTAATTCAGTCTTTTTACAAAACAATGATGTTACTTAAGTGAAGAAAATTTGAAGCCTGTTGATGGCTACCGTGTGAACACTCTTTGAATTTTCAGGTTCCTGGATACTACAATCACAGAAATTTAAATTGTCATTAAACCTCCCACATAGAATGCATAGTTTCATGTCTTTCCATTCAAAAGCAGTTTTCTCTATACTTTTTTTTTGTGGGTTGTGGGGCTTGAACTCGGGGCCTGGGCATACTGTCTTGAGCCTCTTTGTGCTCAAGGCTGGTGCTCTACCAATTGAACTACAGCTCTGCTTCCAGTTGTTTCAGTGGTTAATCGGAGCTAAGAATCTCATGGGGACTTTTCTGCTGGACTGTCATCTTACTGCAATCCTCAGATCTCAGCCTCCTGAGTAGTTAAGTTTACAGGTGTGAGCCACTGGCACCTGGCTTTCTCATATACTCTTTTTTTGGGTCGGTCTTGGAGCTTGAACTCTATCTAGGCTCAGGTGCTCTCCCTGAGCTATTCAGCCCAAAGCAATCACTCTACTGCTTGAGCCACAATACCACTTCTGGTTTTCTAGTGGTTTATTGGAGATAAGAGTCTCATGGACTTTCCTGCCCGGGCTGGCTCTCATATACTCTTTAACATACTGATGTATATGGATAATATATATGCTATTATGTCTAGCATTGTTCTTCAACAATTAAGACTAATACTTTAAAGGCTTTTAGAAAAGTTCTGGAGTGAGTATATTAGTGTATATCTATAATCCCAGACCCCAGGAGGCAGAGGCAGGAGGTTCATGAACTCTAGGCTAGCTTGAGATGTAGCTCAATTGTATACTTGGTTAGCATAGGATGCACAAGGCCCTAGGTTTGATTTCCATCACAAACAAAAGGATTTTTTTTCTATTGTAGATGGCAACCTGGATGCCAAGTACTTTGACCAGACATATTCTGCATCTTTTTAAAAACTAGACTATTAATTTAGTTAATAAAGCATCATAACTACACTAGAAATGCATACCCATAAAACCTATTTTTCTTAGTTAGAAAGCACTTGGTTTTATCATTGCAAGTGAATTTTTCAAGCTTTTAATCTATGTATAGTAAGTCCAGAGGTGTTAAGATCACATTGAATTTGTAGCTCCTTTAATAGATTATAACATCATCGGTGTCTGTCAAATTTTTATAGCAATATGAGATTATTAGAGGTCTTGCTATCTTACCAAACCCAGAGAATGTGAGCATGAGGAGCCGTGATCTCGCAGGCATGTGTGTTGGAGAGAAAGCCATGTTGGCAGAAGCACCCCACACCCCTTCTCTATTAATCATGCTCTGTTTAAGCAATAAGAGAATGTCTTTCTCAGTGACAGAAATAAAATTCTTGAGAAGAAGAGTATATGACGGGAACTCTGAAGGGATCCGTGAAATGCCTGAATTAAGTCCCTATGGCCTAATTAAAAGGTGGAAAAATGCAGACAATGAAATTAAATTTTAAAGGAAACCTAGAAAGAAATAAGATGAGAAAAACAATACAGGATACATTTTTTCAAGTATATCCCAGGTCTCTGAAACTACAAAATACCATTCAAAAGAATTTTTAAGAATATCTCAGTAGTCAAAAATTTACATTACTACTAGGAGGACTCAAGTTACCAAATACCAGTTCTCCCCTAATTGATCTACTTTCAGCACAGCCTCAGTCAAACCAGTAGAAGATTTTGGTAGAAATTGCTAGACAGTTTCCAAACTCTGTAGGGGGACACAACGACCTTTCTTCTTAGAAAGGGAAGCTAAATGGAAGGACCTATATGCAGCGCAGAGTAACACAGCCACAGACCCACACAGGGGTGCATGGGCAGGTGATTCTTCATAGTTGCCAAAAAGGAAGGGTTGTCTTTTTAATACAGTTACAGAATACGTAGATGCCAGATAAAAATTAGCTCAAAAGATAGCTCACAGTCAATTAAAACCAAAGTATGTGTTTTATAAGCTCTAAACCTCCTAGAACAAAACAAAGGAAGACGCCATCAGGACCTTAGGCTAATCAAGAAAGTTCTCAGACTGGATATAAAGAGCACAAACAGTGAAAGAAAAGAAAAACAACTGATGAATTAATGTTTCTCATGGTTGAAAGTTTTCAACTTGCTCTGCAAAAGATACCACTACAAATAAAGAAAACTATGTACCTACATTTAAACCCTTAGGTATGTAGTCTAACCTAGTTCTTGATTGCAGAGAGAATAAATTTCTATAGAAGCCCAAATGGGAAAAGAGCAAAAGGCAGTAAAACAAGTGGCCACTAAGCAAATGAAGTGGTACTCACCAGGGAAATGTGATCAAAACCATGATGAGAAACCACATACCCTTAAAACAGGTTAAAATGTGGAGATGTACAACACCAAATGTTAATGCTGATGTGCTAATCTGGGATTGCCAGACATTGTTGGCAGAAACATAAAATGGTACAGCCATTTTGGAAAACAATACTTACAAAATTGAACATGCACCTACATTAAAACCAAATGGCTCAATGAAAATTTATGTCCAAGTGAAGCATTCTCCACAATGCCCATGGTAACATTACATCAAAATACCCAAAATAATATAAGGGGAAATAAATTAGGAATAATTTAAGAGTCCATCAAAAGATGAGTTGATAAATAATTGTGGTCAAAATGCAACTTAATAAGAAAAGGCCTGAACTTATTATGTCCATGAACCTCAACTTCAACAGCATCATCTTTAGTGAAATAAGCCAGACGCAAACAAGTATAGTCTACATGATTCAATTTGTGATGCTCTAGAAAAGGCAAATTGTTAGTGACAGGAAGCAGATCTTTGACTGCCAAGATGTGGCAGGTTATTGACTAAACCAGGGCACAGGAGCCTTTTGGGGTGCTAGAAGTATGCCGTCTTTTGACTGGGAGGTGTGCAGAGTTGTCAACTTAGTGTCTTTCTCATAAAAATAGGCCTTTTTGATTCTGTGCAGTCTATGACTTACAAATCATTAAAAAAGCAAGCAAGGAAAGTCAGGTGAATGCTTGACCTGTTCATTACTGTTTTCTCTCTCATGTGTTCTTTCTATTATCATATATTAATTATATGAAGTCTGGAGATTCATTGTGGTATTTCCACAGGTGTATATTATCATGCTCACATCCCTCTGTTATTCAGCCCTGCTTTCCCCAACTTTTAACTCTCAATTTTTAAGTAAATGTCAATATGTCTTTTTCATATGTGCGTATCATTTACTTTTATTATAATCTCTCCTCTACTTCCGTCACATTTTCTGCTGGTCCTCCACCCCTAGAAAGATCCTCTTTTCATGGTTCATGTCACTTCTCTTTTAAATCTAGATTCCAATTATGGCAAAAAGCATGCAACATTTGTCTTTCATAGTCGCGCTTACTTCACTTGATGTGACGTTCTTTGGCATTCATTCTTCTTATTGTTGAATAATACTTGATTATGTATGCATACTACATTTTCTCCCTGTCTAGTTATTGGTTGGAGGGCATAATGAACGTCTGCTGGCTTGGATTCCTTCTGGTATATACTAAGTGGTGGTCTAGCAAGGTCATACTGTAGCTTCATTTTTAGGTTTTTAAAGCACATCCATAATGATTTCCATAGTAGCTAGGCCAGTTTGCCTGCAACAAAGCCAAGTAAGGGTTCTATTCCCCGCATCTTCAGCAGCTTGTGTTGATTGCCTGCCTGCTGATAGCCATTAGACAGGTGAGATGGAATCCCAGGGTGGTTTTGATTTGCATTGCCTTTATGGATAAGGTTGTTGAATACCTACTTAAGTGTTTAGTAGCCATTTGAACTTTGCCTTTATGGATAAGGTTGTTGAATACCTATTTAAATGTATAGTAGCCATTTGAACTTTGTCTTTTGATAATTAATTCATTTATCAGTATGTTAGTGAGATTGTTATCTTACCATTTTAACTTTTGGAACTCTTTATATATTTTGGATATTATTCCCACATCAGATGAATAGCTGGCAAGAATTTGCACTCATTCTGTAGGCTGTTTCTTTACTCTGATAATTGTTTTCTTTGATATGCAGAAACTTTTTAACATGATGCCATCCAGTTATCTATTCTTGCTCTTATTTTTTAATGAGCTACTCAAAAACGTCGTTACCTATGCCTACTGTATTCTCAAGTGTTTTCTGTTTTCCCCGTTAGCAGGTTCCAAGTTTAAAGTCTTTGATGCATTTTTTAATTAATTTTGTACAAGCTGAAAGGGATGAAGTTTCAGTCTCTTACATATAGATATCCAGTTTTCCCAGCATCATTTATTGGAAGATTCTTGACTAATTCTCTCACTTATTTTTTCACACTTTTGTTAAGCATCGATGGATGTAACTGTGTATTTCTGGGTGCCATAGTCTATACCATTAGTATACATTCTGTTTTTTTTTTTTTTCAATAATGACTGTATTTATTTTCCTTTTTAAAAAATATGTTTGTGGGGCTGGGAAGGTGGCTCAGTGGTAGAACGCTTACCTTCCACGTATGAGGCCCTAGGTTCGATTCCTCAGTCTCACATAAGCAGAACAATCCGGAAGTGGCCCTATGGCTGAAGTGGTAGAGTGTTAGCGTTGAGCTGACGAGCTGAGGGACAGTGCCCAGGCCCAGAGGTCAGGCACCATGACAGACATATGTTACTATATGCTGTTTTGTTTCTAAAACTCAGTAATATAACTTGAAGTAAGATATTGTCCAGCACTGATCTTTTTTCCAGGTTTGCTCTACCTATTCTAGGTCTTTAGGATTTCAGTGGATATTGCGTTGAAACTGTGGATCACTTTCAGCAATACATCGATTTTCCTAATCTTAATTCTACTGGTCCATAAATATAGGAGACCTTTCTGTTTTCTCATGGTTTCTTTTCTTTAGTGTGCTTTCATTGTAGAGCTCTTTTATCTTCAAGTTAAGTTTAGTCTTAGGTATTTTTTGAAGCTCTTTTAAGTCGAATTATTTTTCTGATTTCTCAACATGTTGTTAATTAGCATGTAGAAGTACTCCAGATTTCTGTCTATCAATTTGCATTCTGCAACTGTTTTTTATTTGTTAACTTACATCCTGTGTCTGATATGATTTTTCTAGTGGAGTCTATAGAGTACAGGGTTATATTACCTGCACATAAGGGTAATTTCACTTCCTTTTCTATTTGTATTCTTTTCATTTCTTTTTCTTGCCTTATTTCTCTGGCTAAGAATTCAAGTACTATACTGAATAAGAGTGGTGATAGTGGCTATCTCTTCTTGATTTTAGAGGAAATGCTTTCAAGTTTTCACCCAATTAGTACAACAATGACTATAGGCTTATAATGACTTATAGCCTTTTTCATGTTGATGCATGTTCCTCTATTTCTACCTTTTTAGGGATTTTTATCATGAACGGATATTGAATTTAATCAAGGTTTTTTTTTTTTCTGTATCCATTCGGATGATTATGTGATTTTTGCCCCTGATTCTTTGTTTGTGCTATATTGATTTGTGTATGTTGAGCCATCCTTACATCACTAGAATGAAACTAACTTGATCATGATGTATCATTTTTCTAATGTGTTGTTGAATTCAGTTTGTAAGTTCTCTATTGATAGTTTTGCATCTATCCTCATCAAGGAAATTGGTCTGTATTTTTTTTATTGTGTCCATATCAGAGTAATGATGGTTTCATAGAATGAGTTTGGAAGGTTTGCCTCACTTTATGTTTTGTGGAAGAATTTGAAGAACACTGGTGTTCATCTTTAAATGGCTGGTATAATTCATCTAGAAATTTGTACAATTCTGGGCTTCATTTTATTGAGAAATTTTTACTGCTTCTTTAAACTCCTTGCTCATGTAGATGTATATAAATTTTTTATATCCTTTTGGTTCAGTTTGGGAGAGCATGTATGTCTAGAAATTGATCTCTTTTTTCAATATTTTCCAATTTAAGTTTTCAAAACATTTCCTGAGGTTCCTCTGAATTGTATTGGTACCTGTTATAATGTCCCCTTCTTCATCTCTAATTTTATTTTTCTAAATCTTCTCCATCTGTCCTTTCATTAGTTTGACTAAGGGTTTGTCAAAGGATTTTATTGTTTTTATTTTTTCATTATTTTTATCTTTAAGTAGTTGTACAAAGGAGTTGCCATTTAACAAAGTAGTTTATGAATACAATGTATCTTGATCAGTATCACACATTTCAACATTCTCACCCATCCCTCCCCTACCTACTCCTTCCTTCTTCTTAATTTTGTAGGCTAAGCATTGGATTCTTGTCTGCATTCTCCCCTCTTCTCTTCATTCATCTACTCCTCTCCCCTTTACCCCACCCTAATCCTTTGGAGTACCCTCTTCGGGGTGTTTTATTTGGCTCAACTTTGATTTTGTCTTTCAAAAGAATTACACTATTTGAGTTTTCCCTTGAATCTACCATCCCTTGAATGTATTTGTATACACTTTCATTCCCGCAAATGTATTTACTTACAAGTTTAATAAGCTAAATCTAGCTTCCACAGATAAGGGAAGAAAACATTTATGTTTTCTCTATCTGGGCCTGACTTACTTAACATAATTTTTTCCAGGTCTTTGCATTTTTTTACATATTCTTTCTGATGGATGAATAAAATTCCATTGTGTATACATACCATATTTTCTCGATGCATTCATCCATTTGAGGGGCATCTGGGCTGAATTCTATATACCTTTGCTTTGAGGAAATAGTACTGCAATGAACATGGTTGTGCTGGTGGCTTTACTATATCATGGTTTGTAATATTTTGGGTAAATTCCCAGGAGTGGAATTGCTGAGTCATAAGAGAGTTCTGTTTAACTTTTTGAGGAACTTCTATACTGCTTTCCAGAGTGGTTGAACTAGTTTGTGTTTGCCAATTTTTTAAATCTTTTCAGTGAGCCAACTCACTTTGATTTTTTATATTGTTTTATTAGTCTCCATTTCATTACTTTCCACTAAGATGTTTATTATTTAGTTGCATTTACTAATTTGGGGGTTGGCTTATTCAAGACTTTGGGGACATTGAGTTTGTATTTGACAGATCTGTAATTTAATAATCTAGATACTCATAGCTATAAATTACATCTCACAGATCTGATTTTGTATATTTTTGTTGCTTCTAGGAATGTTTAAATATCTTCTACATCTTTTTTCATTGATGCACTGATCATTCAAAAGTATATTGTTCATTCTTAATGTGTTAAGTCTATTTGATCTATGGTTCAGTTTATCTCTGAAGTTTTTTGTTGACTGTTTTTGTCTGAATAATCTTTTTACTGATAACAATATGGGGTATTAAAGTCACCTATTGTTATTGTGTCTGGACTGTCCCTCTATCTCAATGGTAGGTTTTGTCCCCCCCAAAAATTGGTGCACCAATATGTGGTACATATGAATTTACAACCTTCATATCTTTTTGATGAATTGTTCCTTTTAGTAGCAGTTTTCTTTATCTTGTCTAAATTTGGCTGACATCTACTTTGTCAAATAAGTATAGCTGCTCCTGTTTGCTTTCCACTTTCTTGGCATATTATTTTCTGTTTCTTCATTTTCATTCTATATTGTCTTTGCACATGAGTTGTGTCTCTTGCAGGAAACAAATAGTTGGGTCTTGTTTTTTCTTTTAATCCAGTAAATCAGTTCATATCTTTTAATTGGAGAGTTGAGACCATTTACACTTAAGGTATTATTTAGTTGTTTACTGATTCCTATAATATTGTTGGCTTTCTCTCCCCCCCCCCCCCACAGTTGAATCAAATACTATTTGTTCTTTTCTTTCTCTCTTTTTTTTTTTTCTTTTAGGAATTTCCTGATTTGCAAACTTGAACATGGTTGTTTCTTTTCTCTATTCCTCTCTTGAAAGTTATTCTTCACTTAATCAGCTCCCTGCTGCCTAAACTTCTCAATGGGTCCATGCCAGAATTGCCTGCCCCCACATGGCCGTCTGGCCCCTATGTTCTGGCAGGGTGTCCTGGAGCTCCTTGGGTTGTGATTGTTCCTTGCTCCCATGTCTCCAGAATAGGATCACGTAGTTTCAGACAGTAGATCTGCTCTGGTACCTGGCTACGGCTCTCTGAGATAGGAGGACTGATAAGATGGTTCTTTTCTCTGGTGCCAGCCTTCCACACAGGAGCAGTCACTGTTTCAACTATTCCCTGCACTGGTTTTAAAACTTGCAAGAACTGTCTGCCCGTCCTGCAGCTAGGATTGCCCCTCAGTCACCAGAGCCGCCTGCCTTACCATGTGGTTGTGCTTCAGCTGTGCCTTTTAACCAGGCAGTCGGCTGTTTCTCACCTCTCTCTGGGTGAACTTACTTTTACAGTAGTGATTGGTGGCAAACTGCAAGGAGCTTTCATTTATACCATGTTAGACTTCTTAAAGTAGCAAAGCAAAACTTCACACTCAACTCTTGACTTTTGCATTCAGTGTTTGGAGGAACTCAGATGTGTGTGGATAGGATTTGTGCACCATACAGCTTGGCAAAATGGGGGATTGCCCTGTGGGTGAACTGCAAGCTGTTCTTTCATGTATTTTTTGTAGAATGTCAGCTGAACTCATGGGGAAGGGGACGTGCTGATAGGTCCTCTCTGTCTTCAGGACACAGATGGCAAAGCTATGTTTGTGGTTCCGTGAAGGTGAGGGGCTGCTGAGCTGCCACTCTGTAGTGAAGATGAAGTTGAAGAAGTCGGGGGGGAAGAACTAGCCCGGAACCAAGGGCATTAGTGGAGGCTGCTAGTGCCTCAGTGTTCCAGCTTGGCACCCTTACATGTCTAGTGTCCAGGCAGCCCCTCTCATTTGTTATACTTGCTTATAAAAACTCAAGCCAGTCAGGTGAGAAATTCATTTGTGAAGTCAGGCAGCTAAGAGTCCTCCATAAAGTTACCATGGCCATCTTGTAAGTATCTTCCAAGTAAACCACATTATCAGGGTGCAGGGCCTTAAAACATCACATGGTTCTGTTTTAACCTAGTTTAACTTCTGTACTATTGGTGATTTTTGGAACTATGCAATGTTAAACATTGTGTCACCAATGAAATTTAGAAAATTACAAATCTAATAGCAATTAGACAAAATTTTACTGGTAAGGCAAGTAATCATTCTCAGTAAAGAGGTGAGGCATGAATGGTGGTTTTTCTATTTAAAATGGGGTGCTGTCATTGTAGCACATATGCATCTATACGTTTAATCAATAAGTATTCAGTATTGGTCACTTAATTTACAACGACTATTCTTTAATGTTTCTTGAAATTTATCTTTGCCTTAATGGGGCTTTCTATAGATATTATGAAATAAGTTCTGTTTTATGTTCAGCAATTTCTCGAGCATTTGTCAGCCCACTAAATCTCCATTAGTGACCATTGATACTGTGCTTTATCTGTTTCGTCCCCTTAAACGCCCAGGTGTGTTCTGGTGTGTTTTCTTAGCCTTACATCTGGCCTTACACTCCCCTTGGAAGTTCTCTGACTATAGGACTGTAGGACTTCTGACTTTCTTACCCTGAACTGCCACACATATTGAAAGTAGAGGAAATGCTTACTGTAGCAATACCTATATTTCAGTGCTATATCTGAGAGATGGAGGAGACAGATTCATTTGTCCTGCAAACACATACTGAGTCCTTAGCCAAAGGGCTCAGAAGAAACATTAGCCAAAGGATTTTCTTGACCTATGAAGGATATACTCTAGCAGAGAGAGACAGCAGGAAATCAAAGAACATCTAGAGAGCATACTACTGGTAAAGCCACGGCACTAGCAAGAACATGGGAGACGTCCCTGAGTAAAACGTAGAGTGGTCAGGGCAGAGCATATGAACAAAAAGTTGAAGGAGATGAGAAATGGCGTGAGAGTATCCATGCAGAGAAAAGAGGGAGTTCAAGACCAGAGTGATTGGTCTTTGACTAGGAGAGGAGAATCCCCACTATTTACACAGCAAGCTGAGCATTCCTATGTCAAGAAGCATCGTGAGCATAGCACAAGGCAGAGCGTCAAACTTCTACCAAGAGAGAAGACTGCAGTTGATGGACTCTTCCATGGGGGGAAAGAGCTTTCTTCTTCTTTGTGGAATAAGAAAATTGAGCTATATATAAAGGACAGGGCTAGTTATTCTTCACTCAACACATTGAACAGTTACTAATACAATGTCCTACGCAAGATATTTTGTTGCGCATATAAATGTACAAAACATTTCAGTGTCTTTGTAAAATGTTTATGTAAGCAAATACAGATTCAACAGTAGAGGTGACATTCGTGTAACATATCCTCCCACTATTGAAAAGCACCTAAAATATTAGGTCGGATATGCGAAGCTGCCATTCCAAGATGTTGCACCATTGCCGTGCAAGACTCTGATTCCTAGGAGACGGGAGACAGGTGAACCTACAGTCAGCCACTTTCTTCTGGTGACAAGTTCAGTACCACAGTTGAGGGAGAGGTATGAAAGATCCTGAAGTGGCTGGATTTGCCAAATAGGAAGCTACAGGCAGGCAGGAGTTGCTGAGATCAGCTGGGTATCCTCGTGGCTTTAGCACATAAAGGTGACAAATCCAGGAGGACAGAAAGAACAGAGGTGCTGGGGGCACCAACTCTAGGTTACACACCAAGTTAGCATCACTCAAGCTCCTGCCAGCCAGGTGGGAGAACACTCTGACTCAGGCTGTCTGCAGAACGCCTGGAAGCACTGTTGTACAAGCCTCAGAGAACCACATGGATACTATGGTAGTCAAAATAAATCTCAGCTCTCTCAGGGAACGACAGAAGTGTTCAACATCATGTCTTTATGGTATCTGTCATCTAAAAACATTTGCCACGCATAGAGAGAAGTATATAATATGACCCTTAGTGAGGAGAATCATTAATTAGTAAGCTAGAAAGCATAAGGATGATGAAGTTAGCATATAAGAACTTTAACTTATTTATTAGCATGCTCAATACTCAAAGCAAATAAGAGAAGATAGAACACATAAAAAAGATCAATTGGAGCTTCTAAAACTGAAAAATGTAACCTGAAATGAAAAATCTTCTAATTTGCTAATTAATAAGATATTAAATGTTCTAAAAGAAAGTGCAGCGAGCTTGAAGACACAGACTAAAAATTATGCAAACAGGAGCTAAGAGAGGAAAAGAGGGAAGGGAGGTGGGAAGGTGTGGTGAGGTAGAAGGTCATGCCTCCTGACTTCCTGACTTACAGGGACGCTGTAAGAATGAAAGCAGCGAGTTTGGGTACAGGACAAATAAACACATACCTGTATGAGCTAGTTGATTTTTCTATGAATTACCAAAGGAAGAAAGGTTCTGCAAATGATCTGGACTATTTAGATATACAGATAGAAAACGAATGAACCACGGACATTACCTCTTGCTATTTATAAAATTTAATTTGAAAGAGATTGTAGAAATAAGTGTAAAATCTAGCACTACAAAAACACCGATAACCCAGGAGAGGGCTGCTCTGACCTTGGTGTAAGTCACAGCTGCTTTGCCAGAACATATATAGTTCAAGCCACAAAAATGGCATTATTTGGACTTTATCAAAATAGATAGCTTCTGCTCCTCAGAAATACTATTTTTTTAAAAAAAATGACAAGCCCCAAAGTAGAAAAAGTTATTTGCTATTATATGTATCTGATGAAAGATTTAAATGCAATGTGTACAGAGGACAAAGTACAACCCAGTTTTAGGAAAAGAACAAATCCAGATACTGAATGACATATTCATGCGGCCACAAAGCCCAGGAAATGATGCAGCACATCACAACCACTAGGGGGATGGAGATTGAACCCCTGCGACATGTTCCTGAGCCCCCCGCCCCGATGGCTAAAACTAAAAAGACCGAGGATGCCAAATGTCAGCGAGGATGCGCAGCATCTGGACTTGTCATACATTGCTGGTGGGAATGTCACATGGAACGGCCAGTTTGGCTGCTTCTTACAGAATTAAACATACACTGAGCGATGAATTTACCTAAGAGCAATGAAAGCATATGTCCAGACAAAGAAACAAAGATGTTTACACAAAGATAGCCAAAACCTAAAAATTACCAATGTCCAGGTGGGTGGCCAGATTACCTTTAAATGGAATATAACCATATAAATGAACTTACTGAAACATACACTAAAATAGAAGACATGCAAAAACCATGCTCAAACACAGCGAGACACAGATCATATGTATGGTTTGTTTTCTCAACTGGAATAGGCAGTCCTGATCTGTAGGATTCAAACACATCTGGAGTTTCTGGGGCTGGAGTAAGAGAAAACTCTTGGAGGTGATGGAATTGTTCTGTCTTACTTTCATGGTAGTGATTAAAAGGGAACATGTATTTGTCAAAACTTCCTGTACCATGCACTTAGAGTGTGTCCAGTTAATTGTCTACAGTTATACTTGAGTAAAGCCAGTGTGAAAAAATCTGAAGGATGAATTAGGAAATCCTCTGCAGGTATCAGAGAACAGTGCTCCCTAGGCGGGAGAGGGCTGTGGAAAAAATGTGCTGGAGCTGCACTTTACAAAGGTTGAAATGGGTGAAAAGTGGTTTGTAGGAATCAGATACAGAGAAACAATTAAAATCAGATCAAGTCACTTTTAGGATCATTTTAATGACAGGAGCGTGAAAGAGATTTAGCAATGCACCACTGAAAGTGGATTTGGCTTAATTCCGGTCCTGAATCTTCTTTTTTTACCGTGTCATCTTAAATTCCATCATTCTGATAATTCTTCGGTGGCTACTTTAGAGACAATCTATGTTCGTAGGAAACTTACAGCACTATACTTATAGGAAGAAGGTATCAGTTCCATAACTTTCTTTCATAAAAATAGAAATAATATGTGAATATATAGAATGAGTACATAAAGATACATTACAAAACATTAATGGTACGGATGAGGAAGATGGAAATACGAACTGTTAATAATAATAATAACTGTTAATTATAATAATATAATAATAATTACTATTACCATATTGCCAGTCCTGGGATTTGAACTCAGCACCTGAGCACTGTCCCTAAGCTTCTTTTCTTCAAGGCTGGCACTCTACTACTTGAGCCACAGCACCACTTCCAGCTTTTTCTGGTGATGTACTGAGGAATCGAACCCAGTGCTTCAGGCATGTCAGGCAAGTACTCTACCACTAAGCCACATTCCCAGCCCTGCAATTATTTCTAATTAAAAGGGTAAAAGAATGAAAAAAAGACACACAAAAAAGTTGTATGGAGGTGCTATTTGCAGAAAAGCAGCAGTTATTGAGGGTAAAAATGGCGAAGAGCCCTCAGGACCAATGGAATAGAATTGAAAACCCAGAAATGAACCTACAGACCTATAGCCATCTAATCTTCAATAAGTGAGCTAAAACAATAGAATGGAAGAAAGACAGCCTCTTCAGTAAATGGTGCTGGCAAAATTGGTTAACTACATGTAGAAAACTAAAGCTAGATCCTTATATATCACCCTGCACCAGAATCAACTCCAAATGGATCAAAGACCTTGAACTCAAAGCAGACACTCTGAAAACATTACAGGATGGAATAGGAGAAACCCTAGGTCTCCTTGGCTCAGGCCGAAATTTTCTGAATAGAGACCCGGAAACACAACAAATCAAAGAAAGGTTGGACAAATGGGATTGCATGAAGTTGCAGAGCTTCTGCAGGGCAAATGACATAGCTAGCAAGATCAATAGAAAGAAAGCCCACGGATTGGGAGAAGATCTTTACTAGCCATACAACGGACAAGGGTCTCATATCTAAAATATACTTGGAACTCAAAAAATTAAACCACCCAACAACAAGTCCTCAAAGAAACAACTGCCCAATAAATAAGTGGGCGAAAGACTTAAAGAGAAGCTTCTCTGAAGAAGAAAGAAGGATGGCCAATAGACACATGAAGAAATGTTCAACATCCCTAGCCATAAAAGAAATGCAAATCAAAACAACATTGAGATATCACCTCACTCCAGTTAGAACAGCAAAAATCAAGAACTCTAACAACAACAGATGCTGGAGGGGATGTGGACAGAAAGGAACCTTACTTCATTGTTGGTGGGAATGTAAACTTGTTCAACCACTTGGGAAAGCAGTATGGAGGTTCCTCAAAAGACTTCACATAGAACTCCCCTATGACCCAGCAATCCCACTTTTGGGCATTTACCCTAATGTTTACAAACAAGACCACACTAAAGCTACCAGCACAACTATGTTTATTGCAGCATTATTTACCATAGCTAAGATCTGGAACCAACCCAGATGCCCCTCAGTAGATGAATGGGTCAAGAAAATGTGGTATATATACACAATGGAATTCTATGCCTCCATCAGAAAGAATGACATTTCCCCATTTGTTAGGAAATGGAAAGGCTTGGAAAAAATTATATTAAGTGAAGTAAGCCAGGCCCAAAGAAACATAGGTCCCATGGTTTCCCTTATTTGCAATATCTAGTATAGGTATGAGTCAAGCGGAAAAGGTCAGATAATGTGATGTTAGGAAAACAAACCCTTAAATATGTATTTTAATGTTTTTGTTTCTTTCATGCATGTGTTTCTAACGCATTTATAAGATTATTTCTTTGTTGCTTTGTATGTCCCTCCCCCACAGTGTAACCCCCGCTTTCACTATATTTGATGTCAGTATAACATGTGGAGGAGATGGGGACAAACAAGTCGTTTAAGGATTCAGGTGGACCTGTTGCAACAATGAGAAGTACAAAATGTCATGTCAAAACCAGCTTTACAATGTCGGTGTGGGGGGGGAGGGGGGGTATGATTGGGAGGGGGGGAGGGGGGAAGCTGGGAAGGGAGGTGAAGGGTAAACAAAGGAGGAGGCTGCAATGCTTGGTAAGAAATGTATGCATTATCCTGCCCATGTAATTGTAACCCCTCTGTACAGTATGTTCTCAAATAAAATTAAATTAAATTAAAAAAAAAAAAATGACGAAGAGCTGCCGATGTGGTCACCCACGTGCTTTCAGACCCGGTCCTGGGGCCTCAGGACAGAGTGCGGTGGGCGATGTACGCACGGTCGCTTTGCATCACCAGCACCGCAGACACACATGCTGGCCCTTCCATTTTTTCCTCTGGTGTAGTGTGGCCTCACTGTTAGTGCCTGTCCTGTAATCAGGACATTGTCCGTGAAATGATGGGCGTCCAGGACCGAGGAAGGGAAGAGATGCTCAAAAGGAGCCCTGAGGAGTCGCGGGAGGGCACAGGCAGCGTTGGCAGGGAATTTGAAGTTGACATGGCTTTTATGACCCATAAGGTGGAAGTGTTGGTTACTGGTTTATCCACTGCCTCCAGGCTGGGAAGCAATGAAATTCCAAAGGGTGGGATGCAAATGTTTAGAAGCATGTAGAGTTGTGTTTCTGCTGTGGTATTTATTTTAAGAGCATGTTAAAACTCTTATTCAATGTTTTCTCTGACCTAATGTGAAAGGTCGAGACCCTCACTTCTTGCATATTTATATTTTCTTAGTTGAAGAGTTCCTTTTTAAATTTTTTTTTGTAGTATTGGGGATTAGACCCAGGGCCTTGTGCCTATTAGGCAATATCTACCACTTGATCCATTCTCTAAGTTCCCTAACTTAAATTTTTGTTTTGTTTTTGACCCAGAATCTCAATACTTCTTTTGCCAAGCGTGCCTGTGAGCTTCTCAGTCTGCCTCCTGAGTAGCTGGAATTATAGGCAATACTGCTATGTGCCTGGCTTATTAGTTGAATATTTCTTAAAAGACAACTGATCTTGCAAAATTTCAGAATTTGAAGGATGGCACAGCTTGGTGACAGGCAACGAGGAAGAGTTGTAGAAGAAAGGGAAATCTCAGCAGTCCGGCTGGATAAAGTACAGTTGAAGTTAGCAGAAACTGGGGGTTTGGGAATCATGTGTGTTTCAAAGCAGTATGGGGAGAATGCCCTGGGAAAGAATTCCAGGGTCACAGTCGCCATGCAGCCGGTCCGGGTGTGCAGCCCTGAGCAGCTCAGTGTGTGGAGGCAACTGTGAGGAGCCCCATTCAAGAAAAAGCACACTGGAGTGAGGCAGGTGGAGCCCGGTGCTAGCCTCAGTGAGAACCCTCCACTGCTTAGCGTACAGCGCCGCGTGTAGCTCTTAGGTCATCTTTTTGTCTTACTCCACATGTGGCTATTTCTATTTTCCTTCAGTTTTTCCTAAAGTTTCCAGAGAAATGGTTCCTGGCTTCTTTGTTCTTTTTGAAAGAAAACAGGCAGAGAGTGAGGAGGGAAATGCAGATATGTAGGCTTCCTCCTTCTGGCTGTTTGTACCTAGGTCTGGTGCCGTTCTTTACTTAGAGCCGAGGCTGCCTCTGTAATCCATCTCCTGCCCTCCTTCCCCTTCCCCTATCTTCTTTGTAGGTCTCCCTGCCTCTTTGTTTTATTTGTTTTTCTTATTCTTTTTTTTTTTTTTTTGGTCAGTTGTGGGTCTTGAACTCAGGGCTGGGCCGTCCCTGAGTTCTTCTGATCAAGGCTGACACTCTACCATTTATAGCCACAGCTCCGCTTCCAGTGTTCTAGTGATCATTTGGAGGTAAGAGTCTCATGGCTTTCCTGCCCCAGGCTTGCTCAGAACAGCAGTCCCCAGACCTCAGTCTCCTCAGTAGCTAGGATTACATGCCTGAGCCATCGGACTCAACTCTTCATTACATGAATGAAATTCATGTGCATTATTCTGTGTTCTTCATATTAATTTTGAGATATGCACCTAAAAATTAATTGTTCAAGATTAGGATTACAAATCCACTTGTTCTTCATACACTAAAAGTTGGCTTTTAACTACCAGGACATGAATAGTTAATGGTATGTAAGAACTTTCAGCGTAAATTCTTTTGAAATAACCATCCCGTGATAAATTCAGTACTAAAGCTTATAGTTAGAAAAATACTTCGGTCCGTATTTTAAATATAATTTTGTCTTGTATTAAAGAGTTGCAGATAACCCTTGTTTTCACTGTATTTGATGTTGGTATACTTTGTGGAGGGGAAGGGAAAAAACAAATTGTTTAAATAGGGGTACAAGTGGGCCCATTGCAACAATGAGATGTACAAGAGATTGTGTTGAAAAACGAACTTTACAACTTTGGGGGGGTGGCGCGGAGGGGAAAGCGAGGCAGGGAGGGGCGAGATGGGAAGGGGAAACAAAGGAGGAGGCAACAATGCTTGGTAAGAAATGTACTCATTATCTTGCCCACGTAATTGTAACCCCTCTGTACGGTATTTTCACAATAAAAAAAAAAGTTGCAGTTCACCATGTCAGTCTATGTGAACAATGCATCTCAGTCTGAGCCACCTCCCCAGCACCCCATCCACGTTGCCAACTTTTAATACTGTGTCCAGCACGACTGTGTGCAAGTTCCCTGGTGTTAACCTCCTGTTTCTCGGCCTGTTTCACGTTACTTCCAAAGGCATTCCTTCTGGAAAAGGCAGGCCAAAGTCAGCGCCCTAGTTTTAACCACAGTGGTTTTTGCCATCACAAAATGGTGATTCTGACCTCGAGGTAAATACTCTAGCACATTTGAGGAGATGGAGAACTTGAAGTGCAATTAGTCACCTTTCATGATTTGAAGAACACACATCACCTCTTACAGTCATAAAAGTGATTGATCACTGATACACACAGGAAGTATTTTATCTGTGTTGTCCCAAGCATCCTGGGTGTTTTTATTTTAAAATTTATTCAGAAAAAGGCAATGACTTCAGGAGGCTACCAGATATTAGTTTTTAATAGTCTCAGCTGCACAGAAGTCAGGTGCTCTGATTTCATTATTCACCTTCGTATACAAGGAGAGAATCACTTGGAAAATGATTCTTTTACTATGGGATTTAAAATTAGGTTACTACTTCTGTTGATGAAGAAATTGTGAGCCTCTGAATGGACATTAGACACTTTAGATTAGAAAGAGGGAAGGAAAGTAATGAGTCCTATTTCTAAATGAATTTAAAAAGCAATCTGATTTTAGCTCTTGCAAGGCAGAGAAAATAAAATAAAAACTATCTTACTTTATTTACTAACCAATGAATTGAATTGTCTGCCTTTTATTACAGATATAAAGTAAGGACTATGAAGAGACAATCATTTTTGCAGCTATCAGACTTTCAGTAACATATCTCTCGTGGTTTAAATAACAGATAGTTTAAGTGTTTTTCCATTACCTTTGTGTAAATGAAAAATGCATAAAATATTTTAACAAGGGAAAGTAATCCAAGGAGATTGTTATTTTGTGTTACAAATTAGGTTATTTCTGTCATAAAATTAAAGGAAAAAAAATCAACGTTAGGACATTTCAGCTTAATATCATTTACCAGAAGGAACGCGGCACGGATTTAATGAGCTAGCAGGTCACCTGGATCCAGCTGTTTGCAGCCAGCGTCGGGAAGCAGAGTGCGGCAAGCAGTGGGAGGTGAGCGTGATTACAAGCTCGCGAGCACTTACAGAATGGACTTCTGCCTGAATGAATTAATTTAGATTATCAATTTATAACCAGCTACCGGAATCCCATCAGCTCCACAGTGCAGTGAATGATGGGGTTCAATCCTGTAAGGGCCTCGCAATTAGGGACCTCGACTCCCCGCAGCCAGTGCTCTCCCCACAGCGGTCCTGACGACTGATTCTCTCGTACTAGGGGAAGCGGAACATTTGCTCAGGCGTCTTGCAACTGTAAAAATCCAGAAAAACTAAGGAAACCAAAAGGTAACAAAAAGTAAAACATAAGAGCCTGGAATTTCTTTCTCTTGGGACCCCTTTGATCCCCTGAAAAGGTAATTGTGACCAACTGACAAGTTGTTTGCAGTTAATGAAAATGAGGTGTTTTAGGTCATTGGTTAATTTGTTCCTAGTGCCCTTCTGTTGTCTTTTCCCCTACGTAGCCTTTGGGGCATCTTTTGTTACTATCGCAGCTACAATGCAGGATGTGTTTCTAAGGAAAAATATATCTCAAGTTACCCAGTCCATCCACGGAAAGCAGAAATACTATTCCAAAGAGTGCCGGCCTTCTAATGGTAAAGTTTTCTGTTTTTGAATCCTTACATTGAATTATAGCAGTGAACTCAAGTCTCCGGAAGGTGGTTAATAATCTGAAGGAAGATGATTTCTGTGCCCGGTATGGAGGGGAAGGACAGATTGATGTGAACAGTAATCACCTGGGGAACACACCTTGATCATCCCTCCATTCTTACAGAGATGGCCCCGGTGATTAGTCATGATGACTGCTTTCAAGGACATGGCCACTTTAATTGAGTGCAGCTTTCATTTCCAGTGGAGTCGTGACCCAGTGCGGCGCAGAAAATAAAGTAACTCAAGTCGGAGAAAGTGAACCCAAGTGCCTGTGGACATTGGCTCCGCTGTGCCTTACACACACAACAGCTTGTGAGCTCCCCGAAGTACTGCACATGGAATAGTATGCAGTCATAGAAAAGAGTAAGGAAGTTCTTTACATGCTGATATGGATTGATATCCGTATGTCAGTGAATAAAAAAGCAAAACAAAGATTCACACATGGAATGTTCTAGACTTTAACTTAAAAGGCAAGAAAGAGTAGTGTACGTGCATCTGTTTTACCACATTGTATCTATGCAAAGGTCCACAGAAGACTAACCGCTTCATCAGGGAACTTGGTATCTGGGACACGGAATGGTATAAGATTCATGCTGGATGCCATTTTGTGCATTTTCTAGTCCAAAAAGTGGTGTGGCACAGTGTACCCCTAGCTCAGAAGGTTTTTATGAGGCTACAAATGGAGAATGGTGGGAGGCGCTTTACATTTTGTGAAGATGCCACTGCTGAGCTATTCCCCTGTCAGCACTGATTCTGTTGTGACAAAAGCAAGGTGGTTGTTTTGCTGAGATACGGTCTCTACTTCTTCTTGATCCTCTTCAGGCATCTTCTGCTTCTTACAGTGCAGCGCGAGCACCGTGATCTAAAGTAAAAGCTGTGCGTGTGTCAAAGTTGACGTGAGATGACATTCCCCCGAAGGACAAGTATGGCATCTCTTCAGATGGCTAAAGCAGTAGCACAACTAAGAAATCCCTCTTTTAGCTTAGTTTGGCAAAGAACCTCTGTTTTTACTTTCATTAGTGCTCATTACTCTGCATTAGATTTCCATATATCTTATGAATGCAAATATTGTTGCCCTGACTAAATTATAATTACTATTTACCTGCCTCCTCTTTGGCCAACCTTATATCAAGTGTATCATAGAGCATACCTGAGTGGGAACTGATTGAACTTCAGCTGGAAAGGTGATGCGTATGTTCATGTGTCGTTTCTCTTCAGAGCCTTCTGTGTCCATCTGGAGGCCCAGATGGGGCAGGGGGCAGGGGCCAGGCCTCAGTGAGCTTCCTCTCCTTGGCTCTAGCACAGTGCCAGCAGGGAACGGGGGTTGGGGGAGGAGGGCAGAGTAGTTTCCTTTACCTCTGAGAAGTGCTTCCGGGTCAGCCCTAGGTCAGCCTTGGACTAAGAACTTAAGGTAGTATACACATTGAGCCAGAAAGTCACATAGTCAGTGGGTGTTGGGTAGGGAGAGAGAACTTTTTTTTTTCTCTCCTCTCTTCTTTTCTTTTTGTAGTCACAATCCATTATTAAATATGGTTAAAAACCTTCGCATTAAGAGTACTTTTTCAGGTGAAGTTGGAGGAAGAAATGCCTGATGTTCAGGTACTGAAGACTGCTGAAGCACTGTGTGAATGATACACATAGAACAGAGACGTGACGAGGAAAGGGATGCGTTGACCCCAGCACACATAGCAGGCTCATCCCTCTAAAGTTGTCTGAAATGTAAACTGACCGCCATCCCTGGTTTTCTGTCAGTCAGCGTGTGAAAAACAAGGGAAGTCTTTTTGGACCTCTACTGCAGGCCCCCAGATCAGCCAGAAAAACACAGAGAATATCCTGTGCAGACTGAGCTTCAGATAAACAGCCAGTAGTTATTAAATACAACACTGTGTCAACATTTACCTCCAATTGAACAAGTTCAGGAGCATCCTGCATTTTGTCTAGTCACCCTCTGCCCTGATGTCAGATCTCCTTGTAGTGTGTAGAGAGCATACCCACAGAGGCTCAGAAGCTTACAGGCAGATTTGGAAAGATGGAGCAGAGAAGAGGAAAGGGACTGCAGTAGGTGTGTCATTGCCCAGCCAGTCGCTTGACCAGGGCTCTCAGACATGACTTTTCTGTCCTTTGGCAATGTCCGGAGACACGGTTACCACAGAAAGGGACCCCTCCCCCAAGCCACCAGTGCCCAGGGGACAGGCCCTGGTCTAAACTGATAGGGAAAAAGTAGAAAGTCATCAGTGCCTGACATGCAATTGGATTTAAATCTCAACTCACTTCTGTGAGTCTCAGTTTCCTCCGGTATGAAACCGGACTGTTGCTTTGCAGGGAGATGGAAGGACCGAAGGAAGTCAGCTCAGTTTGCTTCAGTGAGTGCTTGTTCCACTAGCAGCAGGTGGGAGCTCCAGAGCACGGCAGTGGGCGATTTGGGCTGACTGCATCAGGCATCAGACCGCGGCTCCCACAAAGGGAAGAGGGGATCCTGCAGCATCCCGATGTGCTCCCGGAATTCAGCTGCAGCGCGCAAGTCAGGGCTCTCCCCAGTGTCCCAGCCGATAGGACTCGTGTGTTTTAAATGCAGAGCCTACTTTCAGAGTCTGACTGCCTCGCCCTTCATGATTAAAACAATGTCCAGTGCTCACTGACTCGCGCACGAGTTGAGTGACAGGTGACGCATTTCAAGCCCTTTGTCTCTTTTCTTAGAAAGAGGACAGGAACCTCACCCTCTCCGACTCCCAGGTTGTCTTGCTTATTAAATGGAATAACAAATGAGAAAGATTAGCAAACAGAACTCAGTAACCCTGTTTTTCAGAAAGGGATTTGTTAGAAATTTTGTTGGAAATGCAGTTTTCGTAGCCTAAACAAGTGACTTTACCTACAGCTTGCTTTGTTCTTGGAACATAGGTTCCAAATTCTGATTTGTTTATTTCTGAAAACAAATAAGCAGGCACTCGCTGTAAACAGTACAAAATATTTTAGGAAAAGTAAGTCTTTCCTAGTTTAGGTATATTTCAGTTATTTCAAGTAATTATTTTGAAAGCCTGAAAACAGTTTATCTGTGTGTGTTTGTGTTGTGTGTGCGTGTGTGCTGAAGGAGTGGCTTTCTGGCACAGAGGTGAAGAGCAGCATTTGTATTTCTGAGTTGGAGTGTACCCTACTGCTCAAATTGTCCCACAGTCACTCCATTGGACAGCTTGGGGCTGCTTGCCAAATAGCTCTATTGCCCTCTTCGGTTCGTGGAGTCTGTATTGTTATGAAAAGGAATTCTTTGCAACACTTGGGCAAGTTCTTGTCACCTTAACTAGGGTTCTAAGTAGTGTCTAGAGTATATTTCATAAAGTCAAAGAAATGGAATTTCATATTGTAGTCCCTTTTTCCATTTCCCCTTTGCAGTTACATTCCTTGTCCCATTGGTACAAAACAAGTAGACTTTCATCTCATTTAACTTCTTTTGGTTGAGTTGAAGCATTCCAGGAAAGCCCGTTGCAAGTGCCAAGTGAGATGGTCCCTGGTGAGCCCTGTTGGGTCAGCCACGCTCTGGAACCGTGTGAGGTCTCCACGGCGCCAGCCCTCCCGCGGCACACTGAGTGTTGTGGGCACCTGGGGAGGTGGTAGCGGATCGCCTCCCACAGGCTGGGCTCCAGAACAAAACGCACACGGGAGCGATGAAGTCAGGAAGCCCAGCTCCCACGTGTGCACTTCCTGTGTGGTGAGAGCATGAGGTTCACTGCCCTTCTCCCGCTGTCTGCCCGCGGGACCACCACAGCAGAGCCGCAGCGGCTGCTCTACCCCTGGCCTCATCACTCCCAGCACCTCTTGGTTGTTCTTCCCAGGAAGCCCTGGAAGTCCCATCCGAAGCTGCAGAGAAGTGCACTTCCTCGGGGAGCTGGGGCAGCTTCTTCACAGACGTACTTCGGCGCTTCCTGTGTCCAGCTATTTCACGACCAGTTTAGAATAGGAAGCAGTGGGTTCCATTGTCCACCTGCATCTCCCTATTGCTCCAGGGTATCTAGGAGTTCTATTTCGTTTTCGTTACCTTGGGGGAAAGTGAAGACAGCGAGAACAGTGGCTTCGCCAGCATGGAAACAGTGGTGCTGTGCTCTTCCATGATGATTCTGTGTGAAAGGAAACGCGGGGGGTGAGGGCCTCATCACCAAGCCGACTTGCCCTAGCGAGGCTTCACCCTCTGCTTCGCTCCATGCCAGTCTTTCTGGTGTAACGCCACCCGAGAGGAGCAGTTTTCATGATACTCAAGTATTTGTTTTAGCAAACATTTGATTTTGCGTGCAGCATAAAAAGTGAAATCTGTTCTATTACTTTTGTTACACTTTCGCCCTAATCAGCTATAATTTTCCAAGCATATGTTTCCTCTTGGTGTGTTGCAAGGCACCTTGGGTATGGTGGAGGCTCTCACCTTGACTGGGTCTCCTGGAGGGAGAAGGCCTCTTCCGGCCTTCTGGGTAGCTGAGCCACCGCGACCTCACACTCCTGTGGCCGCTATCAGCAGTGTCCCCGTTATTGATAGTAGTAGAGATATTGACAGTCTGAGCTTGGAAGGAAAATAGGAGTTTGATATGACATATTGTGTGTCTCAGCAAGACTCATAAATAATTTTGACAAGTTTTTGTATGCATGGGAAAGTCCTTGATTCAGCCTCCCATAAAAATAAACTTCTATTATGGAATGTATTTGTCAAGTGGCTGCGTGATGGATGGGGCCGCGTTTACCCCGTGGCAGCTGGATGAGTTTTAGATGCACAGCTTACCAGGGAGGATTTACGGGCAGCACAGAAATAATTATTCAGCATGAAATGCATAATTCCTGTACCTGAATTTTCATTTTTTATTATATTTCATTTCTGTTGCATTTCTGTTCTCTAAAACAAAAGAACTTGCCATTTTTTTCCGGAGCTATTGCTTACACAAGGTTTTATGTTGGAACCAGCGAGCAGTCTGATCCTTCACAGATCGCATCGCAAACTCAGCTGCATGTGCTTATTGAGTCTGTGATTTGGGGGCTTTCCTTAAGAAAGATTTACCATGGGGCTGGGAAGGTGGCTCAGTGGTAGATCGCTTGCCTTGCAAGCCTGAGGCCCTGGGTTCGATTCCTCAGCACCATATAAGCAAAAAGAAAAAAAGCCGGAAGTGGCACTGTGGCTCAAGTGGTAGAGCGCTAGCCTTGAGCTGAAGAGCTGAGGGACAGCGCCCAGGCCCAGAGTTCAGGCCCCACAACCGGACCCAAAAAAAAAAAAAAAAAGAAAGATTTACCAAATACATGTGCGCACACGTGCGTGCACACACACTCACACGTGCACTATTTAGGAAATTCACCACTATATATTAAACTTAAGCTCTTGTTCCCTTAACCTCAAACACTAAACATAAAAGACATTTCTCTTTTTCCCCTAAGTTACACTTAGGACCCCTCGGCTGTCACAGCCCCTGTAGCTAAGTAATCCCCTTGGATAAGTTGAAATCTTTCGACAGTATTGAATTCCCACCATCCTGTGATAATGCCTGTCTTCTTGCACAGGATGACTTGCTTCGATGTCTGATCATTCCATAATACCACCTCTAACTTGGGCTTGTGTACCAGAAGGACTAAAGTAAGCTGGTTGGCCAATGAAGTTGGTTGCAAAGGAGTTTTGCTTCTTCATTAGGACATAGTGCTAGTGTAAAGGCTTTATTTCTAGTTGCTTCAGGTCTGGGGTCCAGATGGATGTTGCGAAGTTGGTCGTTAAGGGTGGTGTGTCGGCTTCACTGGACATTTGTTCACTGGCAAAGGGTGTCCAGGTATGTGCCTCAAACCTGACTCATCACTAGTCCCCCTGGAGTTCCTCTGTACTGCCTCTCCTTCATGAGTGTGGTTTGCTAACTTTATAGTTTCTTCACAGTAACAGCTGTTAGCTTTGGTGATCCTGTCATATTTTGCTTTATGTTTAATAATTCCTGCTCTTACGCTTTTGTTTATTCTTGTTCTTTTTCTGATGCCGTAAATTTAATGATCTGTAAATATTTTTTTTTATTTTGCTGGCATTGATACTAAAGATTCTGAATTCCCTCCAGTAATAGTTTAGCTGCATCATACATTTGCTAACATTTTAGAACGTTTATACCCATTCACGTCAAGCCCCACCATGCTATTAATTCAGTGCTGCTCATATTACATTTTAAAGTAGTCTTACACATGTTACTTCATGTGCTATCAATGGTGGGCAGGGAAATAATCGAATCATAGACCTAACGTGTGGCCACATGAATGAAATAAAAATCCCCAGGTCAAGCACATGAGTGCTATTTATCTCACCACTTAAGACACATGTCTGTCTGCCAATTCATTTTTAAATGTCAGTGCTTCAGGCAAAATTAAACCATGTATTCCCTTACTGAGATAATTTGATCCCTAGCTAAGTGTTGCTAGCACAGTGGAATTGTCTTTGTTAGGCGGTGAGAGAGAGGAGGTAGCGCCTGGTGGTCACTCCGGGTGCGGGGCAGAGTTGTGCGTGCCTCAGGTCGTAAAGCACATCCCCACATTGTGTATGTCGCCTGTGACGGGCCGAGCAGCAGAGTCTGGATTTGAACCCACTCGCTTTCCTTCCAGGGCCCAGCTCTTCACAGCTCTGCCCTGTCCATATTTCCACACTCACGAGGGATTTTTGTTCTGTGTTTTATTATTTCTGTTCTGTGTTTTATTATTTCTGAAATCAGAAATTCCAATCATCTGTTCAGGAATCAGACGCACGAGGCCTTGCTTCTCTCACGGTTGTACTGGCTGCTGCGACCCCACTTCCCAGCCTCCCCCGTCACTTTCTTATTCCTGCCTTCCCATTGGCTGAGGAAGGCCAGAGGTGTGCCTCTTGAAAGGGCTGGGTGAGGGGTGGGGTGTTTTGGAAGTCTGAACAGGTGAAAAGGGCAATGCAGAGATTTGTGTGAGCTGTTAGTGGGACAGATGAGACAGATAAATCACACCAAAGCTGTGTGTACGGCAAAATTCCCAAAAAGTGCAGCGGAGTTCTGCGTCACCACATAACGAGTGGCTCACTGGGGGTGGTTTTCTACCCCTCCTGTGTGACTGCAGGGCCCAGGTCAGACACGCGGGTGCTCTGCGTCCTGCCGTGTGGACAAGCCAGTAGAGATGCAGCGGCGTTAAGACTTCAGCCACCTCTGAATCCGTGAGGAGTATGAACACAGACATGCAGAAAGCATCTTCCCTGGTGCTTTTAATGTGCAGCTGCGATAGAACCGGAAGGAACTGCCCCTGCCACCTCCCATTTCGCCTGAGCGCTGAGGCATTTCTTGCTGCATACATCTTGCCCCATATATTGGACAATGCAGGTCTCACATGCCTCCTCTTTACAGATCAAGCAAAATTAATACATTTCTGGAGGCAGAAGCATATGTTTATATAGCAAACAAGTCTTAAATCTATGAATGGCCCTTGTCAAGAGCAGTCAGATGCCCATAAAAACAGCAGAGGAAGCAGCATCTCTGGTGCAGGCCCAAGAACCCCCTATATCCACTGTGCCCGAAATCTCGGGCTGCAAGTAGGAACATGATGGGAACAAAGCACTGAGAGAAACCTGTATGGCCACTAGGATGGAAATCTAAGGTAATACTGGACCTAGTTACAAACAGCGCAGTACACGCATGCATGGTGGGAGCTGCTGGCAGCCTCCTGACCCTGCAGTCTCTGCTCCGCCTCACAGCCACACACACCTCTTTCTCTGTAAGTAAAAGCCTGTCTCTCCCATAATTCTACAGAAGGGAATAGGAATAACACCAAATTCTATTTAATTCAGCAATTTGTTCTTTCCTTTAGATCAACAGACTCAGCTCTAACTGTTCATTGGAATAAGGGTATCACATACAATAGAGTGGACGCATCACAGTGTCCCTTTGATTGGTGTATTTGTGTTGTTTTGATTCACTGCCTTGGCAAGCAATGCTGTGGTGAATGCTATTGCACGTGGAACATGCCTTTGATGCCAGTTCATCTGAAATCTCCTGGAAGCCAAAAGTGAACAAGAGTAATGATTCTTTTACATATTTCCCCAAATCAGAAAATACTTGTAGTCTGGGTACAGTGACTCCCAGTTACTGGAGAGCCTGAGCTCATATGGTCACAGTTGGAGACTGGCTGGGGCAGAAACGTTCATGAGGCTTGAGCTCACCAGCAAGAGTCCAAAAGCGGAGATGTAGTTCCAACTTTGAGTAAAAAAGCCAAGCAAGAGTGCAAGGCCCAGAGTTCAAGCCCTATACCAGCAAAACCAGAAAGAAAGAGAGAGAAAAAATACTTTACACAATATTAACTGGATTTTTGTTGAATGAAATTAGCAATATTGGGTTTATTCTTTGGTATTAGTATTTTTTTTGTGGGGGGGGGAATGGGTCGTGGGGCTTGAACTCTGGGCCTGGGCTGTCCCTCAGCTCTTCAGCTCAAGGCTAGCACTCTACCACTTGAACCACAGTGCCACTTCCAGCTTTTTTTTTTTCTGCTTATGTGATGCTGAGGAATCGAACCCAGGGCCTCATGCATGCAAGTAAGGCAAGCACTCTACCACTGAGCCACCTTCCCAGCCCCTAAAGTTCATTTTTCAACATAACGACTTGTACATCTTATTGTTGTAATGGGTCCCCTGTATTCCTATTTAAACAATTTGTTTTTTCCCTTCCCCTTCACAAATTATACCAACATCAAATACAGTGAAAACGGGTTATACCGTGGGGGAGGGACATACTTTGAACCACGATCCTCAGATCTCAGCCTCCTGAATAGCTAGGATTACAGGAGTGAGCCACTCCCGGCTGGTCTCAGTGTTTTTACTATGTCAAATAGTTTATTTAGAAGGTATCATTTATATAAACTGAATGTGTCTTGATTTGCATCATGATTTGGAAAGGTTCAAGTTATTGGGGAAAATTTGATGCATTTGTTTGAAAGCTTTTCTGTATAAATTGTATCTAGTAACAAACTGACTTCTGGCAAGTGTTCAGGAAGGTTTTTTTTTACTAGCCCAGCAAACTTTACATAAATATTCATTGAGAATAGTGTATTTGAATTTGTATTTTGTGTTTAAATATTTACTATGTGACATATTAAACTTGTTCTTTTAAGTCTACAAACACAAGTTTCCACTTGATCACTGATACGTTTAAACATTAAAGTGACTCTGTACTACTAAGATTATCTCAGTTGTTTGACATGAGATTTGAACTCTCACATTGCCACATGTCCTCAGTACTACCTACCTGTAGCGTGTCTTCTAGCACAAGTCTTGAAATCCATTCTTGGTACTGTGTGAGCTGAGGTGAGCACTGCTGTGTTTTAGAAGCTGTCAGTCTGATGATGTAAAAACAGAAAGGGTGGGAGAGGGGCACGCGGGGGGGGGGGGGGGGGGGCGGTGCATGGTCGGCACAGAATGTGTGATGATGTCAGAACAGAGGGACAGCATGGGGTGGGGGCAGACACAGAGGGTGCGATGCTTACACGATCTACAACATTTTCACCTCCTACATTGTGTGTTCTAATTTCATTGTACTTTGCCGGAGACTCATCCAGTGTCTTCAAATAAAAGTATTTCTTCCATTAAGGTGGAATTGGACTGTTCTAAAACCTTGGCAGTAGAACAAAGATGAGGGGGAAGGCCTGATTTTGTTGTGAACTAGCTGTTTTATGATTCCATTTGTTATTGAATGTTAACCAAACTTCAAAAATAATGAAAGGGAGGCATAACTACTTTATGGGTGGCTTATTTTGCTCATTAAAAATCTGTATCCACTTTTTTTTTTTTTCTGTGGTTGGTTGGTTTACTTTTTCTTTTATTTTTCCTTACTGGGGATTGAACTTGGGCCTCATACTTGCTAAACAGATGCTCTGCGACTCAAGCCACACCCCAGTGCTGTTGGTTGTTTGGTGCCCAGGCTGGCCTTGAACTGTTGATATTCCTATGTCTGTTTTGTTGTTGTTGTTGTTTTCTGGTCTTGCAGCTTGAACTCTGAGCCTAAGTGCTGCTTCTGAGCTTTTGTGCGCAAGGCTAACACTTTACTACTTGGAGCCACAGCGCCACTTGTGGCTTTCAGCGGTTAATTGGAGATAAGAGGCTCAAGGACTTTCCTGCCTGGGCTGGCTTCAAACTAAGATTACAGGTGTGAGCTGCCAGCGCCCTATATCCATTTTTAAGTAATTGGTTACAATTGTGTGCCATGCCTGGCCTGTATTCACTTTAAGTCTATATCTTTTTCCAAGTTCAGCCACTGAATCCTTAGAGGAAGTTTGGATTTTTTTTTCCCTAAGTTCAGCTACTAAATCCTTAGAGTAATTTTTTTTCAAATTACCTCAGTATTACTAATGGCCAAAGACTTTTGTTTTGTTTTGTTTAACTTTTTAATGGCTCACAGGAGGTTTGGCGCACCACGCGGCCCAGCAGTGTGATCGTAGCCTGGCACACCGAACTCTGTAATGAGCAGAAGGAACCAGTGCCTGGTGCCCAGAAAGTTGCAAACTTTGTTCCCCAATGTTTGCTGTATTTGTTTAGCTTATAATTGAATACACAGCCATTTTGCTGTGCTGCGGATCATCTGCGTGGAGTCAGGGTGCATAGTTAATGCCTGATTTAAAGAGAAAAATAGATGCAGTGACATGTGGGCAATTTTAGGAAAGTGTGTTCAGTGCAAATTCAAATAGAGGCTAGGAGACTCGTTTTTCTCTTGTAGAGAAGAGGTGATGTTTCACAGCAGGAATTGTTGTAGATCCATATTTATTAAGTGATGAGTAGTTGGGCGTTTTTTTCCCCTTTGCACTTTTAATGACAAATTCAAATAGAAACTGAGAAAAGAATCTCCACTTACTGAGAGCACACCTCCTTCTTTCCTCCTTTATCCCTGTCTAAAAAAGGTTTTTGTCTAAAAGAAAAGGGGAGGGAAATGTAGCTTAGTTACTAGAGGAAAGAAAGCCTGCAAAAATGTTCTCTGGATTTCTGCCCATGCAGCAAGGTGAAAACAGAAGCATTCACATGTAGTGAAATGTGTGCTAATTGGAGAAGACTTGTATCATAGTTACAGGGGGCGTAATTTATTCCATCCAAGTACAAAGTACAAAGGTTAGGATCACTGGACAGCTGGACAGCCCGGGCCCAGCCTTTCCCAGGGCCACCATGGAGCCACTAAATAGCTCTGAGGAAACTCCTCTAAACTCCGTGTACTTTCTGAAAATAACCAAGTGTGCCAGTTGTTTTCATGTTTTTGTCTGTTGTGGTTCATTGACTTTTGCCTTTGTAATGACAGATAAATGGCATGCAGAACACCGTTGGCGCACTGAAGTCAGGTCCATTCATGCCCAGAGCCCTGTTCTGCGTAGCTTGAGTTTGTGAGGAAATTCTGTCAGCCCTTGACATTCTATTGCTGAAAAGACTTCAGATTGTGTGTCAAGTCCTACAGAAAAGCCTTCTAATGTCTCAGAACAAGACCTGAACTCTGAGTGGTGTTTGCTTGGCCCACTCCAAGCTCAGCACCGAGGTGAGGGTATGGCTCCAGGTCAGGATGCCCCCCCAGTGTCTGCTTTGACTTGATTTTTATAAACGTGAGGGGGGAATTGGGGAAGAGCAAAGGACAGGTGACACAGTCCACAAGAAATGTTCTCATTGCCTAACCTACAAAACGGTAACCCTTCTGTACCACACCTTAATAATAACGACAAAGCTACAGCTTCACTTTCCAAAAAGAAATAGGTGAAATTGTTACTTTGACATCCCAGGATCTTAAGAAATGCTAGTGTTGTGTATTGGTGCCCCTCTCATCAATTTACCTTGCTGTCCTCAGAGCTCCAAACCTCACAGCCTTTTTTTCATTCAAAAGCAATCCTCTGTCCTTTTCTCAGCCTCTTGCTGACAAATAGATGGCCTTGGTTTAACTTTTTCCAGTCCGACTCATCTCTAATACCATCCTGAAAGTTGAGCCATTTTCTTCATTCTATTTTGTCATTAAATATTGTGCCAATAAATGGAAAGTCAGATTTGAAGAAAGGTGCATGCAGCTGCACCTTCTTAACCAAATCAGGGTTTTGCTTTCCAGATAAATGATTTCTCTAATCTTGAAGTTCATCCTTAACTTATATGACCATTTTAAAACCATCAGTCTTGTTTATCTGTCTTTGGGGGAATGAGGGGGACACAGAAATGGAGAGACAAAAGGTGAACAGATGCAGCAGTGGACACTGTTGAAAATGAACTGTACAACTTGTGGGCCGGAACTGGAGGGAAAACTGGGAGAGAGCAAAGGAAGGGGTGACATTGTCCAAAAGGACATGTGCTCGTTACCTGACTTATTAAATAGTAACTCTTCTGTACATCATCTTTATAATAACGTCTTTAAATTTAAAAATAAAGCAAAATAAAACGTGACTGATGAAGTTTAGCACATTAAAACAAGGACCTGAATCAATCAATATCTCCCTCCTTCCCCCTCCCTCCTTCCCCCTCCCTCTTCCCCCCTCCCCCTTCACTCTATCTCTGTCTCTCTCTCCCTCTTTGGTTGGTCGTATCACTTGAACTCAGGGCCTGGGTGATGTCCCTGAGCTTTTTTGTTCAAAGATAGCACTCTACCACTTTGAGCCACAGCTCCACTTCAGGTTTTCTGGTGGTTAATTGCCCATAGTCCCACAGACTTTCTTGTTCGATCTGGCTTCAAACTATGATCCTCAGATCTCAGCCTCCTGAGAATCAGCTAGGATTGTAAGTGTGGCATCCGTTTCTGTTAGTCGTTTTGATGGATATTTGAGGTGCTTTTGCTTGTTTTCTTTTTATCTAAGCTGAAAGTAAAACTTGAAGGCTAGGCAGGGCAAGGCAAACCTGCGCTACGGAGAAGACAGAGGTGAAAGGATTCCGGATGGAAGTCCAGTTGAGATCAAAAGTGTTAATAAGCCCTATCTGAGAACAGCTGAGGTGAAAAGCCCTGACAGATAGCTCTCGGTAAGGCTTGGACCCTGTCCTCAACCCGCCACCAATCTCCCAGGAAAAGAAAATTTCATAAAGACAAGGAAGAAGGAAAAGAGAGAAAATGGATGTTGAAGATAATCTAAATGTATTCTTCTTCCTTAACACATCTAAGAATTGAATGGGATCATAAAGATGAGCAGACGTTTTATGGTAATTTGAAAAGTCACATCCTCTACCTGATTTCTGCATTGGAAGTTCTGGATCTGAAATGGACTCTTTGAAACAGTCTGTCACATATGTTTTCAGACGATTCTGCCAGCACACTGGTTTGCATGAAAACAGTCATGTTTACCAAGTGCTCTTGCTGTTAGTCAGAATAGTGGAAAAGGATAAAACTTTCTAGACGGTGGTTTTTGTGATGTGGATTGCGTGGGTGTAGTCAGTGCTGGGGATTAGACCAGGGCCTAGACAAGCTCGGCAGAGGTCATGCCACTTGAGCCACACCTTCAGCCCTGAAGAATAGACTTTAAAATGGAGTACTTTAGATGACAAATCAGTAATAAGATGGAGAGAACAGTTCTTAGAACTTTTCTAAGGTCTGTATTGCCTAATCATCCTGAGCAGGTGAGGAATAGAACTCCCCTGTACTGAGAAGTAATGCTCACATGCCATCTGCAAACAAGATGACATATAACGAGCTATAAAAAAATGAAATACTCCAAGATGGCGTCTTTATTTCTGAATAAATGAGATGTTTTCCAGTATAGGGGAAGAAAACAATGTAGGGCTGTCTAAAGAATTACACGAAGATAATGGAGAGTTTATACATTCTTTCTTTATTGATCATTCAGAGAACTTCTGGCTTCCTCACCAGATTGACAGCTGAGTTATTTGCCCTTCCCTGGTGACTGACAACAGGTAATGGAAAGGCTTTTACTGTGCTGGAGCTGCACGGAATATTTCCTAATTTACTACCACGGTTCTCATCAAAAAAACACTACATCTATCACTTCAATTACTGGAGTTTCACATTCAGTTTAAGGAGACATGTTTCTGTAACGTGACAGACTCTGAGCACCCCCCCCCCCCCGCCATAATCAGAGAGACATCCAGAGAGCAATTGTTATGTTTTTATATCTTTAAATGGTGTCTATCGGCAAGAAATAAAACAGACCATAAACTGATAGTTTTGGTAAGGTGTATTTTAGAAAGCCTCTTTTGTCAGCTTAAAAAATGTTCAACAGTCTGAAATGGACAGGAACTATAGGCCAGGCATCATGGTACTCTGCAAGGATTTTCTGGTGCAGTCCTCACACAGCTCAGTGACAGGGCCACATCTCTGTGCTTCTGTGCTGTGACATGGCTCACGCTGATCTGGCGGACATTCACTGGTCTGCCCTCACAGGTTAATCACATAGGCTCTGTGTGGCACCCGAAAGAAACCTTGATCTCTGTCCTACGCCACACCCCAGTTCCCACATAGCCTGCCTAGTAGAACTGGACATCCACCAGGTTTAGGGAGGGAAACTGAGAGGGTGAAGTGTTGTGTTTTATAATGAATATCCGTCTTGTCAGTATAGGTTTTTCCCAAAATGCCCAGACTGGAAGTGTTTCAGATTGCAGGTTTTTTAGACTTTGGAATATGTGTGTATGTGTGTGTGTGTGTGTATATACAGATACATATATATATATATATATATATATATATATATATATACACACGTATCTATGTATATATGTGTGTGCTTGTGTGTATGTATATATGTGTGTGTGCATGTGTGTATACATCTACCATGAGATACCTTGGGGAACACATCTTAGTCCAGATACTAAATGCATGTGTTTTGCACACTCCTCCTTCCACACAGCGCTTGGAGGTGACTTGCTGGGCTGCTGGTGGGTCTGTATTGGGATGGGACGGGGCCCTGACCAGTGAGCTCAGCGGTGACATTTTACACCTGTGGCTCAGCTAATTTTGGCTTGGGGGACATTTTGCATGTCAGGTTTTTTGATTGGGCCACTCAGCCAGGACGGACCAACAGCCTCACACCATGTGCCAATCCTGAAGGTAGTTAAATGACAGTGGCATCAGCTTGGTGCCTAAACTTTAATTGTTAGAGATCTGATTCGCTCTGTAACTGATCAGCTGTTCAGAAAATGCTCAAGATACATGGTGGAGACTCCCCTGAGATCAGGTGGGTCCCCTGACCGCGCTGTCTGCTGTGGGCCGAGCTGGCCTCACCCCATCCGTAGCCCTGCCTGTCTGTCCTGCTTCCAGCCTGGCTCTGCTGCCGCCCGCCCAGGTCCGGCCGCTCTGGCCGTCCCCCTGCAGAGGCAGCCCTGGGTCTGCGTAGCACTGCAGCGGCTGCTGCCACATGGGACTAGATTGCGTTAAGCGTGTCTAATGTGACCAAGTACCCGCGTTTTCATTTAGTTTAGTATTAAGTTTTAATTAATTTATTTTAATTAATCCACCTTGACTATCCAAGACGTGTAGGTGGTGGGCGCAAGTGGTTCCAGGTGCCTTTCAGCTAGCAGACCTTTCCCAGCACATCAGGTTGTCCCTGGACTGCAGCCCCTCAGGGCCTTGCCCCTGCTCTTCTTCTGCAGGTGGCCCGTGGCCTGCTCCTCCCCTTGCCCCAGCCTCACCTGCCAGCATCCCGGTCCTTCTCCGGGCCCTGTCTGAGTGGCAGCGCCTTGTGCTCTGTGCTGCACAGAGCTGATGCGGTGCGCTCAGCAGCAGTGTCTCATCGGACCCATGGCCAGACTCCCAGAAAACCTGCCTGGTTTGATCTCCAAAATGCTTTTGGAGTCATCTGGGATGCTTTTGGCTTTTTAAATTTGTGTTATTTCCTTCCGATAGAGCTGTACTGTACTGCAGCCCCAGATTCCAGATAATTACCTGCACATCATAACAAAATTTGAATGATTAAACAATATGTGAAGATTAGCAACATGAATAATTTAGCAAAAGGGGCCACTATGCAAAGTTAATCCAGAAAATGCTGTGAACACAGTGAAGGTCTGAGGTTTTAATCCATAGAGGTCTATTATAAGTTAGAAAAAGAACAATATTGCACCTGTGTGTAATCCCAGCGCTCAGAAGGTAAAGATAGGAGACTGTGGTGAGAGCCCAGCTAGGCCGAACGTTAAGGCCTCATCTACCAACAATCCAGGGATGATGGTCATGTGCATAATTCCAGTTTCTATGAGGCATAGGTAAAAGGACCAAGGTCCAAGGACAGCCCAGCTAAAGTTAGTAAGATTCCCTCTCACCAAGTAATTTGGGCGTGGTAGTGGTACTTACACTTGTAATCCCGTCTCCATAGGAGGCATAGATAAGAAAATTGTAGTCTGAAGCCAGCCAAGGCAAAATTGTAAGACCTTGTATGAAAAATAATGGGAGCAAGAAGAGCACCTACCTAGTAAGCTCAGGGCTAGGAGTTTAAACCCAATGTTGGCAATTAAAAAACGCTTTTAAGAAAATAAAATAGATAACTTGAGACATCGCGAAGATGTTAGTGTAGGGTACAGGGTAATCTGGAGCCTTTTGTGCAAGTTTAGAAACTTGGAGACGTACCTTTCTGGGTCTTCCTCTCTCTCACCGCCACACTGACCTGAATTCCATAGCAGATCACGGTGAGGAGGACAGTCTGTTCACTCTCATCTCTCCAAGATGGCAGAATACTAGAAAATCCCAGTTATAGCAGCAGACGGGCAAGCGCCGTGGGCCACCTCTAAGGATGCCACACAAGCTAGTAGATGTAGAAATGCTTTTCTGTTGACCCCCAAATTAAATGAATGCCGTGTTTGTCTGTTTTTCTTAGCTTACTAAACTTACATAACACATAGCAACTCTCACAACATACATTAAGTATACCCAACAACATCTAATTGTACAAAGGTAAGGCATTCAGCCCCACAAGAGCCAGGCATAGGTGGCTGGGGATTTACCCCAGCGGAAGGGCGCCCGCCCGGCGTGCGCAAGGCCCTGGGTTTGGTCTTCAGCCCTGGAAAAAAAAAAAAAAAAAGAGCCAGGCATAGAATTAGCCACCAGCAGAATTCAGAGCTGTGACAGGACATGTCCACTGAAATTGTAAACAAGAGCCCCGTATTGTGAGTAGATCAGATCATGCCTGGGTTTAAATTCTGCACGTGGCATGTTCCAGTTCCAGGCAGTCTCCTGCCTCTCTAAACTGAATTTATTCATGCAAGGTGGTGCTGTTAGTAGGATGTACCATGTAAGGGTATAGGAGTAAAATGCCTGTGAAAGTTACCAATTAACATATGTCAAATAATAAGCCTCAAATTTACTATTAGCATGCCATTAATAAATAAATCATATTATTATAAGCTAAACCATAGTGATATTATTCTTATAATATGTATATGTAATTAGTAATATATCCTGTTTAAGTAAAATTAACAATTAATGGTAGCAAACTTTAATAACTCCCTGTGTTAAGTTAATAAGGAAGTAGACCAGTCAGTACGTTGGCTGAATTCTTGGGGATCTAGCTAGTCAGAGCTACCCTTTGATTTATCTGTCTACAGCGGACTACTTTGTGGCTGACTTCCTTTGTTGAGAGCAACCAGAAATCCAGAATCTGCTCTCTCAGATCATTGTCGAGGGTGCTAAGAACTATGGGATCATATGGGAAATGTCAGTTACTCTAGCTTTCTTTGTGCTTCCTTCATTGCAAGTAATGTGGTATAGTTTATTTACTCAATCAACATGTTGAATAAAGCCTACTTTAAAATAAGCAACCTGTTAGGTTGTCTTATTGAGCTTGGTTTGTTCATTCTAGACCCCACAGGTAGAACAGCTCACAACTAGTTCTCATTGTCTGTAAGCAGATCCAGGTCAACACATACTGAGCACGACTCGTCAGAATTCCCTCCACACCTTCAGTTGGGAGGACTAGGATTGAGGAAGAAAAGAAAAGGCCTAGAGGAACCTCAGGCTTCCTCCCAAGGTTCAACAACTAGCCAGAGATTAACCAAGTGCAGTCTAATCATGGAAATGAGAGCTGGGCACCAGTGGCTCATACCTAGCTGCTCAGGAGGCTGAGATCTGAGAATAGCAATTAAAAGCCAGGCCAGGCAGGAAAGCCCATGAAGCTCTTGTCTCCCATTAGGAAAAAGAAGAAGAAGAAAGAAAGCTAGAAATGGAGCTGAGGCTCACATGTTAGAGCACTAGCCTTGAGCAAAGAGACAGAGCCCAGGCCCTGCCAGCCCCAGGACCAGCATTTTTTTAAAAAATGAATTCATGATTAGGTTCAAAATTAAGATTTTATTTCTGTGCTATGGTGAGAGGGTTGCCTTAAGTAGAAAAGCAGGAGCCCAGCCTTGTAGGCTGATATTTGAACTGTAGAGCTGAGGAGGAATCTGTTCATGTTAACTTCCTTACAGCGTAAATGGCTGAATCATCTATGGATTTTGATTAAGCCATCATGTATTCCTTTAGCCGTACTTTTCCTAAAGTATCCAGGAAAAAATACATTGCCTTTTCCTATACAAAGTCAAGAAAGACAGGGAAACAAAAGAGTGTGAGTTTCCCAGATGCATGCCCAAAGGAACCCCCTCTGTGACCCGGTCCCATGTTCATTGTCACACGTGTCGTCAGATTCCGTAGCCCCCTCTGTGACCCGGTCCCGTGTTCATTGTCACACGTGTCATTAGATTCCGTAGCCCCCTCTGTGACCCGGTCCCGTGTTCATTGTCACACGTGTCGTCAGATTCCGTAGCCCCCTCTGTGACCCGGTCCCGTGTTCATTGTCACACGTGTCGTCAGATTCCGTAGCCCCCTCTGTGACCCGGTCCCGTGTTCATTGTCACACGTGTCGTCAGATTCCGTAGCCCCCTCTGTGACCCGGTCCCGTGTTCATTGTCACACGTGTCATTAGATTCCGTAGCCCCCTCTGTGACCCGGTCCCGTGTTCATTGTCACACGTGTCGTCAGATTCCGTAGCCCCCTCTGTGACCCGGTCCCGTGTTCATTGTCACACGTGTCGTCAGATTCCGTAGCCCCCTCTGTGGCCCGGTCCCGTGTTTGTTGTCACACGTGTCATCAGATGCTTCTGGGACCCAGTTCTATGTTGATTGTCACGTGTGCTGCTGTATTCATAGCCCCCTTCCATGACCTGGTCCCGTGTGGATTGTCACATGTGCTATTGCATTCATATTGTACTTGTTAAAAACATTCTGATTGGTAGTTCTGAAAATTTAGTTTAAAGAGTGATAAATTTAAAGCTCTGTGTAATGGTGTATTTTAAAGGAATTATCTTGAATAATTTCATCTCACAGGCATACACTGTGGCAGATGTTTGCAAATCTTGGTTTAAAACTGATTGAAGTATTTTAAGAAAACTGAAATCATGTCAGTGGTAAAATTTATTTTACCAAGTGCAGATGTAAGACATCAAGTTCTCAGACTGATGGCAGAATTAACAAAAAACACCATCTGGTTCAATAATTACCCGAAAATACCCATATTCTTGGATTTGCTTAATACCACTTAGTTTCCAGCTTTATTTTATCTGAGTTTGCACACCAACCAGACTAGGTTGTACAAAATGGAGACTATTTCCATCTGATCATTTTTTAAAATGTGTGTTTGCATGAATAATGAATCTTTGAATTGTTACTAAACAAGCAAATTATTTGCGTATGTGTCACATCGGTTATCAAGTTTGCGCATGTGACAGTTTCAACAGCCGTCACGTAAAATGCATAGAGCTGGTAACCATATGTTTTTGCTTGACAAAAAGCTAAAACTCAAGATCAATTTTCAATATGGAATGCACAAATTAACACTTTAAAATGCACCGCAATATGTACAGCTTGGCAAAATTTGCAGAAATAGCACGTTTCTAGATATTAACTGATATCTTTGGATTCGACCTTAAGGTATTCAATCATTTTGATTAAAAGACTGATTTCTCATAAAACCACAGTCGGTTGGAGGCGCAAAGCCAATGACATTTGAGCATTCATATATTTTCATAAACTTTGAACAATGTCAGGGAGACACCTCTTCAATCTTGGCCACACAACAGCAGAGTATTCAATCTTTCTTTAGCTTAAGACAGAAAATTTGAATATCAGCATAGGGTTATAAATGCAGCAGTTGCTGCCCGTGATGCACTCCACGTGGGTTCTTGGGAGCAGATCTGGGCAATGTGGAGAACTTTTCACTTTGCTCTCGGCCACTGGTTTCCTTCTCCACCCCTGTTCTCCACAGGCGATTCATAAAAGCACTGTATTCTGTAAATGCAGTTTCTTTAAACTGGAACGAGGGGGTTGCTTTTAAAAATGGCCATGTCCAGAAGTATGGAAGGCTATGTATAGCCATGGCTCAAAGTGCTCAGATGATACCGAAGCACCTCTTCCACCCTTTGAACATAATAATTAGTTGTCATGTTGCCAAGTGTGTCCAGTCCCCTTTGGCCTCCTCAGTAAGGTTTAGTCAGAAATTACTTGTTCTTCAGATACTTCTTTATTTTTAGTTGTGTAACTTAGCGCAGAGTGATTATCCTATATAGATGGTGAGATGTGTTTTCAGTTGTAAATAACCGTGTTGAACAGATTAACATCTACTACAAATAGCCTCTCTCTCTCTCTCTCACTCGCTCGCTCGCTCGCTCGCTCGCTCGCTCCTCCCCCCCCCTCGCTTTCTCCAAGCAGCTTAGGCAAAAACCAGATGGGCCGTGAGGGGAAGATGAGCAATTCCATCTTGCTCACACAGAAAATGCAACAACAGTCTGTTAAGAGACAATGAACACATCCTTTAATGCCTTGGAGTACAGGCTGGGTATCTGAAAAACGAACTTGAATTCCCAGTTCTGATTCCTCCATACTGAGCACACCCAGAGTAGTAGAATGAAAAGCACTGTCAGTACTCCTCAACAAAGGATAACAAAACATTGAAGAGTTGATTGCTAATAATCCAGTTCGTTTGTCTTCTTTGTTATATACTCACATCCCATCCCCAAAGAAGATCAAATGAGATTTGACATGAGCAAAGTAGGGTTACTAATGTTGTATCAGAAGTGGTAGTTATTAATTGTATCCTAATTTCAATTGAATGTGTTGTCTGAAACAAAGGAGTAAAATATGTAATTGAATATTTGCAGCTGTTAAAAAAAAGTACAGCTTAATTCAATAACTTACTGTCTATAACTCTTACAAACCATTTGGAAATGTAGCTCAAAGATCTAATACTGAGTCAGCTATTGTAGTTTGTTAATAACTGTAGGCTTATTAGTCTTATGGAACTGGCCACATGAATACCAGAGCAGAGTTCATAAGTGATTATGAGAAAAGACCTTGCCTGAATAAAAGACCTCTACCCCAGGCCTTTGCACTGGCAGTACTGATGACATTCACTCAGTGACATTTATGGATGCCAGTCCCGTGCCCAGTTGAAAGTCTGTCAGGAAGTGCCATCATCACTAAAATGACTGTGAGTCATGATGAGGGCACGCATGCAAGACAGTCGTGTGTGGCCTGCATTGGAACACTGTGGACATTGGGACAGGATCTGGGAGGTCAGATTGTACCTTCACTGAAATCATGCTATCCAAGGAGGGGAAGGCTTGAGGACATTCTAGAAAGAGGGTAACTCAGCACTGGGACCTCCATGGAAAAAGAACTCTACAGCACATTGAAGGCAGAGAACAGCCAGACCACCATAGCTGAGAGAAGGGGCAGGGGACGTGGCTTGTGATGAGAACTGTATGGATTGCGGAACAAGTTGTCATAATCAAGATGACAAAGATACAGCTGGTCCGGACTAAGGTTGTAACCATGGAAACAGCAGGTGAAGGTTGACAGCGATGTGAAGGGCAAGGTAGGATAGGGTAGACTGCTTAAGGATGGCTGCCGGGCTGCCATCCTGAGCTTCGTGGATTCGTTTGGAGTCGGGGTGATGAACAGGAACAACAGAGACCAGCCCCGGGGGAACGCTGAGGACCACAAGGATGGAAGCGAACCCAGGGCCAGTGAGCCAGCACAAGAGGTTCAGAAGGCGTGGTCTGTGAGACAGAAGAAGGCAAGAGCTCCGGGAAGGAGGGGGCAGGGGGAAGAGAACGCCCCTGTGGCTGCTCTGCGCATACCTTCTGGGCCTCCCTCCTGTGGACCCCGACACTGAAGGAAGGGCCCACTGCCTGACGGCTGGCTCACGGTAGCCAGGAAGTAAGAACTCTTGTCTGCCCTTATGTCTGCTAGGCCATGGAGGTTCTGGAAGAACCCGATGTGAAGTATTTATTCATCTGGCGAGCTGTGCTATGTTTACAGAACAGTGTGATTTATTCAACTACATATTTTTGGGTCTTACTCTGAAAATCCTCGGGGAGACATGTGCGTTCACTTGCAGGGCTACCATAACAAGTACTGCACGCCAAAAGCTTAGCGGCAGATGTTACTTCCTCCCGAGCCCGGGGGATAGAAGTGTGAGGCTCGGGCTTTGGCAGAACTGATCCCTCCCGAGGCTTCTCCTGGGGGTTAGTGCACAGCAGTTGTATCCATGTCGTTTTACCTGGTTGTTCCTTTGCGCGTGTCTGTGTCCCAGACACCTCATTTTTACCTTCATTCTTCTTCCAAGGCCTTATCCCCAAATGCACCCACATTGCACATTCTAGGCACATGCAAGGTCCTAGAACTTTAACATGTGAATTCTAGGAGACAAAATTCAGCTCCTAAGAACCTCAAGGTATATGTTTAAAATCAGCACCCCAAGTGATTCTGATGCTATTGTGCCTTAAGCCAACCCTAAGAAACATGGAACTAGAATGCACAGAAACTGTGTACTGAGGCACAGGACCAGATGTGTTCTCAGGAGACCCAGACCGAAGAGGACGGTCCCATGTACCCTTGAGAGTGTTCTCATATTTACACATGCACTCAGATGGTCACATCCTGACTCCGCATTTGTGTCTAGCTCCTAGCTAGGTGCTGCACCTGTGGATATCATTTGTGTACTACAAGAAATTATCTCCTATGTTAGGTATTTACTTATGGATTAGACAGTTTCTGAAATAGAGACCTGAGCTCTTTATCAAGACACTGCCCACCAAAAATCAGTTTGTTTCTGATTTTGCAAGTATCTTAATAAACACTGGCCCCTTCCTTAAATAATGGTGGTGTGTGGTTGTTTGTAGCTTGATTTGTGAAGTCAGAGGTCAAGTCTGACCTCCTTGTCATGCCACGCCCATGTTCACCTGTCCATGCTTGCAAAGCTGGTAAGAATGCATCCAGAAGTTGCTTCAAAGATAAATTCTGAAGCATTTGATTACTATTTTTATTGTCAAGGTGATGTACAGAGGGATTACAGATACATAAGTAAGGAAGTGAATGCATTTCTTATCAAACTTGCTACCCCTTCCCTCATTTTTCTCCCACTTTCCTACTCCCCCTCCCTCTCCCCAAGTTGCGCAGATCATTTCCCACATGCTGTCTGGTGAGTGTCGCTGTGGCCTTGGTTCCCCCTTGCCCTTTGTCTCACCATTCTGTTGTTCCCCTTCCCTTCCCTAGTTCAGATAAATGCATACACAATATCAGGGTACCAAAATTTGAGATGCCATTGTGAATGTTATACAGCCAGATTCAATTATTCTTAAATTAGCCCAAGTTATTAGTGGCCCATTCGGTTTGGTTTCAGAAGGCAAAAGTTGCCAGTGTGCATGTCACCGTGCGTAGGCATCTTTCCACAAAGGGAGCTCCGGCGGCTGCAGCCTGCAGGGTTCTTCTCCGCCTGGTTGCTGTGCATCCGCGCACTGGAGGAGCGTGCATACCACCCTCACGGGGCTGGGGGATATGAATATGAATAGATGCGTGCTGTGGGGGCTTCATTACTCTAGCACACTCACGGCTGCCTGTTTCAGCATGTGGCTTATTGCCTCTTCCTATGGCTTGTTGCACTTTTGTGCATGAGTACAGGAACACATGCCTTCAAGTGTCACACAGCTACACTCAGCAGTAACAAAAAGTGGCTTCAAACCCCAAGTTCATAACAAACTATAAATGTTAAAGGCCAGTTCTTACCACAAACAAACAATAAGAACATACGCATGTGTCCACATCACTAGGAATTAGGTAAGTATAGAGAAATGGCAATGATTAAAACTTGAAAAACATTTCTAAAAATAGATATATTGGATGAAGACTTATCTGGAAAAAATGTTCTGGAAAAAAAGTTAATCTAGAAAGTCACAGGATCTTTTGGGCAAAAGAAAAACATGATTTTGTCAAGCTCCTTGACTTCTCTTAAGCAGGTAGCTGCTGCCAGTGAGAGAAGTCTCTGTTCCAAGGTCACCTTGATCCTCTGGAAGGTGGTTTGCCCACCCAAAGGTCGAAGGTCGTTGTCACAGGTGCTTTGCACTCTGGCTCCATGTGCCAGTGCTCATCAGGCTACTTTGGCACCCTTTAACTGCTAGTGTGAGCTGCTTCAGAAGGGAAGCCGAACTTGCTGGGCCACTAGACAGTAGACGGCCATCGGCGTAAAAACAGCTCTAAGAGACATGAAAACAGCCATCAGAATGAAACACGAGACATAGCGTCTTCACTGACTTTCAAGAATATTTTGTTTTGTTTAGCTGATTTTTGTGTTTCACAGGAGCTTTGCACATTTTTCCCTTCCTTACCTGGTTCCCGTACAAGAAAAAAATGGATCAATTCTTTTAAAAGGACACCGATAGTCATTAGAGTGTAGAGAAAATTGATCAAAATATTAATTAGACTTTTGTTTTGCTAGTTTGCATTAGACAGATGGAGTTCTGATCTTTAACAGCACCATGACTCATGAAACTGCTTGTGTACTAAAATGCCATTATTAACACAACAGTAGTTTTCAGCAGTTGGTAATTATTGGCATAATTAAACATTTATCAAGAAACGAGTATTTATCATTCATTAAACTTTCATTAAAAATCCATCTTAGCCCGGGCTAGATTAGCCAGTGATTTTCACAAGATAACTTCCTAACTTCTGGCAGAAATATAGAGCATTTCTATAATAAGGAAAGTTGTATATAAGGTAATGTTCCAGGAATTGTGGCAATTATGGCATTTCAGACTCATTTTATATTAGGTGTTTGTTAAGACTTGGATGCAGAGTGAGAAGGTACTTGGCAGTATCTTCAGGGCTTCAGCATTTGGCACTTTGTGGCAGCCTGTCTATGAAAATGCGTTACCCTTGGCAGAGGAATGCTACTGCTAAGCACAGTTTGTATTTACACAGTTTACATTCCCCAAAACATGGGTGTTGGTATATTTTAGGGTATGGAATTTCACATTGCAAAGGGACAAGCCCGGACAGCGTGGAGAGCAGTAGACCCACTAGGCGCCTCGCTGCGCAGTACCTTCCAAGGTGCCATTGTCTTCCCAGGTCTTCGCTACCCCGTGGGCCTCCAAAACGGCTGGGCGAGGGCTTTTTCATGCCACAGAGCCCATGTTGTGTCACGTACGGTACAATGACTGCGATCTGGAGGTTGAGTTCAAATTGACTAATGTGAATCATACTGTGGTAAATGTGGGAGTGAAGGTTTTGGGAAACCTCTGTACCATTTTCCACTATGGTCATACTGATGTGCATTTGCACTAACAGTGTTTCGAACCACTCAGTGCTGAAATCTTAGAACATATTACCCTGATGGCCCTCCCGTGGTCTCTCCTCTCCTCTTGACTTGAAGGTAGGTGTGGGGAGTCCCAGCCTTGGTCCAGACGCTGGCTCAGTGCTAGTCTGTGCATTGAGGTGAAGACAGGCCAGCTGTCCTCATCCAGACGTCTTAGGGGTGAAAAACAGTCGAGACAACCAGGACTGCTCAGAAGCATCTCCACGTATGTGCTACTGCTTTGGCTCTTATCCTGTATTCAGCAACTTTCTTTTTGTTTTCTCTTGGGCAGAAAATTTACTGTATCAGTGCTTTTATGTCACAAGAATGAATTGAATTTGTACCCTTTAGTGCAAACAACAATAGACAGAGTGGTAACCTAGTGGAAAACAAATAGACACCCCGTCCCTTTTGGGGATTCAGAGAGGCTCAGAAAGATGGAGCTGACGGTGGAGAGGTGGCAGATAGAAAGAGGCCAAGGCAGGAAAGGGTCCCGCGGTCATTTATTACCATGCCGTCTTCATAGTGTTTGCTGAACCAAGGTGCAGAGTAATGATTCAGACAAATGACGTTAATCATAATAGCTGGCCCTTTGGCAAAAATGGAAAACCTAGCATCGCAGCAGGAGACCTAATCAGATGCCCCTAAACCTGCTTTGGAAGGAAAGAATTTCCTCTCATTCTTCTGTCAATGGCTTCCCAGGGGGATATATCATCTTTAAGAGTGATAAGAAATTTCGCCCTCTTCCTTTCCCCTTGCCCCAGCCCCTCCCTCCCCGAAATAATCACATTAAACTTTATGATTAATATTTATAGCAAAACTCATTATATTTTCCTTATATTCATCTAATGGGATAACAAAGCTGTAATGACTAGTCAAATCATATTTTCCATAGTGCTGATAATTAGAGTTCATCTTTGCTTGGGAACGATTTTGAATGTCCTTGTGCATCATGAAAGCACACCATGTTTGCACACATGGTGTTCTGGGAACCAGTCTGTTATGAAGTCCAAAGTGCATTCACTCAGATCTGTGTGGAAAGTATAGTTAATGTCCTGCTTGCACTTCGATGCATGTCAAAGCTAGCGAAAATAATTTCATTTGTTACTCTGTGTTGAGTTTTTATGAATCTTCAAAATTAAACAGCCTAATTGATGTACTGGATATTTTAAGGATTATTTTAAGGATAAAAGTGTATTAACAAAAACTACATTTTGTTGTAAATACTTTTGGATATCACTGCCACACAGTCTAGTTACTACCTTAACACCGTTGTGTAGTATTAGGGAAGCAGTGATACATTATCTCTAGGGGAGAATTAAGCTGACGTGCAGGAGGTGAATGTACAGACTTCAGATTCTCTGTTGATTTGCTGTTTTCTTCTTCATAACTCCGGGTAAACAGTGCCTGCTGCCATCCAATGCACAGGTTAAGTGTAGTTGCGGGCTATTATACATCATTACAGGAAGTAATATACAGTCACAGAAGAGAGATGGGAGCTTTTCACTTGTAGCTGCTTGGACATCCCATTTGTCATCTAGTATAGCACTGCAAAAATTAGTTGTGGCAGCTTCCATGTAATTTATAGCTTCGTACGAGGAAATTAAGCAGTGAGTCACACCATTTTGGCTGATTAGTGTTAATGTGTTTTTGCTTCCCCCTTTCCAGTGACAGATTTGGTAACAAAACATTGAAAACTTTGTTTCTGATCTCCTGTTTTTGTTACCCACTTCAGCCACACGTTGGACTCTCACCTTTGAACATGGCAGCGTTTAGATACCTGTTCTAGTCAGGAGAGAACACCTTACTTCTTCCATCATTTGATTATGTTATCTCTTCTACTCTGTGTATAAGGAAACAAAGCAAGTAATGGTTTAGCAGTGTTCACTGAAATGCACTATGGCATGTGGAATAGATAGGTACGAACAGACTCGACTCCAGGCCTGGCACCTTGTATATCTGGTCAATAGCCAATTCATTATTAACCATGCAGTGAACAGAGCAGTGTAGATGTGTATTTTTATCTGACAGCCAGCAGGCATGGAAAATATTTTCGAAGGTAAGAAACTCCCACTCGCGAGAGGAACAGTGACCGATGAGTCTACGCTGAGAGCTGCCGTGTGTCTCCTGGACAGCTCGTTCCAGGAGACCACCCGTGGGCAGTGCACCCCTTTGCGTCTGGAATACACTGCAAGTGCCACTTCTTGACTTGGGAGGGTTCTGCTGCTGAAATAGCTTGTGATCAGAAGAGGCATCATGGCTGAGGAGGATCCGTAGGTATTAGTGTCAAGAAGAAGAACGTTCTGCTTGCCCTTTCTCCAGGGTGACTGTGTGAGTCATCCAGGGCTGGGGATGAGTTTGTAGAAAACAAAGGCGGTAGAGTGGTGCTAAAGGGATCCGTAACAGCTCTGAGCACACACATGACTCCTGCCGATGCAAAAACGGGGGGAGCTTTTCCTTTCCTCTGCCTGACGCGATCAGACACCTCTGGGGAGGCAGGCCGGGACAGCTGAGCCGAGGTGCTGCAGAGGTGGTGCTCCGCAGCCTGGCTAAGGCCCCGCGGGAACTTCACAGCCTTGGTAGTCGACTGCAGCAGGGATGAGAAAAACAGGGTGGAAGTTCTTTGGTTTCATTTTCATTGTGATTTACATAAAAGAAAACAATGTTGATAAGGAAAAAAAATACGATTTAGGAGTCGCCCCGTGTCACTGAGCAGCTCCTGACCGGTGTGGGGCCCTCATTGTTTCATGGGAGAGAATTCATACCATTCGTCGTTAAAATGACATACCTGAGCCAGCCAGACCTGCCTGGTTCTCACCCAGCGTGAGGAAAATGATTTATTATCTGTCCTTTGAATTTCTCCAAGCGTTCTGTCTAAACTTTAAAGGAGGATTACATCTGCGATTAAATCTTAACAAATGTTGTTTTAACTAGACTGCAATATATGTTATTGACAAGAAACGACTTTTCTTCTCCAAATAGCATTGGTGCTTAGGCATGCAATTTACAAAAATGACAAGAAAGGGTGGTGCTTTTCCAAGGTGAATGTGCGCTGACTGATTAGCTGGTATTTTAACTTGGATTCTTGCAAATTACAGACATAAGAAACCCTGCAATTTATATGTACTTCACCAGTGAAGGCTTTAATCCCATGATTCATGAAAGTAAAGTGGTAATAATTTAACTACCATATTTTATTTATCCCTCAGAGTTGTCAGCTGATAGGAAAAGTATTCCCACTATTCGGGGGTGGCTGCTTTGGCCACCTAATTGCTTCTTAGGAAGTAAGAGGGAAATTGCTTATAGAACTGCACGGATTGTCTTTGGCAACGCTGAGCCAAGGCATCAATCAGTCCATCTGGGTAAAATCACAAGCTGACTCCGATATTGCTAAATATTTATACTGTCAAATACACACAGACATCCAGATGAAAAGAGGCATTCATTAGGAATTCTCCAGCTTGTCAGTTTAAAGATGTAGATTAGAGCAAAACCTCCCACTATGGTACTGAGTGCTCAAGAAAAGTCTATATTTAGCCATTCTGAGCAATAAATATCATCATATTGCCTCATTTAGGTAAATAGAGAATAAATATTGTCAAGATGATCTAGAGATAATGTAAACAGATCTCTGTACGGAGGCTCTGGCACAGGGGAAATTCCAGGACAGTGATGTGCGATGAAGCTTGGGGTTCATCCCTTTTCTCAGTCCCAGCCCCCTCTCCTTTTGGGTTACAAAGATGGGGTTACTGACAGATGAAGGGGGAAGATGAAGGAAAAAAAATTAACCACAAAGGTGATTTCAAGTTGTGTGAATCAAAGCACTAATTAGTGCTTGCACTGTGATATTGTCTTCATAGTTCCAAAAGCTGCTGCTGCCGAAAATAAAGATATCTGTAGCAACGCTGAAGTTCATTTCAGAGTTTAACAGAACTAATGAAGCCCATCGATCTCAGGGGACCATTGCAGCTCAGAGGTTAAGGCATTATTTGACAGTACAACCAGGCACCACTTGCCCTGGAATTTTCATAGCTCTGCAGTAAGGCTTCTCACAGAGCCTCTGCCATGGAGGACTGAGCACCCTACCTGGTCCGTGCTTGGGTTCTGTGCCCAGCTCCACAGGACATGCACGCTGATTGGGCTCACACGTGTCCTGGCTTCTCAGGGGTACACACTCACTGCTCTTCCCTGGTAATTGATCAACTCAGAAGTTACACTCAATGGGAATTTTAACTGATGTCAGAGTTTTAGTTAATTACACTAGATGATTTTTTGAGATTAATAATTAACATCCCTCTTTATAACTAAATATCCATAATTAATCAGCAAATCATAACGTGAAGACTAATTAACTTCAAACTCAAATTTTAACAGAAAAAATCCATATTACTCTCCAGCATCATTAATTACCAAAGTAATCAAAGTTATCTCTCATGGGGTAAAACATAAAGCTTTGTGGGTTTCCCAGCTAAGCTGTTAGCACAGAAGAATTTCCAGAGTAACAAGTAGCCTTGCCAATTATGAGATGACGAGACTGCTCCAGACTGTTCTCATTGGCCATGTGCTGTGTTATCAATAACCTGCAGCTGGCAGGGGACCCAGCAACGCAGGAACTTCCCCGTGTCTGCCCTTCTCCCCATGCGAGGTTAACCCAGCCATTCCCAGAAGTCTGGCTGCTTGCTTCACTGTCTTTAAAACTGTGCCGTGTGCCTTTGTCTTTTTCTCCTCACCGAATAGTAGTTGGCTGATTAAGAACTGATACGCAGCAAGCCAAAATGTATACCCGGCATTGTTGAGAAAGGAATTATTTCAGCAACAGAAAGTGTGACGTGTTTTGCCTGTCATTTATTAAGTGCTAAGGACAAGTGAAAAGAATCTGTAAAGGGAAGAAATAACTACATAAGCCCAAAAGGTGAGAGTGCACACCCAGGCTCCACGTGGTCCACTTTCCAGTCCTGAGGGTGATTCCATGTTAACATCGGAGCATGTCTTTGCGGGGTTCCATCTAGAAATTGAGGAGTTAAAAGCGTATTGAAATCCACATCTCAATTACTTGATCACCTAACGTTCCAAGTGCACACATGGAATTCTGTTCTTTTGTGTGGCAGCTGTAAGAATCCTAAGCAATTTTTACTGTCAAGAAAACTCTGGATAAATAGGGGCTGTTAACTTAGGCAGATATCTGAGGTTATTTGGTGGCAATCAGGAACTCACAGCACTTCGACTAATGGGTTATGATCAGAAACTGTTCCTAATAGCCAGCTAGACGGATCTGAATATGAAGATTTCTATAATTTTGTTGTCAGCTTGTGATGTACTCTAGTGCTAATTATTTGGAACAATTATGTTTTCCTAATAACAAAAGAAGAAGCAGTGAATTAAGCAGGCTTACCTTCAGATCTGTAGATAGCAGCCATTAAGAAATAACATTTCTTTTTGCTCTACGGAGCCCTAATTATTTCAGATGCTTGTCTTTTAAAATCCACTGCTTCTCCTTCTTTTAAACCTGCTCCATGTGTCAGTTTACACTGATGATTTCAGTAACTAGTATTTTCTCAGTCTTAGGTTTATGCCTGTACCTCCCATAGACTGCTTACTTCATTTAGTTATTCAAAAACCATAATTAGTGCAGTAATTAACGTGTGGATCCTTCAAAGGAAGACTGCTAGAATCCTGGGACGTCTCTCATCATCCTGACTGATGTGCGGATGATAAAGAGACGGAGCTTGATGTGCCGACAGGATGTGCATCCCGCGCACGGCAACCGCTGCGGGGAGAGGCAGACAGGACCTTGGTCCACAGGGCCCTAACGTTCGGAAAAAGTAATTATCCACACTGTTTCTATAATTCAACTAGGTGTTATCCTGCATTTGCAGCTGTCAAATCATTTGTTTTAAATGTTTTTTTTAATATCTTATGAATACTTGAAAGTTTTGAGCCTTGTACATTATCTCTTAACCACTTTCTAAACACAAAGGCCGGGGTTGGTTTCCTTCCCTTCCTTTTTTCCGTCCCTCTCACCTTTGTTCCCTCCCTCCTCCCCTCCTTCCCTCCCTCCATCCTCCTGCCCTCCCCCCTTGCCCCTTCCTGATAATTTCAGACATCTGGTTACTTGAGTCGATAAGATCATAAAGAAGGGGCTGGGAAGTTGGCTCAGTAGTAGAGCGCTTGCCTTGCATGCCTGAGGCCCTGGGTTCGATTCCTCAGCACCACATAAGCAAAAAGAAAAAAGCCGGAAGTGGCGCTGTGGCTCAAGTGGTAGAGCGCTAGCCTTGAGCTGAAGAGCTGAGGGACAGCGCCCAGGCCCAGAGTTCAGGCCCCACAACTGGACCAAAAAAAAAAAAAGATCATAAAGAAAAACATCGACTTAGTGCATTTCCACACATACTTTTTTTGGGTGAAATTTCCTGTGTCTCCTAAGGTGAATGTGTTGTGTTCAGGCGGTGGTAAGTGGGCTGCACCCTGGGTACTTGAGCTGGGCATGACCAAGAGGCGCCAGCAATGGCTCTGTGCGTACACTCCATTGTGCCTGCCTCTTCCTTGTGAGTATTTCACCTGGAACATTTGGGCCTTCCCTTCCTATAAGTAGCAGCGCAGTTTCCTCCCTGTGTTGTTCATTGACATCTGCCCCCTGAATTCTGTTCTGTGTAGTCCCTCAGGGAGTTCAGTTACACAGATGAAGTAGCGTCACGAGCATGCCCTTTCTAGCTGAAGCCGTCCTTGAAGAAGGCCCACACCTGCTCCTGGACTGGCCCTTACTTTGACAGTGGGCTCAGGCATGTGGGAGGACCAGATATTGGTGGTTTGATATTGAGTGTTGATGAGGAACAGTCATGTAAAAGCACATTAAGAAAGGATTCCAGGGATTTCCCTCTGTCTTGCCAAGTGGACTTAGATCTTTATATCCAGAATATCTTGTCAAATTATTCTCTTTTTTTATTATGAAAGTACCGTACAGAGGGGTTTCAATTACATGGGCAAGGTAATGAGTACATTTCTTATCAAGCATTGTTGCCTCCTCCTTTGTTTCCCCTTCCCATCCCTTCCCACCTCCCACCCCCCACCCCCAACCCCCATTGTTAGGTTATTCTGAGTCGACAGTGCATCTTTACATCAGTCTTAGTTGCTAACGTCAAGAGATGACCGTCTCATTTGGTTTTAAACGACAAGAAAATCAACTTATTAGAATGATGACCTCTTGTAAGAATTTGCAGCTGAGTGGGTGTATTTACATAACCCTTTGCCAATCAGAACACAGAGTTGCCCTTCTATATACCTTGTTCCTAAAGTATACCATTGAAGCTAACCTGTATTTAATGCTGCTGAAATTAACTAAATTTTCTGCACTGTCTGATCCACGGCCCTGTAAACACTGTTCTAACTTGTGATGAGCAGCTTTGGGAAGACAGTGATAACAGCACAGGGGAAATGGTCGAAATACCACCACACGAGCAGGGGAACGGTAGAGCTCCACGGGGTGCAGGTCCCACTCCTGACGGCAGATTTCAGGAATGGAAACTGGAGGCACTGAGGAGCACGGAAGGCCCTGGGTGACCTGCCGCTCACAGGACGGGCAGGACGGTCGGCTCCTCATGCTTACCTAGAAGCTGTGCCCAGAGAGAGCCTGAAACAAGCTACGCGAGCGCAGTCCTGTTGGTGGCCGTGTATGGGTCATAACTTAAATCTGCCTAGGTCTCGAAGTCCACCCTAAGCACTGTTGACAGCTAAGCGATTTCTTGTGTGCGAAGGGACTGTAGAGAAGATACTAAGGGCCATATGAAAATTGACGAAGCTTTCCTTCTCCTCTCCTTCCCTCTTCGCTCTTCCCCTCCTCTTCCTCTCACCTCTCCCTCTCCATTCTCCTTCCCTCCTTAACCACCGGGATAGCAACAACTTGAAATGTCATCACTCAGGCCTGCCTGGTGGCCTCTCACATTTGGTTAGTTTGGGAGCACACAGAAAACAAGGAGGGGAGCAAAACAAACGTTCTGTGCAGTACGACTGAAGGCAACTAGGAAATAAACAGTGTCAGTTGACCTCAGTCACAGCCGTCTGGTAGACAGTCCACCTTCTCATGCTACGTTTGTTCAAGAGACGCTCCTTCCTTGATTAGGTGGAATGTAGTAGACACAAATGTCAGTACAGGGGGCCACAGAATCTTCCAGCATCTCCCATAGGAAAATACATTTGTTTTAGTTTTTTCCTCGTACCTATCCAATTTGTACACATTTCAGTTCTGTAGATAATCCTTTCCATTAGAATTACCCACACTCGTTTCTGAGTGAACAGTGAAAACCAAACTTAACAGTTAAGTGCTGATTTAGTCTAATGACTTTTTGTACTGATTAAATTTCAGATTTTAGGAACCACAAGGTTTCCTCTATCTCTGAAAAATAACTAGAAAACTGAAGGTACTAAAAAAGAAGTTGTTGAATTGGTCTAAATATATCTACAGATTTTTTTTTTAAAGGAAGCCATAATAGAGCAGAAGCTGCTTAAGGTGTAGGACATCCATATAGAAAAACTACCTCACTCTCCACAGAATTCACACGTGTGTCTCATTGCATGTGTCCGGAGAGAACTTCTACATGCTGCTCTGTCGTACAGAGTACATTGTTTCGTATTTTTTTTGGTATGAAAAACTGAGGTTTAAGGTACATGTAGTAAATTTAGTTCCTGTTTCGTTTGTTTGGTCTTCTGTTTCATGTTTTATTATCTTCGTTTGTACAGGGAGTTGTCATTTAACAGCACACTTTATGAGTCCAGAGCATCTTGATCAATGACGCCTCAGTGACAGTCCTCCCATGCTTCCGTACCTTTTACGAACACAGTTGGATGGGCTTTCAGGAACCTGTACTGTCATACAGGCGTCACCACAGGCAAGTCAGAGACTGTTTCTGACCCCACAGAACTCTCCTCCAAGTCTCCAGTGGTGAATCCTTCTCCCTCCCCCAGCCCTCACCTGTCCCTCTGGTGGCATCTTCCCTGCGCTGTATGTGGAGCTGCGTGGCATCTGTTATTTCCCTCAGCATACGGCTTTTGAGCCTCGCTCTTGCTGCTGCACCCAGTATCTTGTGTGCCCTTTTATTATGAAGTGGTACTTCACTCCGTAGATGTACCACAATGTGTTTATCTTCTCTGGCGATGGACATTTGAATTGCTCAGCTTGTGAGGACTATGAATAGACTGCTATAAATGCTTGGCAGTATGGACTCGTTTTCGTTGGACTTGAAATGATGGAGTAACGTGGTGAGAAGGTACCAAACTGTTTTGCACAGTGCCTGAGCCATTTTGCATTCCTACCAGGAGTGTGGAAGCCCCGGCTCTCCGTCCTCCCCAGCTCCCCAAACCATCCGTCTCTCTCCGCACGCCAGCCTGCCTACCTAATTGGAAATGGTTTTCCTGTCTTGATTTTCACCTCCCAAATCAGCCTTTGTCCCCCTCCACCCTGCCCGCCCGGTCACGGGCAGGGCTTCTGGCCAGCCCGCTGTGTTCTCCGTCACCCTCGGCACTTAGGCTTTCAGTGTACACCTGAGTCAGGTTCCCCTGTGGAGAGAGGCTTTCAGCATCGAGGGCAAGAAAGCTGGTAGAGGTTTTGTTTGCTTCCGTCACTGCCACCTCGGCTTTCCGTGGTGGCACATGTCATGAGCTGACCCTGTGGCTTACATAAGTGACCGATGGAAACACCTAACTTGCCAAATGGAGAGCCCCGAGTCATGATGTTGGCACTGACCCTCCAACACAGCGTGCACGTAACTGACAGATAGTGGTGCATGAAAAATACCACACAGGAGATGGCTGTTTTAATCACCAATGACTGAACTTTTTAAGTGGAAAACTACTCAGTTTACTTTGGACACTTAGAGCTGCTTAACAGTTGGGATTTTTTTTCCAGTGGTGGTACTGAGGCTTGAACTCAGGTCCTTGAGCTTGCTTGCTGGGCCACTGCTCTACCCCCTGATGCAGGGCTCCACAAGTCCTGTTGTGAGTGCTGTAGGACTCACTCCTGAAGCTGGTGGGCAGATGATTGTCATCAATGAACCCTTTGTACACTGTATGGTATGACTGTCTGCTTTTCTGATTTCTAGACACACCAGCTAAAGCCCTCTTAGCTTTAGTTATTTTTCGATATGGTCTTGGGGTTTTGCCCAGGACCACTGTCAGACCTGAGATCTTTCTACCTCCAGTTCTTTCCTAGTGAGGAGTACAGACCGAGATGCCAGCCCAGCCTGTTCTGTGAGATGCGCTGTCATTAACTTCTGCTCTGGCTGCCCCTGAATTTCGATCCTTTTATCAGTTATGAATTGTTCAGCATACAATTTTAACCCTGGGACCACAGGACAGTGTCCTGGAAACAATCTGGGAAGGAAGGGAAATTGACCTTTTCTGATACTGCAGTCCATATAGTTACTCTCTATGACTTAAGGAACTGGTACTGAACTTAGATCAAGTAAGCTCCCTCCATTTTTAGGAAGGTATAATACAGGGGGAAGGGAGTCTTTGAAAAAGCTGTGTGTAAACACAATAACGTGTTTACTGTTGTTTTCTTTCCTAAAGAACGAGGCCTCCAGAGGAGCAGCTCCTCGTTCTGTGTTCTTCCTGGCCTGTCACCCTGGCAATGCTCACACTGACTTGATCTGTTTGTTTACCGCTTGCTCTGCCCCTTCCTTGTTTCTCATTCTGCCAGTGTCAGGCACAGCCTTGGGCAACATTTCTGATTATGAAATGGATCTGAACTTAAATAACCCCATGCGCTATCATGTATATGGCCCTTGACTAAAACTTGCAAATTGTTAGGGATAATGAGATTTTCATTGATACGTTTGATAGATGGTGTGAAGGAAATACATTAATTATATTTTATTGGAAGTAAATGTCTTACATATACAAACATGTAAGATACGATTAAAACTGTATAGGTAAATACCAAGTTAAAAATGTTTATTATTCTATGCGTGTTACTGTTAAATTCTCTTACTTTCTGTTAAAGATCGTGTACAGACTAATATTTCAGGCAGAGTCTAAAGAATTACCTATTCATCAGAGTTCTTCTGCATACTTAACAGTAGTTACAACTGCTCTCAACCTGCAGTTTAAACACATTGCTACAAATGCCAAATTCCATTACAGCAAAGAATTTCTTCTAGAACATCATTGGAAAGTAAGAGAATGCAGCATCAGTGATACGGATCTGAATAAGGAATGATAAATTGTTCATCTTGATTAGGAAAAAAAGTGCGGGGGGGAGCCTTGTGTATGTGGCCACAGCACGTGAGAGTAAAATGCAGATAACAATTAAGCTTTACAGTATATCCTTCTGTCTTCCTAGAAACAGTGTTCAGTTTAATTATGATGCATGTTAATAACTGAACTACTCAATTTGCATGTTCTATATGTGTGTATATGTCATATGTATGGAGATGTATATATATACATATATATATACACACATATATGATTATAAGCACTCAGCTCATCTGGTTGTGTGGAGGGCTGTTTCTGGGCATGAGTGGAAGCCAGCAGCGCCATGACAAGACCTCAGGCCCCACAAACAGTAGAACTGTTGCCCTGGAAATGTGGCTGAAGTTTTGTGAAAATGAAACATGAAGCATGCCAGGCTCATCTGTGCCAGCCTTCTAAGACAGAAGCACCAATTTTACCATCATTGTCTTTTGTTCATGTGCTGTGTGAATGCCAGTGTCTAGGAGCAGCCATTGATCTTCTGCTTGCTTTGGTGCCCTGTTTGCCCTCCTATCACCCCTGTCCCAACGCCTTTTTAAAAAATGAAAACTTTAGTGTAGAGAACCTTGAGTAATTTTGTACGGTTTTGTGCTGAAAGCCCTAAAGGGCTTTGTTTTGTATTCCAGGTCTCACAGGAACTGGGGTAGGGTGGACAAATGTGTTCTTCAGTAGAAGGAACACATCCATTGATCTGCCTCACAGTCTATAAGCCTAATATTTATGAGTTTGTGTTATCTTCATGAGTTAGTATTGCCCATCTTAATGCATACTATTTGCACATGATGAACCAACCAGCTTAAATTGGGCTTCTTTGAATGTCCAGAAGTAATTATTTAAAACCACATTGGGCTAAATATGATGACTAAAATCCATTTGAGCAGTTATAATCAGCCCATTAATTTCCAGATGTAAGTAACACAGAAACACGAAGCTGCTGTATTCTGGGGGTGAAGAAAGGGCTGACTTATAAGAGAATCTATATTTTTATATCCAAGAACTTTAGAAAGCCAACATGGGCCCAATCAATAGATGATGGTTTGTGTAGACTAAGCAGGATCAAGAAGGTTGCCCAGCCAGTGTCTGTGAGCGCCCACATAAAAGTACTATCATAGAATTCTCCAGCTAGGAGTGGGCCTAGCCACACCTGCCCCATGCAGAGCCCGGGCTTCTGGAAGCCAAGAGCCATGAGAGAGCTGCTTGGCTCAGGGAGGCCTGCTTCATTTTGTAAAAATAGTGTACAGAGGGGTTACAGTTGCATGAGTAAGGAAATGAGCCAAATTCCTATCAAGCATTGTTACCCCCTCTTTTGTTTTTCCCCTCCCATCCCTTCCCTCCCCGTTTCCCCAACTCCTCCCTCCCCCCCCCCCAAAGTTGTAAAGTTTCATTTTATATCTCATTGTTACAATGGGTCAACTGTATCCTTGTTTCAGCATTTTGTTATTTCCCTTCCCCTCCCCAAATCAGAAAAATGTATATACAAGATGCAGAGCACCGGAATCAAATACAGTGACAACAGGGGTTGTTACACCATGGGGGAAGAACATACAAAAGAAACAAAACAATAGTACATTAAAACAACAGCGACAAAGATGGGGTTCATTTCCCTTATATTTAAGAGTTCTAGGAGAATTTTCAGTATTTCTAATTCTTAAAAATGAAAGCCCATTTATAATCCAACCATGTTGGGTCCACAGCACGCTGTGACCATGGTTCTTAATGCATCCTCCCATGGAGCCAGGTCTCAGAACCTCGTGCTGGCCAATCACAGGGCCTGACTGAACCGCTGTGCGAGGAATACACTGGTGAAGTCCTCCCCTCCGCCCACCGTCTCTGGTAGAATTGAACTTCAGATTTTAAATCCTTTTCTCCAAGTAGGTATTTTCTTTTGGGGTCCGGTCATGGGGCCTGAACTCTGGGCTTGGGGGCTGTCCCTCAGCTCTTCAGCTCAAGGCTAGTGCTCTACCACTTGAGCCACGGCGCCACTTCTGGCTTTTTTTTTTTCTTTTTGCATATGTGGTGCTAGGAATCGAACCCAAGGCCTCAGGCATGCAAGGCAAGTGCTTTACCTCTGAGCCACCTTCCCATCCCTCCAAGTAGGTATTTTCTGAAACATCCTTTATCAAGATTTGCGTTTGTCTCTCAGATATTCCTTTCCTTTTGTCCTTTGTAAATACAGGCTAAATTTAAGTCAAATAAATTAAGTTCATCCTTTTTTTTTTTTTTTTTTAGGTTGAAAAGTATTTGGGGAAAAGCTATATCCAAAATCTAAACTAATCAGTCTGTTAGAATATTTAGGATCCTGATGCCACATATAATTGAATTTTAACAGTTGTACAATGAAACCAAATATGCAATAATAAAATAAATCATAGTATAAGAAAGAAGCCAGAGGAAGTGGCACTGTGGCTGAAGCGGTAGAGCACTCGCCTTGTGCTGAAGAGCACAGGGACAGCGCCCAAGCCCAGAATTCCAGCCCCACGACCGACAAAAAAAAAAAAAAAAGAAAGAAGCCAGAAGGCGTGGCTTGTGCTAGGGATTGATTGAGCATTCATGTTATATTGAGAAGGCTGCGTGCGCGTGGCTGATTTGTAGGTGGTTTAATTACTATCAGGGCAATGTCAGAATAGGAAGGAATAAAGCAAATAGTATTCTAGGCAATGAGCACTAACTGATAAAACAGGCCTGAGATGGGGGACGGGGGGGGGGGAACCCTCAGAACACTGATCAACTGTCCTTCCAGTGGAGACTTGTAGCTGGGGGCATCTGCGGCCGCAGTTTGAAGCAACACCAGCAGCCCGCAGTCATGCGCAGCTCTGAGGAAGCTCCCTGGTGGAGGCCTTCCCCTGGAGGCTTTCTATTTCTTTCTTTTTCTGTGTGTAATTTGTCTGCTGGACTTCCCAGAATTTCTATTAAGAATTCCAGATTATTTTAGTAGTACTTTCCAAAGCATGGTTCCTACTAATAGATAATACTTGCCACTCTGTAAATTAAGTAAGATAACAACTGTTAGATTGCAAGGGTAATATAAATGTACAAGCACAGTAATCAAAGGGAGATATATAAAAGCTGAGATGTATGGTGTCACTCTTTCTATTTTGCCCTTTGGCAATTCTGCTTTGAGTTTCTTGCAGCCAGCAAATGAGGAATTAATTCAGTACTGTCATTCGGATTGTCTTGCTGCTGTAAGAGCCAAGGATTTTGTTCAGAAAATACTTGAGGACCTTAACAGTGAATGGAAGTGGGCTGGGAAGGTGGCTCAGTGGTAGAGCGCTTGCCTTGAATGCATGAAGCCCTGGGTTCGATTCCTCAGCACCTCATAAGCAGACAAAACTGGAAGTGGCGCTGTGGCTCAAGTGGTAGAGTGCTAGCCTTGAGCCGAAGAGCAGAGGGACAGCGCCCAGGCCCAGAGTTCAGGCCCCACCACTGACCCTGCACCCTCCCCCCCCAAAAAAAATAGTGAATGGAAGTAAAAGTAAACATTGGGGCTGCTGTGATTTGATAAACGCCATTCCTAGGGTCACCTGCTTTCTTTCCTGTGCTCATCAGGTCACCTTATTTTTGACCTTCTGCAGATTGGAGTGTGCGCTGGTGTTCATGACGCACGGGGCCATCTGCCTGAGAGGAAAGTGGCAGTGGCAGCAGCAAGCTGCTCTGACCAGTCCGCCCTGGCTGGCAGGCCTCATCCTGATCGGGACGCCGCCGGTCCGGAAGCCACAAGCCCTTGCTTCCCAGCAGATAATGTTCTCGTTTAAGTGATCAATTATAGGCACTTCCTAGCAGTACTGGAACCTAGAGGAGACCTGACGTCCATCTTTGTGATTTCAGATTTTGATGTTTGACACAGAGGGTCACCTGTAGTGGAAGAAGAGGGTCGCTCTTCTTTCCTGCCTCCCGTGCTGCCCAGGTCTCGCCTTCCAGCCTCCTTGGCTGGTCCTGACCTTCTGTGCGGTGCTGCCCCTCAGGACACCTACTCTTGTTGTTGTTGTTGTTGTTGTTTTTCTCAGCTTCCCATGCACTGCCTGGATGACCTCTCAGTTACTTGGCCACCGCCTACATTCTAGAACCACCCAATTTACAACCAGGCCCAGCCTGTTCCCCAGCCCAAAGTACAAGCCCCGCGATAACTGACCGGATGCCTTTTCCTAGCTTGACCACTCTCAGAACTCTTAGCATCACACCAAAGCAAAAGCTGAAGCCGTGACATCCTGTGCACTCAAAGTGACTAGGTTATTCTCATAAATTTTTACAATTATGGCTAAAATACTTGTTTTGTTTTGAGATGACAAGATGTGAGAGCCTGCTATTTGCAAGCTCTTAATTGCAAGTCACATTTTTGCCTGTGTAGTCATTCCTAAAAACTGGAAGGTTATGTTGGATATTCCTTTCCCTGTCAAATGTGGTCTGGGTGCATTGGTTGTACTATTTGCTCTTTCACATTGGCTTATAAAGGTGGGTGACAGCTCCCTGTGTTGGGTGAGAATCTTGATTGGATGGACAGGGCTTGAGGGCCTTCCCAAAACCAATCTGAGGAGCCTGTGGAGTCACTGTCACAGCACTAACCCTCAGACTCAGGCGTCATCTGCGGGTGTGACTGCTAGCACGTGGCTGAGAGTGCTCCAGTCCAAGCCAGTGGTGTTCTGCGAAGACCGCATGGGCAGATGTGTACTGAGGAGCCGAGCTCCCACAGCAGGTCCTAGAGAATCTCAAGCCCTTTGTTGGCACAGAAGAAAGCGTTTAAATTCTTATTTGGCTTGTGTGAGGTAAAAACTGAAAGAAGGACTTTAATGACCTGCGTGCCCCCAGCAAGCTGCTAAGCAAGGCTCGGGAGGTCCAGGAGCACCGGTCAGACGAGGAAACCTGGCCAGTGGGCGAATGCCCATCCTCAAGATTGTGCCACTCAGTAGGAAGAAACAGGGAGCCCAAAGAAGACAACTAGAGGGAAGGGGTGTGATCGCTGGGGGACAGAGACTGAGGCCCCACTGGGCTAGGTCATGTATGCATTCTTCCCTTTGCCACTCCTTCCTTCTTCCCACCTCCCTGTCCTCCTTGCATCCCATTTCCCCCAGCCCTCCCCATGCTGTTCTATGCCTCACCACAAAGGTCTGATGGTGCATTGAAAGCCAACAGTGCAGTGAACTGTGTGCCTCCGCATTCCATACCGGAGAGCCTGCCCTTCCCCCGGCATTCCCAGCGGTGGTGGGGACACAGCGCGCCGCGCCCGTCACCGAGTGCTTGTGGAGCAGTGTGTTCCTTCTCACGCGGAGCGTGGATGCCAGGGGAGCATACAGAGCAAAACTTGAGTGAGCGGAGTAGCTCGTGGGTGTAGGGTGTAGCTCAGGAGTGGAGCTGCGGCTTCTCAACTCTGCTTTCCTGTGTCAGCTGATCCCAGGTCTTCTCAGTTGCCCCTTTAAGTGTCTCGTAAACCCCATGCATTTCTGTCCGCACTAGCATTACCCCCGTTCATCATGCCTTTATCCTTTATCTTCTCTACCCAGAGCAGCCTGGGTCAGCGCCGTTCACCCGGCACTGGGAGCGACCTTCCGTCATTCCATAGTATCCTCCCGGTCACACGCATCTCATGGTGTGATCTCCTTGCTTGGATTTCTTCACCTGGCATCCCCGGTACCGGAATCGAGCCTCTGAGCCTAGCGTGACCTCACAACCCCTCACACTCTCTTCTTTCACATCTTAGAACAGTAGATTTTCTCCACTGTGTTTTCATTACCTGGTAAATTCTTACTCACACTCATACTTCTGGCTTGAGGATCTGTATGAGCGCATTCCTAGGCCCTGTCCTAGGCCCCACAGATTGTGCTTTCTTAGGAGGACGCATATTTGAGTATGCTATTTAGTTTACGTTTTATTCACTCTTAATTAGGTATCATACTGGTATCTTCAGATAGATGACTGATTCCTTAAAATCCCTGCCCCTGCTTCAGTGGCTGGAGAATGGACCTCATGTTAAAGGACTCTAGTGTCCTGGTTTGAAAAGGTGATTCTCCAGCCTTTTCTAGTAAGAGATTCAACTACTAAGCAAGTGTGGGCCTCTTCTCCAGATCTGTGTGTTGGAAGCAACATCTGCGTCTCTGTAACTGGCATGCGCTGCGCCCAGCGCTGCCCGCTTGGGTGGACACGCTGTCCTTGGAGGAGACCCGAGCCGTCTCAGCTTAGGTCAGTTTCTCTTCCGGGTATTCATTCTCGTAGAATGTGGAGTGGGAATTGCTCTTAGGAATATGGAGCTTGAATTTAAGCCTAAGCACAATCTGTCTGGCCCTCCTCTCCGAGCTCTAGGAAGCCGCAGCGCTGCCAGAGCCCCGGGAATTGCACTTTCCATCCTCCTCTCGCTCTCCTCCTTCTTGGAGCATTTTTTTATTCCTGATTGTAGGCCTTTCCATACTAAAAATAACTTTGTTACATATATAATGTGCTCAGATAATTTTGGTTATCCAAAATGGTACTGTGTTTACAAAGATTATTCATACTGCATGCCAATTTCAGGTGGTATGTACTAAACTATATAGTATACTACATTAAGATACAGTGACAAAGCTGACCGGTGACTTAACTGCATGTCAGGCACGGAGCAGAATGCGTTACATGACTGTTCAGTTTCTCTTCAAGACAGCACGACTTAGGGATTCAAGCAACTGTCTAAGAGCTGTGAACGATAGGGGATTTTGCCAACTTGCAAACTAGAAAGTTTCCCTGCCAGTGTGTGGCCATGGGCAGAAGATAGGAGACATCTGACTGGTGGGTAAGCCTCGAGGTCCTTGACGAGCTGGCAGTCGTCTTAGGAAGACGGGGTCTTCGCTCTGACACCAGACACAGCACTGGATGTGACCTACGCCGTCCACTGGAAACTGGCCGAAGGACTGACTTGACTCGCGGGGCCTCCAGGACCAAGTGGCAGAATGCTGTTGCCTGCCACCTGGCCACATTCCAAACGGCCACGCTCGGGCCAGCCACGGCCCTGCATGGAGGTGATTTCTGGCGTGCACGCCTGTGCTGGGTAGAGGGAGCAGCTGTCACGGTTTGTGTGGAGCTTTCCAAGGCTTCCTTTTGAATCTCCACGCACCCCCACCAGGAGTGCCGACGAGAAGGGTGGGTCCCTACCCCAGTTCCAGCCGCAGCCTCCACCTGCTGCCTTGGACACGTGGCTTTGCTAGTTTTTTCATTCATTCCATTCATCTCAAAGGGAAGGCCCAAGTGTCATAATTTGTCTTTTGCTTGACTTTTTAAAATCAATTTTAAACTTTATTCTCCAGGTATATATCGCTCTGTAGAGCCCGAGCCAAAGATAGTGTATAATTTTAAATAAGAGTTGAGTATAGAGATTTAGGAAAATGTCCGAAGTGAAGATCACAGTATCCACTGATTGAGAGCAAACATTGCTTCCCATTGTATTCTCAGTTCCATCCAGACATCACAACGGGTCCAGCTGGTTGGCTGTCTATGCACTCGTGTGCCTGTCCGGAGGGACTCTCGGGAGTGAGGACCAGACCCTCCTGCCCCCTAGCGTCTCCTCCCTGAGAGAGGACTGGCCCTCAGGACTGCGCCCACACCGCCACCGGGGCTCCTCGCCCTGCCAGGCCAGCCAGGAGGGAGCAGCCGTGTGCCCCGAACCTAGGGAAGAAACCGCACTAAGTGTACACAAGCAGCTGCCGTCATGTGGCTGTGAGCAGATGTTAGACCTCCAAAAGCTTTGTAGATAATTAAAATACTAACAGTTAGTGTTTTACCCCAGCTGTAGATTCTGTGTACTGTAAATTTGATTTTAATGTTGCCTCTGTGCTATGGCTGAGAAGCAGTTTGCTTTTTACTCCTTACAAAAGTGTCTACAATGAAGACAAATGTCTCTTGCCTCTCATTTCCTCAGGAAGGATTTGACAATGCTCTACCATAAAGGCGGTAGGAGCACAGCTACATTGTGAGCGTGGTCTTCTCATAGGGTTTGCCAGGAAGGCAGGAGGGAAGCAGACAGAAGTGCCTGGTTTGCCCTTTGAAGTCGCCTCAGAGGCCTGTCCTCCGGCGACATTGACTTGCCTATTTGCATAATTTTAAGGTTGGTATAATGTGTACAAGTTTTGAAAAATAGACCCTGTCTCCGGCGTTGTGCTATCTGCATTGAGCCTCCGTAGATTGTCAGCGGGCACTTAGGGAAAGTCACTGAGCTTCCTGATCTCCTGATTTCATAATGCTGGGAAGAATGTCATTAAGTCAAACAGAGGCAGACTTCTAGTGAGCAGGTGGTGCTTCGGGGTCCTTGGGAAGCTCTTGGTGTGCCTGACAGTCCCTGCTCCTCGCCAAGCCCCTGGGCGCGCGCGCGCAGGGGTGCTGGCCCCTCTCCTCAGCGGCGGTCACTAATGCTGATATCGAGATAGTGTGCAGACCCCCAGTGCAGGGTCCCAGGCCTCGCCCTCATGGGAGAGCAGAGGAAGGGGGTAGGAGCATCCACGACAGGCCTGGAGCACACCCTGCCCCCTGGCTGCCCCTCCCTGGTTGGGCTTGAGGTTTTTGAGCGTTCGGCCAGTAAATCAACTGGCAGTTTTTAAGAAGTGCTCTTCTCAGGGAAACGACAAGATCAGAGCACTTTACAGCCTAACTTTAAAGTGTTATTTCATCACCCTCCGTGAAACTTGATGGCACTATCTCTGTCACCTGCGTCGGATTTCTAAAGTTATATAGTTGGCACAGCGTGATGTATCTCTGTAGCTCAGAGGCTTCTGCCCAGCTGGCAGAGAAACAGTTAACAACGGCCCGTCCCGGCCCCCAAAGCCTGTCAGGATAACCTTAAAGGAAGCAAGCCTCCCTGGCTGAGTGAGATTTGTGTGCGTAACTCCCATTACTGCCAGATAGATCTTCACGCATGAAAATGACAATGGAGACCTAAGGGTTTGGGAGAATGCAGCATTTCTTAGGGTTTGTGACTTTAAAGGTAAAATATTGTCTTTTGCTCTTTGTCACTGGTCAGTGCTCGTGACCGTGCCTTGGCCCAGACACCACTCTCACTGTGGCTGGAAACCTGAACAATTCTGTATTTTCAACCTGCATAGGATTCTTCTTCTTCTTCTTCTTTTTTCTGGATATCTTGCAGTTCTATTCAGGGATCTGACATGATTAGCTTGTGTTGCTTACCAGGGTGACACAGAGCTGATGGTAATTAGGAAACGGATTGAAACCTAGCTATCTGTCCTGGTTTATCAAAAGCCCTCCCTCACTAAAGCTTGCATGTTGTTTCTTAAGAAGTCATGCATTTGGTTTGAGGCCAGACAAGGCAAAAAGCTCGCCGGATCCTGTCTTAACAGGAAGGGATGGGTGCGTGCTGCATGCCTGTCACCCAGCCATTGCGGTACGTGTGAATTTGAGGATCACGGTCCCAAAAGGGAGACCATATCTCAGAAATAATCAGAGCAAAAAGGCTTGCGGGAGTGGCTGCCTAGCAGCACAAAGCCCTGAGTTTAGTCTCCACTACTGTAAAAAAAAAAACAAAAAAAAACACAAAAAAAACCATAATTGGTATATTTGAACTTGTATTGAGTAGCTCGGAGGTGGTGTTGATCTCAGTTAACTTTTCACAGACAAATAATTTCTGGCATCTCTTCTTGTGGAAAAAAAAAAAAGAGGACACAGCAGAGACATTTACTGTAATTCCAACATGTGTTTGAGAGGTTACATGCTATAAAACAGATTCTTATTAAAAGGCCTTTAATCATTACCTCAGTGATACCCTTAACACTTGCTAAGAAGCCAGTATCTGCTTCGTTTTACCTTAGGTTTGGAATAACCAAAACAGGCTGGGCCCTGAATAAGTCTCACTATGTCACTATTGTGCTTAATAAGCATGCTAAGGACTAAACGTAATACCTGTTATTTAGCCTGCTTCTGGTTTATATGACCAGATGTGCCTGGGCCCTCAGGAAGGGAGGCGTCTCACCGCCTGGCCTCTCTGAATTCACGTTGCCCTTGGCTGAACCGGCACAGGCCTGGTGGCTCAGAAGGCTCTGGCTTCTGCTGAGCCACGTGGCGGGGGCGCTCCACCCAACCCCAGGAGTTACAGCAACTTGCAGAGCAATTATCAGCATCGAGTTGGCTGGCTAAACTATTGGTGACTGCTATTGTAAGAATAATGTATTCTCTACTTTGAAATTTCTAAAAGGTTATATTTCATTGAATTTTAATTTGTCATTTTTCCTGCTTTCACTTGAGAAACTTACAAGCTTTTGTGACATTAAAATATGGCTCCAATTTATTAGCATAATCTGTTAATATTGTTTCATTTTAATAGACATTAAGTGTGATTTCTTAACATTCTCGTTAAAATTACATCTTAAAATTGAAGTCAAGAGACTTCATACAAGGCTTAAGAATCACGATGTCTTGTGTGCCCCAAATTTTTCTAAGAACAGTCATCTTCTGCAGTCATCTTCTGCAGATCGCTTTGTAGTCAAGGTGCTTGCATTGTGATGGTGAACTGACCCAGCACGGGACACGCAGGTCTGCAGCTCCACCACAGCAGAAAACCTCCACTACACAGAGCGGCCGTGTCACCCGGCTCTGGGTAAACACTCAGTTCTGTTACAGGCGAGCTTAGAAATGTAAAGTCAGCGCCGGCGCGTAGCAACAAAGCGTTTATGCAGGGTATTAGCAGGGATCTCACAGGCGTGCAGCTCCTCGCCATGACTTGTCTTTTTAATGCCATCTTTATCTGCTACGCGATGCATGAAATCTACTTTCAGTTTTAGAACTGCCAACCACCTTTGACCCCTTTAGTGCAGACACAAAGTGACCTTTCTATTGTCATCAGCTTTCATTCTCCTGAAAATTCTATGAATTTTTATTACAAGTTTTTTTTTTTTAACCAGGCTGAGGCTTCCACAAATTACTTGCCACAGCTGAGATGAAGTTGTTGAAGTGGTGTTAGATAAGTTTTACAGCCGCATGTGTGCGGCGGGAACCCTAGCCTGTGTCCTACAATGTCATACGCCAGTAACTGCTGAGCCTACTATTGGATAAATACATCATTTTATGGAACATTGATTGTTCTATAAACCCAATGGAGTATTATGCTCTATGATCAAACCATTTAGATTGTGTGTAGAGCACAGAAAATGCCATATTCAGGATGGTACTAAAAGTGCCATTTGTGTATTTTATGGATGTCATTACAGGCAAACTTCTCTCTGTAGGCCCTGTTTACTGCAAAATTTTTTAGTCTGTAATGACATTTTTCATTCACAACGTATGCCTTCAAGAGAGGGGGGCCCTTGTTTTATTTGTTTCATTCGAGTTTACTGCACAAATTCTGTACATTTTAATTAAATGTAAGCTTAACAAAAGCATAAGGTATTTATTCTGAGGGAAAAACGATGCTAGTAGCCCAAGAATACACACACACACACACACACACACACACACACACACACACACACACACACACACACACACACACACACACACACACGGTGCCAGGTGCTCAGCCCTCTCAGCAACAGCCCTGCCAGGGTTTGGGGGTGCTGTTGGTCCCCAGAGGGTGGGCTGGGTCCTTGCAGGGGACGGGCTCAGCTTTATCTCAACATGGTGAGAAGCAGACCCGATCCAAAGCCACCTCCTGAACCAAATACACAAACACTTCAAAAAAAAAAAAGCGGGGGGTGGGGGATCTTTTCACTGCGGCTGACTGTGAACCTTAACACAGTAGCCAGGGGAAGGGAGTGTAAGGTCTCTGTAGTCAGGGAGCAGATGGGTGATATGCTGGGGCTCACGGACAGGCAGGAAGCTGCATTTGCAGTCCATTTGCATCTCCTGCACAAGGCTCCATATTTTGCCCAATCGGAATCTGTTCTAAAAAGACTGAAATTAGCCACGTTGATTAGCTGCTATCCCTGCTGAATCTGACAGTGTCTTCTAAAAACTCGAAGCGCAGTGCACACATTGTGCTGGGCATGCGTGCTGTGGTACCGATCTGTGGCTCGCCGGCATGCGCACTGCCTGTGCGTGTCTGCTCTCTCGGTGCTGTGTCTGGCCGTTTGTGATGGAGATCTTCATTCCACATGTACTAGGAGCACTCACAAACCCAAGTGGATGGTCCAGCCGAGTCCTGGTCAGAGCCACTTGGAATTGGAAGTTACAGTCACAATGCCCGTTCGTTTAAGTGACACTTGAACTTCCGCACAGCTTCCCATTAATTCATTATGGTTGAAATGGAAGAATCTTCGCTGGGTGAATCTTTTTCAATCTGATTGAGGCTGTTACATTTTATAGGTGCTATTTTTCAAAGCAGTACTGACAGCACTCGAAGTTATTAAATTGCTGAATCAAAAGATGGACCTGCACTTAGGTTTATGAAGTGTGATGGGCCGAGAGGCTCCTGTGGAGGCTGGGGGCGGGGCTGTGGGCCTCACCCGGCCTCTGCCCATGGCAGTGTTTACCACCGCGTCTACCCGAAGGCCGCTTTGGGTTCAAACACATTCAGCACGTAGTTCAGCATGCAGGATTTTCTTGTACTACACAGGGTTCAGAAGATTGCGGTACACCCAATAGGTTTTCCATTCTGTTGCCCACTGAGGAACCGAATCTCCTGGATTCAGGTTTGCAGCATTCTTTGGGGGAGACCACAGCTGGTTCCCCGACTGTCCCTGCTCCTCCTGCTTTGTGCTAAAATGCCAGTGCGTCCTCTTGGGTGCACATACGTGCTGGGACTGGAGCGGGAACCCAGGACCTCCCACTCTCCCTTCGCTTCCTTGCTCGACGGCTCTACCACTTAAGCCACAGCTCTACTTCCAGCTTTTTTGGTAGTTAAATGGAGATGATGGTCTCAGGGACTTTACTGCCTGGACTGGCTTCGAACTGCAGTCTTCAGCTCTCAGGCATGAGCCACCAGCACCATGCTGTTCTCCCTTGTAACTAGGGGAGTAGATGAGAGAAAGCAAGGGTGAAGGGAATTCTTCAGACTAGACTGAGGACATCACAGGCTCCTCCAGGAAGGGTTAATTGGCCTTAAGATGGTGGTTCACCTGCCGTGTGCCATCTTGAGTGAGCACAGAGGGTTTCTGGGGGTGGAATTAGTCTAGTTGACCCCTCAGTCTTTTCTTGACCTGAGTGTCTATGATCTGGCTGGGTATAATGGCTCCCACCTATAATCCCAGCCACAAAGGAGGCAGAGATACGAGGGTCTAAATTCAAGGTTGATAAAGGCAGACTGTGAGTGTGGCTGTGTCACAAAAGAACAAGCCAAGCACAGTCCTGTGTACTATGACCCCAGCTACCCAGGAGGCAGAGGTTAGAAGTGTGACGTCCAAGGCCAGCTCTAGGCAAAGACCTGGAAAGTCTGGGGCCCCTCCCAGCAGCGGGCCCCTCCCCAGCCTGGGCTGCTGTGAGCAGCCCTCCTGCCGCGCGCTGCCTCCGCCCAGGACGGGCGGCATCTGGGCTCCGCCTCAGGATTCACTTGGTGCTGGAAGACCGATTTCTTCTAAAACACCACCAATGTGGTGAGCCAAATGGTTGTCTTTAAGGATGGCAGCCATAAACCATCTCCAACAGCACCCCATCTTTCTTCTCTCCCTTGGGGTGAAGGTAAAGTGCACAGTTACAGCACTGACCGCAGAAGAGACAGAAGTGGGATATCTCAGAACTGTGGTTGCCGCTGCCTGTTCCCCCCACTGGGAGAGGAAAGGACTAACAGTAGAAAAGACGCTGGATGATCTGGGGCTTACACAACGAAACAGAGCTCTGATCAGAGCCAGTCAGTCTCCTCTTTAGGAAAATAAGAGCAATAGGCTTTCGGCTTGCGGCCATGTCTTGCCTTTCTTTCCGGAGCAGTTGGCTGGCCTCGGGCAGGTGCGTCTGCGCACTGTACGGAATCGCCCACATCCCTCTCTGGCCTTCCTGCTGGGAGGTGCTGCTCACATTCTGGCCCAGGTCTGCCCTCAGCCGAGGCCCGCAGCTCTGAGACCCACGGCGTCCCCCGCGTGGGGGCGCGGTGCGCAGTGGTGGGGCGGCAGACCGGAGCCGGTGCCCGATCTTCCCGGCCCGCCCGGCCCCTCCTTCCTTTCCGGTCTCACCCAGCAGCTTGGCTGTCTTCCCTTAATGTGGTAAGGCCTGTCTTTGCTCGTGGGTGGTGTGGCGCATGCCCCCCATGCCCACTGAGTGGTAAGGTGTGTCTGTGCTCACAGGTGGTGTGTGTGGTAAGGCATGTCTGTGCTCACAGGTGGTGTGTGTGGTAAGGTGTGTCTGTGCTCACAGGTGGTGTGTGTGGTAAGGCGTGTCTGTGCTCACAGGTGGTGTGTGTGGTAAGGCGTGTCTGTGCTCACAGGTGGTGTGTGTGGTAAGGCGTGTCTGTGCTCACAGATGGCATATAAGGTGTGTGCTATGCTCACAGGTGGTGTGTGTGGTAAGGCGTGTCTGCTCACAGGTGGTGTGTGTGGTAAGGCATGTCTGTGCTCACAGGTGGTGTGTGGTAAGGTGTGTCTATGCTCACAGGTGGTGTGTGTGGTAAGGTGTGTCTGCTCACAGGTGGTGTGTGTGGTAAGGCATGTCTGTGCTCACAGGTGGTGTGTGTGGTAAGGCGTGTCTGTGCTCACAGGTGGTGTATAAGGCGTGTCTGTGCTCACAGATGGTGTATAAGGCGTGTCTGCTCACAGGTGGTGTGTGTGGTAAGGCGTGTCTGCTCACAGGTGGTGTGTGTGGTAAGGCATGTCTGTGCTCACAGGTGGTGTGTGGTAAGGTGTGTCTGTGTTCACAGATGGTGTATAAGGTGTGTGCTATGCTCACAGGTGGTGTGTGTGGTAAGGCGTGTCTGCTCACAGGTGGTGTGTGTGGTAAGGCGTGTCTGTGCTCACAGGTGGTGTGTGTGGTAAGTTGTGTGCTGTGCTCACAGGTGGTGTGTATGGTAAGGTGTTTCTGTGCTCACAGGTGGTGTGTATGGTAAGGTGTTTCTGTGCTCACAGGTGGTGTGTATGGTAAGGTGTACCTGTACATGCAGGTAGTGTGCCCCCGGTGCCCTGTGTTGCGATGCTGTGGTTTTTCTGCTTTGGGCTTCTCCCCGGCCATCGCCCCAGCCCGGGCCCATGTGGCGCTGAGCAGCTGGTGAAGGCCTGAGCCATGACCACAGGTATCCAGGCCAGGAGCCCCTGCTCCCCGCGCTGGGGTGGGCATGGCCTCCTGTGATGGCCGTCGTCCCTGACCCTGAACACCACGCCCTGAGCCTCCTGCCTAGCACCACTCTTCCCTAGGTGCTCTGGCCACTGCCTTGAGCGTGGCCAGCTGGGGATCGGCCTTGTTCTGCGAGGGCCGGGTTCCCAGAGCTCACCCCCGGCCTGCCTCCGGACCCCCACGGGCCCGGTGTCTGCGTCTGTGGCCGCGGGCCCCGGCAGAGCACCTGCCGCGGTGCCTGACGCTGTCCTTTTCCGTAGCTGGGTGCCGGACATGAGGTAGGTGCTCAGCAAACACTTGTTGCGCTGAGCTCTTCCAGCCCTGTACGCTGGTGACCGGCTCTTGACACAGAGCCGCGGGGCTTTCCTTCCTCCTGTTCGCAAAGCAGGCTTGCCTCGGCCCACGGAGGAGCACCTCCTACGGGTGGGCAGCTCGCTGCTGGCGCTGGCGGGCTTCTCGGGAGGGGCAGGCTCAGGGCGAGCCTAGGGAGTGAGGCACACGCGCGTGGCGGGCGCCAGGCCTCCCCACACTTGCAGCAGGCGGGGCTGCCGTGCCTTCTTCTCACCTCTCCCGTCCCTGTCTCCGTAGGCATCGTGTCCAAGTCCTACGAGTGCCGCCTGAAGGGACAAGGAGCCACGTTCGTGGAGACGGACAGCCCGTTCACGGCCGCAGCGCTGGCCGAGGAGTCCCCGGCGCGGGAGAAGGCGCGGGGCGGCCGGAGGCCGGCGCCGGCCGCAGAGCCGCTGCAGCAGCTCATCATCATCCAGGGCTACGATGGCGAGCTGGCGCTGGACGCCTCGGTGGAGGAGACGGCCGCGGCCACGCTGCAGACGCTGGCGCTGGCCGGCCAGGTGGCCAGGGTGGTGCACATCACCGAGGACGGCCAGGTGGTGGCCACGAGCCCCAGCGGGACCCCCGGGGGCGGCGCGGCCCCCGCGCCCCTCCTCCCAGAGCAGCTGGACGGAGCCACTCAGGTGGTGGTCGTGGGAGGCTCGGTGGACGGTCACGGTGTGGACGAGGCCCTGGGCCCCGGCGAGGCCGTGGCCAAGCAGGAGATTCTAAGTCTGTCCGAGGCCGCGGGCTCACCGCCCGAGGCGGCCTCCGCCCTGGACGCCCTGCTGTGTGCGGTCAGCGAGCTGGGCGAGGTCCAGGGCAGGGACAAGGGCAGGCCCGGCCCCAAGCAGGTGCTGGTCCAGCTGCCCCATCCGGAAGACGCCAGGCCCAGCCCCGAGACCCCGCAGCCGTTCCCAGACCCTCAGGAAGGGCTGGCCCAGGCCGCGCGGCCCACGGCCATCACGGCCTCCCAGGAGCGAGCCCAGGTGGCCTTCAAGAGGATGGTGCAGGGCGTCCTGCAGCTGGCGGTGTGCGACCCGGCCGCCGCCGGCCAGCTGCTCAAAGACGGCGTCACGCAAGTCCTGGTGAACGAGGAGGGCGCCGTGCACATGGTGACAGGCGAGGGCACGCAACTCATCATGCAGGAGGCCGAGCCCCACGGCCTGCGGCTGCCCGCCGAGCGCGTGGACCTGCTGGAGTCGGAGGGCGAGATCTCCCAGATCATCGTCACTGAGGAGCTGGTGCAGGCCATGGTGGGCGAGGCCGGCAGCGGCTTCCCCGAGGGCACGACGCATTACATCGTGACCGAGTTGCCCTCAGCCGGGCCGGAGCCCGAGGCCGTGTACTCCCACGCGCTCATGGAGGCTGGTGCTCAGGAGATCCTGCAGGCCGAGGCCGTGACCCCTGGCGGGGTAGGACAGCTGGCCAGCATGGTCATTTACACCCAGGACCGCACCACAGCAGCCGCCGTGGTGCAGGGCCAAAGAGAGAGCGGGGAGCTCCGGGACGCGTGAGGCACGCCTCCCTGCGGGGCTGGGGCGGGCGTGCGGGCGGGCGCAGCGAGACCCACCCGGCAGGCTGCAGCCGGCGCCCAGGAAGGCACGGGGGGCGCAGAGCGGGGCCAGGAGCGGCGTGTCCGCCGGGAGGACGCGCATCGGGACGGCCCCAGGCTGGGGGCGCCCCCGCTCCCCCACAGCGCAGCAGAAGGCGGGGGTGAGGAACGTGGACAGCGGCAGCCGTCGACACCTGGAGCTGCACAAGCACCGAGCGAGGGCGTGCGCCCGGGCTCCCTCCCTGCCCCGTTCCTCCCTTCTTTAAAAAACAAGTTTAGGGTGAAGGTGACCCCAGGTCCCAGGAAGCGGTGAGTGCACCCATGTATACCTGCCCTCTCTCCACACGTGTTTAGGTATACCAGTTGCTCTGGTCAAATTCTGCATACCAGAAATCCTACACCTACTGTTAAGAAAAGCCTCGAAGTTTATATTGAGTTAAAGTATACCTTGGTTCAGAATGCCTAGTGATTCTCATTTTGATTTAGTTCTGTCAAGACTACACATGAAATGTACACTCTGAAAAGTATCATTTTATCACTACTTTGCTTTTTATAACAAGTGTTTGTCCATATCACTATCATTTTTGCAGTTTATCTATGGCTGTGTCAGCCTTAAAGGCTGGCGTGAAACAGCAACAAACAAGAACGGTGCCCTGCAGCCCCCGCCTGCCCCCACCCCGCCCGCCGCCTGGTGCCCAGGTAGGCCCCACGCCCCAGGCCTGGCCGCTGCGGCCCCCGCCTGCCCCCACCCCGCCCGCCGCCTGGTGCCCAGGTAGGCCCCACGCCCCAGGCCTGGCCGCTGCGGCCCCCGCCTGCCCCCACCCCGCCCGCCGCCTGGTGCCCAGGTAGGCCCCACGCCCCAGGCCTGGCCGCTGCGGCCTGCACTTTGGCCGCCGGATGCAAGTTTAGGTCCCACTCATTTGTTTCTTGATGCTATTGCTCTTCTTCCTTTTTGAAAACTGTAAAATAAGCCCTTCCCTCAAAAGCAAAAGTTGTTTTGTTCTGTTTTCTTTGAAATAAAATTATAGCATTAACAGAGAAGGATGATGTTTCACTTCACTAAGCGGCCAGGCCACAGGCGGCTGGCCGGCCCGGGGCCCGCCTCTCTGGGGCTTCACCCTCGCCCTGTCCACCCGCAGCCAGACCACACGCCTTCCTAGCAGGCTCCTCCTCGGCCTGGCGCGGAGCACGGAGCCATCGTGGATGATTGGTTGCAGCCTGGCAGCGAGAACCCGCCGTGGCTAGTGCCCAGAAATTCTAAGGGCAGACGGGCGGACAGGAAGCTGGTCCTGGTGGGTGTACAGTGCCACACGTAGCCCCACTTCCCGGGGCCACGGGAGTGAGCGCTGGGAAGTGACGTGGTCACTCTCCTGGCTTCCTGTCTCCGCTTTGGGTTCTGTCCGTTCTAGCCTACCAGCGCCCACGTATCACCCTCCGTGGCTGCTGAGATGTGTCATCAGCCGTGGGTGACTGGTTTGTGTTTCCTCACAACGGCAGTGCTACTTGGACAAACAGTGACAGGCGAGCTCTGGTTGGTTCTGAGGATGGAGGTGACCTTTACCAAGTGATGGCCGCGCAGGCTCCTCATGCATGTCGGGGCAGCGGGCGGGGCGAGGGGGGGTCAGTGGAAATATTTGTTGATCATTTCTCCCATTGGCAGCAGCCCCGGCCCGTGTCCTGCAGCTCAATGCTAATTCTTGACCGCGCTGAGTCCCGTATGGCTAACCTTTCCACGGAGCCCAGGGTGCCGACGCTGACATGCTGCAGTTTACCATTTGTGATTTATTTAGGATAAATATGTCTCAGGTGGCATTTAATCCTTCATAAAACCAGTGTAGCCTGCAGTGTCAAACCAGCAATCACGTTGTATGCACAATGAAAAGAGCAGGCCTTTGCATAAAAAAATAAATGTACAGAGGTGTTCCTAGGCTCACAAGGATTGCCAGGGTTTCACCCAGCAATTGTATCCCGTAATTACCTCCAGAGCTGGGTTAATGTTACCTCTCTTTTCTCTCTCATTACACAACTATTGGAATGTAGGGGAATTTAAGAAGCACACACACAAACGTGTGCTCAGAATAATGAGGCGCGGGGGGGTCTACACGCACAGAGCATCTGTTGCAGCCTAGATCGTCCTTAAAGGAGGTGGCGGACTTGAACTTCCCTCGAGTTTTTTGCCCGAGTGTATGACAACTCGAAAGAAGCGAAAAGCAAAACCAATACAGTGTTTACTTGAAGATGAATCCAAAAGGGGCCACATTTATTTATATTACACTCCAGCCAGCTAAATGATCAAGCCCTGAGACTGCAGGCGAAGACAAAGTTAGCACGCAGACGGGGCTTAGAGGTTCATTTCTACAGCAAAAGTTGAGCGGTGCCTGCTATTGATGGGAAATGTCACAAAGCGAGATTGCTATCGAGACAAAAGAGGTTGAGCCCTGCATGCTTGTTCTACTGCCAGGTAAGTGATGCAGGCAGGAATCTTTCTAGAAGGCCTCAGCCCTCCCTGGAGAACAAGGGGGGAGCCATAGAGCCAAAACCCCACACCTCTGTTGGGCCTTGCTTTGTTTTGAAGAAGCAACTAACTGAGTCTGGGCTGGGCTGGAATCTACCATAGCAGCTCACTCGGTGCGCGCCAGGGGAAGGCCCGAGCCGGACCCTGAGTAAGCATAAGGGAGGCCGTACTCAGGGAGCTGTAGGAGGAAGGAGTCCCCAAGGTATATAAAACCGGGCTCAGAGGAGGAGGCAGCCACTGGGGCCTGACTAAGGGAGCGCGCGGGCCATGGGGAGGCTCGTGCTGAGCTGACTCTGACCCTGACCCCGACCCTTGGCAGTGGCGGCGTCCTGAGGTGCTGGGGTGAGGTGGGGAGAGGCAGGCAGGTGCTGGGGAGCCAGGCGGGAGTGGGAACAGAGGTCGGAGGCTCCGGGAGGCGCTGGCCCCACGGAGCCCTAGGGGACCGTGCTCAGACAGAAGTTCCGTCCAGCAGAGAACCTGGGGGACATTGAAGGTAAGCAGCTGTGGGCCTTTGCTCCATCATGGTCTAGAACACAACCAAGACTCCATGAAGGCCCAGCACTGTCTAAGGCCCCTACCCCTCTAAGGATGTGTTCCCGGGCCTCCGAGCACGGAGCCTGGGTGATGCTAGGATGCTCCCAGGGCGTCCGGTGCCCCCTGGGACGCGGGCATGCCTGTTGGCAGAGCGCCGGCATCCGAGTCTAACCTGGTCAGCGTTGGTTTGGGGAAGAGAATTGGGAGCCAAGACGGTCCTCCATTCCGCAAACCAAAACCAGAGCCATGCCCGCTGCTCTTCTCACCATTGAATGTTAGCCCTTAATTCAAGAGTGCGCAGCTCAGTTAACCCCCGCCCCCAGCCATGGAGAGCCCATTCGTTTTCTCCTCAAGGGTGATATCATTTTACATGGAGAGAAAAGTTAGTGCGGTGGCAGTGATAGGTTTCGGAAGCACCTTCTAATCAGGGATTGGTGATTCATGATTAGCTTCAGCGGGCGAGCCATCTGACATGTGAGGGGAAAAATTTGCAGCTGCCACTGCATGATGAGTTAATTTCCTGACGGGACTGACACTGAAAAGCCATTTGGAGACATGGCGGCGGCTGACAAGAAAACCTGGCGCTGCCTCAGAACTGTAGAGGAGCCAGCGGGGGGGGGGGGGGGCGGCCGGGCGGGCGGGAGGCCGGGGCTGGGGCTGGGGCCGGGCTGCGGGGAGGATGAGCCCCCTTCCCTGGCTACACCAGGATCTGGAACACAGCGTCTGCTCTGCTGCGCCCTGTGTCACAGGGACACCCAAGTGTGACGGTGTCTGACATCCCCTCGGAGCACCAGCCGCTCGGCAGTGTCCACAGTGGCGGCTCAGAATCTCAATCCTGAGATCCTTTCAATCAACGTAAGAAAATCTCCCCATGAAATGAATACTGTGGGAACTGAGGAGGGGAAGGCCATCCCACTGACCCTCGACCCCACTGACCTTCAACCCCATCCCTCTGACCCTCGACCCCACTGACCTTCAACTCCATCCCACTGACCCTCGACCCCACTGACCTTCAACCCCATCCCACTGACCCTCGACCCTACTGACCTTCAACCACATTCCACTGACCCTCAACCCCACTGACCTTCAACCCCATCCCACTGACCCTCAACCCCACTGACCTACCCCATTCCACTGACCCTCAACCCCACTGACCTTCAACCCCATCCCGCTGACCCTCGACCCTACTGACCTTCAACCCCATCCCACTGACCCTTGACCCCACTGACCTTCAACCCCATCCCGCTAACCCTCAACCCCATTCCACTGACCCTAAACCCCACTGACCTTCAACTCCATCCCACTGACCCTTGACCCCACTGACCTTCAACCCCATCCCACTGACCTCAACCCCATTGACCTTCAACCCCATCCCACTGACCCTCAGCCCCCACTGACCCTCAACCCCACTGGCCTTCAACCTAATTCCACTGACCCTCAACCCACTGACCTTCAACCCCATTCCACTGACCCTTGACCCCATTGACCTTCAACCCATCCCACTGACCTTCAACCCCATTTCACTGACCCTCAACCCCACTGACCTTCAACTTCATCCCACAGACCCTCGGCCCCATTGACCTTTGATCCCACTGAGCTTCAACCCCATCCCCACAACCCCTGGCCCACCCTCACTGCTGGGCTCCTGGGCCAGCAGCTCTGACTGCAGCCCAGCTGGGAGCCGAGGCTTCTGTTCATGCCCAGAAGGGAGACGCGGGAGAAAGTGTCGCTGGACATTTGTGTGTGGTGTTCTCAGTGTAAGAGCTTAGGGTTGGGCTTCATGGTCTCCCTGAGGAAGGGGTGCACGGCAAAGACTCTTTGCGTGGGATTCCAGCACCGCTCTCAGCGCCTGCCAGGGAATCTTCTGGTTGTCTACTGACGTGTGAGCGGGCACGCTGGGCTGTGCCACAGCACCCCAGTGGCCATGCTCCATCTTGGCTTTCTAGGTCCTGTGTCTGTGAGTCTTGGAAGCCGAGATACGGGAGGCTGCAGGGGGAACGGAAGCTTGAAGCAACGAGTCTTCTTCCTCCTGAGCTCCTGCCCCACCCAGGGCAGGCACAGGAACTTTCCAGAGTGGGAGACCCGAGGCCAGCATCCTTTGAGCCAGCCCATGGTCACAAAGGCCCATTGCCAGAATTAACTAACTCCATCCTAAGACCCATTTGCTTTCTCCATGGCCGGCATTCGCCATGCCTTTTAATAAAGTCTTTTGAAATGACCTAATGTGGCTGAGGCTGTGAGCATCGTGAGAAGACCCTTTGTAAGCAGAACGCGCGCGCACACACACACACACACACACACACACACACACACACACACACACGTGCCCGCGGCACTCGCCTGCCGCTGCTTGAAGAGAATGGGAAGCATCCCAGGTAAGAGCTGCAGCGTCACTGTATAAACGGGGCTTCAGGTTACGCGGAGGCGCTGGTGGGCATCTCCGGGGTCGCGAGGCCCATGGGGCTCCTCTGGGCGACCCTGGTCCCCGCGAGCTCGGAATGGCCAGATCCACATGCCACCCTCCATCAGAAGAAAGGCCACACGAGCCCTGACTTCCTAATGGTCCCAGCACAACTTCTTTAGCAGGAATGAAATGAACGCATGGTGAACATCATGTCTCTTGGTCAGACTGGTTCGATCCTGTTCTCTGTCCCTGTTCTCGCCGTTTTCCAGAACATTTCCTGGCAAGGAGTATCCTAGGACACACATCACGATCCACACCCCATCAAGTTCTCCGGTGGCCCTGTGAAACGCAGGAAGGCAACTTTCCCACCTTTCCCAGCAGCGGCTGACGGCCTTCTCCTCATTCATAATTATCCTGAGCTTAAGGGAAGCAGCAGAGTCCGTGCTGCCGGCACCAGGCTGTATTCCATTCCTGTTTTTATTTGCTTGTGTCACAATTCCTTTCTGGCCCCGAGGTCTGGGCCAGGGTGGGTTGTTGCACCTGCTCGCGGAGCTCTCATTGACATGCTGTGAAAGAAACCCGGTGCCGTGAAACCCTGGGCGGCCTTGAATGCCTGACTCATCCTGACTTGGTCTTCTCTGAAGAAAGGTCTGCGGCACTGGGCAGGGAGGAGCCCAGGGGGCCAAGCCAGCAATGCCACACCAGGCCGCCCTGGCTGCAGGAGGCCGGGCCACCAGAGGCCGGCAGGCGCCCCGTGGAGCAGGGACTCAGCTCTGCTCAGGCTTTGTGACTTCTTTTGTTTTAAGACCAGGACTCAGAGTCAGTACCTGACATTCTTGCTCATTGGCTGGTGCTGTCCACCTGAGCCTCGCCTCCAGTCCCAGGGTTGGTTAATTTTATGGGGGGCTTCATACCGTCACAGCCTGGGGAGCCCCCGCCGCAGCCCTCACGTAGCCATGGGCGCTGTCTTGTTAGAAAGTGACGCATGGGAGGCTCCAAGGAAAAACCGTCCAAGGGTCCAGGAGACCTGGCGCCCCTTCCCCAGCCCCCTGACCCGTGACACCTCAACACCTCTCGGTTCCCACCGACACCTGGTCAAAGACCACCAGGCAGTGGACATGCCCGCGTCTGCTACTACCCAGACAGCAAAAGAAAGGTCTCAAAAACTGAGGCCTACAGGAGGTGAGAACAAGGATGACAAGGTGGGGACAGTGGCGGCTGGTGAGGAGCAGTGAGCGAGCAGCACGGAGGAGGGGCTCGGTGGGCAGAGGGCCGTGGTGCCCAGACTCCTGCACTGAGTGCCTAGGTCCACCAGGGCAAGCGGCTCGCTGGACGGAAGTCTCGCCTCCACTTTTGCAGCCAGGTGTCTTGGATTCCTCAATCCAAAGGACAGCTGGAAGTGTGCTCATCTAGAGAAATCCAGACACAGCCAAGGATGAGGGAAGCATGGGCATGAATGGAACCTGGAGGACTCCACACCGCCCAGGGCACACTCCGACACCTGCCCCTCGCTCCAGCCTCCTTCCCTGCCTGTCTGATGGAGCCAGGTCAGTAAGCCCCATGCTTACTGACAGAGAAAGGGCTCTTCAGAGGGGGAGGGGACCTCCACACACAGACACGGACCTGACAGGCTGCCGCCTGACGGCTGGACAGCAAGGCTAGACGCAAGGCGTTCTCTGCTGCATAGGCCTGCTTTCAGCCATCAGCTGGGACCAAAGGCCAAACACACACATGGGTAGAATGATCACAAATAAGCGAGAGAAAAGGCCCGAAAGTCAGCAGAAACAAATTTAAGGACAGCTTCAAAAGTGCATTGAGATAGTAAGAAAGTACATGTTTCCATGAAATAATCGCATTGTGCGTTTCTAAAGAAAGCAGCTGACCACTGATGGCCTGCTCTTACCATTCTAGTTACTCAGCCTGTTGGGATCTGAAGATCATGGTTCAAAGCCAGTCCAGGCAGATAAATCTGTGAGATTCTTATCTCCAGTTAACCAGCAGCCAGAAGTAGAGCTGTGATCCAAGTTGTAGAGTGGTAGCCTTGAGCAAAAAAAAAAGCTAAGGACAGTGCCCATGTCCTGAGTGTAAGCCCAGGACCAGAACAAAAAAAAAAAAAAAGAGAGAACAAGAAAGTGTCCCAAGAAATAAAAAATACAATAGATCTCATTTTAAAAATTCAATTGAAGAGTTGGAAGACAACTAGAAAATAGGACCAAAGGCAAATAAAGATTCTTCTTTTTAAAATAAGATTAACGTATCAATGTAGGAGACCTGAAATTGACTAAAAGAAGGTTAATAAAGTAAAAAGTAAACAGAGCAAAAAATTATCAAAATACAAATAAAAGAAAATTGACTAGATAAGAATGTCTTTCCAAGTTTTAAAGACCTCAGTAAGTACCCCCAAAAGATCAATGCCTTGTAATATTAAAATTAATGAAGACTTGAACATGAGCTTTTAGCATCCCAAAATTTGTAACATAAAAAGCTTTCACGCAGAAAAATAAAAGAGGCCCCAGTGGCTAGCAAAAAGGCATTGGAGGCTAAAGGCATTACTAGATGCTGAAAAGCAGGATGACTATCAATATAAATTCTATATCCAGCTAACGTAACCATCAGTGTGACAATGGAAGGAAGGCTTGACTCTGAGGCCTGCCTCCCTTCTTTCCTTTCCTCAGAGACCTCAGGGCAGATGACAGGTTAGTCCTGGATTCCGCAACAGGACAGGAACATAACAGAAATGGAGAGAGTTGTGGTGGAGGTCATCAATAAGCAGAGGACCATAAGAAAGAACTGTGGCTTATAAACATGTTAGGAAGGTTTGGGTTGTTTGAGTGACAATATATTTTTAAAAATTCTAATCTGATAGTTTCATAGCAGACAAAAAACTAAGCAGGCATAGTAGTAAAAAAATAAATCTGAGTACACTGTAATCCTTGAACAGCGGGCAGTATTTACATAGCCATAATATTCAGACTGAGAATGAATTTGATTTAAAAAAACCCATCGTGTGATTGAGTGGGGAGGACAGGGAGGAGAGCGGTGCTGAGATGAAGACCGAATCCTGTCTGTCCATGAATAGGACAGACAGCCTCCCGACCTCAGAGCCAGCAGAGCACAGCCGCCATCCCTCACCTAGCCGAAGCCAGCGCCTCCGACATGAATGCTACAGACAGCATGCAGGGAGCGCGAATGGGGACACCTTCCTGTGGAAGGCTCCAGAAGCTGCCTGTTTGGGGGTGGAAAGAGGTCTGAGTGTCTGCTACTATGTAGTGAACCAAGAGCAAGACTTAGACCCCTGGTCTGGGTCACTGCAGGGCTGGGGCCAAAGCAGAAGAGAAGGCTTGCTGGTGACGGGCTGTGGGGAGGCAGGCCTCGGACACTCCCTGCTCCCTGGGCCAGAAGCCGAGGGGGGGTCCTCCCACCCTTAAGATTTACTATTATTGTTGTTGCTGTTCGTGGTGGTGGTGGTGGCGGTGGTGTGTGTGTGTGTATGTTGGTACAAGGGCTTGAATTCAGGGCTTTGCCTGCTTGCTTGGCTTTTTCACTCATAGCAGGTACTCTACCACTAGAACCATGTCTCCAGTCCAGCTAAGATTATAAGCATGAGCCACCGGGCTCTGTCCAACAGTATTAAAAAATAATCACTATACAAACACCCTGTAGGAAGTGAATTGTTCGATCCCTTCAGGAAAACAAAAAGCTTTGTTTCTTCTAAGAAACCAAGTAAATTGCCTGGCGCCGGTGGCTCACACCTGTAACCCTAACTACTCAGGAGGCTGAGATCTGAGGATCACGGTTCAAAGCCAGCCCAGGCAGGAAACTCCGTGAGACTCAGAAAACAGGAAGTGGTGCTGTGGCTCAAGTGGTAGAGCGCTCAGCTTGAGCTGAAGAGCTGAGGGACAGCGCCCAGGCCCAGAGTTCAAGCCCCACAACTGACAATCAAAAAGGAAGCAAGCAAATTGACTTGAGTCCCGTTTGTCATGCTTGGCTGAAGGCCGCTCTGCGGGGCTGCCCCGCTCCTCGGCCCGGGCAAGACCAGGGTGTTGGCACATCCGGAGACTGCCAGGTCACTGGCCCTGAGCAAGATCTCCAGACAGAGAGAGCCTGCAGTCCACAGTCTATGGAATGAAAGCACTCATACTCCTGTTTCTGATGTACGTGTTGAACACACACATACACACTCACGCCTTTTTTGGCTATTGGTAATTGAGTAAGTTACTTCAACTGGACTGATAATTCCTCCCGATTAGTGGTATAATAATCATCTTGGCCCTGTTTATCTGAGCAAGAGACTAAGTACATACTACTGTATACCAAAGAACTTTCATATAGTTAAGTCGTCAGAAACGGTCAGATGCCACCAACTCCCTACAGCTCAGGTAGCTCTGCTGACATGCTCTGCCATCTTGAGTCTATTTGTACAGCTCAATCTGAGGGGGAAGAAAGGCAGGAAATGAAAGGTCACCCATGGTCCGGCTGGGACGGTACGGGGAGGGTCCTGCCCAGGACCGCAGAGCTGCACTGACTGGAAATCCTCACGGGTCTCGAGATGGCGGCAGCTACACCCCTGGACAAATGGAGTCAGACTTCTGTCTTCTCAGGTTTCCTGAGTGTTCCTCCCTGTTTCATTTCCGGCGGTTGTAAGTAGGCACGTCTTCCTCTGGCAGAGAATTCTGGAACTAAGTGGAACTGCAGGCCTTTTCTGACTGGTCTTCAATGGCCAGCGGCCTCCTTGTTGCTCTCCACGCCTCTGATTGGGACCTGTGAGCCAGGACTGTGCAGCACCTGCTCCTGAACCAGCTCCAGGTGGTTTTCAGTGGTCCATGGGGGTGGGGGCAGTTAGGCATGAGGGGAGGAAAGAAGGCACCGGCTACCCCAGCACCAGTGGGGGCGAGGGACACTTTTTTCTCTTGGTATCACAGCTCGTATGAGACGTTTACTGGAATTGATCCGGTAAAAGCCTGGAAGAACTGGTCATCTGCTTGCTTTTCTCACCAACTCCATCCTGAGCCGCTGTTCATCGGAGCCACGTCCCCTCTGAGTGGCCGCCAAGCCAGCGCCGTGGGCGGGGCGGGGCGAGGGGGGGGGGGGCGGAGGATCAAGCTCAGAGCCTTGCTGGCCTGGACACGCGAGCCAGGCCCTCCCTCCGCCTAGCTTCTTAGCACTACGGTGGCAAATTTTTGGCATCTTAATTTCGACCGGTGCTGAAGGCGGAAGAGATGATTTCCTCACAGTGTACATTCTACTGGTAGAGGCCGGCGTGCCAGCCTTCCTGCCGCGTCAGCAGCAATGCCATCTGAAGTCAGCGTCCTAGATTTCCACCCCGGGTCCCGGGCCCCCTGCTGAGAGAGTTGGGAGGCAACTGCAACTGCCCTTCCACCAAGGCACGGTGGCCCGAGTGGGAATGGCACGGCCTCTCCCGGGAGCTAGAACCGGGTACGGACAGGGTCCCGAGGTGTGGCGCTCATCGTGAGTGTATGTGTGCCGAAGGCCTGCGGCGTGGCCTCGCCCCAATGACGGCCTGTGAAGACGGGCGTCTAGATCGTCTACCAGTGTTTGTCCCCCCCCCCCGCCCCCCCCCCCCCCACACTAACTCAGCTGAAGTAGCTGAGCCGTCCACCAGCGAGTCCCACCGTCGCCACCGTGCTTGGGAGGGAAGCGCAGGGTCGCGCAGACCTGGCACTGCCCCGTCCTGCTGATTCGAGATTCAAATCTCAGCTACGCTACTTGCTACATCTCACGACCACCACCGGCTCACGTTCCGACACTGTGTCTACACCGCAGCCGCAGCTTGCGCCTCCTCTTCAGACAGTCCAGAACTACCTTAGAGCCACGCGGCCTCCCATGCACGCTGAACCGCGCTCCCACCGCGCGGCTTCTCTAAGCAACCATTGGTCCCTCAGGCTTGCTGCGCTGGGGCCAGCGGATCTGAGCGCTCGAGCCAAGGGCTCCGGCTCAAGATGCAGCCGCGGAAGCGGCAGCGGGCACCTGCAGACCTAGCCAGGCTCACACACCCCACGCCAAACTCACCGCACCCAGACACTTTCTGCCTTACTCAAGCTGTATACTTGCTGCTCTGGAACTTTCTAGAAAAGCCAATTCCTACTTCACATTCAGGTCTCTGCCCCAGGATTGCCTTAACCCTCATATAAAGTCGCTCCTTCACTTGTCAGTGCCGGGAAGTCGCTTCCTGTTGCTCCCTGACTGTGTCACCATCAAAGCCTCTGGGCAGTGGGCCTCAGGCTGAGCGGAAACACGTGGCCAGGCCCACCAGAAGATTTGGCTGGGAGAGGCTTGGAGATCGTCGTGAGTTACGCCAGGCAGAAGTGGAGACATAGAAAAAAAGCCCCAGAAACCTCCGTGCTTAGTGACCCACTGGGGATCCGGGCACGGATTGGAGGGCTGCGCCGTGCCACGGAGAGCTGCCTGCATTCTTCCACCACCTTGCCTTGGCATCCTCCCCAACTGCCTCACGCCACGGAGCCAACAGAGCCTTTCACACTTGCGGAAGTGCCCGTGTGCACACGCATGCATGTATCAGTGTGAGCTCTTTTCTAAACTGACAAAAAGAAAATTCTCTAGAATTCAGTTATCACCTCACTAAGAAAGAAACTGACTCTAGTGGAAGGAGATGTTGCCAGAAAGCAGTCTGGGGGAAGGAGGTCCCGTGGCGGTTTTGTAAGCGGTTTGAGAGAAGACAGAGCCCGTCTCCCGCCTCTCCAGGCCGCGTGGAGCTGACCACTCTCGGTGGCCACGCGAGGAGAGTGCTGTCCACGTGTGCAGACAGCACAGGCCGGAATCATCCTTAGTGTCATCGAGTTCCGCAGAGCTGCTTTCTTCTGTAGCAGTCCCTTTAATTTCCAGAACTTTCCTACTAATCATTTCCCCCTCGCTAATGACCCTCAGCGTCCACAAATGACCTGCCTCCGTCAGTGCTCATTTCACATCTCGCGTGCTCTCACCCCTCCCCCTTGGATTTCCCATTTTTCAATCCACAAAGCGGACTTCATTCTGTTGAATTTCAGCTCCTTCTTCCTGTCTTCGATGCCTATTACCCACTGCAAAGGTCATTTTGAGTGTAATTCAGATTAAATTACTTTACTTTCTAATCGCCGGATTTCTTCTCTGTCTGTGGCCCTCCGGCCCTGCGTGACCGCCCCACCCACCCCCATCCAGATTCCACCCTTCATCGGCACCACAGCTCTCCACGGGACAGGGGAAGATGACCCCTGGATCTGCTCTTTTAAAGGCTGTGTGTGCTTGTGCCTCTCCTGGAGAAGTGAGCCCACCACCCGCTCCCTGCCCACACCCAGAGTTGTATCAAGGATCACGGCCAGGCCAAAGCCTAAACTCAGCAATGGTGTCTCAGCAACACGCACAGAGTGGATGAGGTGCAGCGAGACAGCCGCAGCCCGCCACGCCCCGAGGAGTGTGCGTGCGGCTGTGGGCGTGTGTGAGCACGCCTCGTGTGCACAGGTGTGTGACCCTTGTGGAGGGGTGAGTGGGTGTGCAGACTCATGCAGGCACGTGGGTGCCTGGGCCTGCATGTATGACCTGTGCGTGTGCAGCTGTGTGCCAATGCAGATGTGAGTCCATACACGTGAGCCCGTGCATGCATGTGCACATGAGCGCATGCATGTGTGAGGGGGTGAATCCACACACACGAACCTGCATGCGTGTCTGTGCGAGCACGCAAGCATGAGTATATTGTGAACCTGTGTAGGTGTGAGTATACATATGTACATGTGTAAGGATCTGCACACATGAGTGTGCACAGGAGTGAACCCCTGTGATCATGAGTCTGCCTGCGGTTGCGCTCTGAGTGTGCACAAGTGAGAATATGCGTGCGGGAATAAGAGTGATGGTACGTGAGCTGCCTCAGTGTCTCAGCCCCAGCCTTCCTTCACCTCTGGCTCTGGCTCTTTCCAGAAGGCTGGAGTGGAAGCCTGTTGCCAGGTGTGGGATGCAGCGTTTGTCAGGGGGCAGCGTGCTGGCCAGGGGGCGCGGGGGCACGGGGGTGCTGGCCAAGGGTCACGGGGGTGCTGGCCAAGGGTCACGGGGGTGCTGGCCAGGGGGCGCGGGGGCGCTGGCCAGGGAGCACGGGGGCGCTGGCCAGGGGGCGCGGGGGCGCTGGCCAGGGGGCGCGGGGGTGCAGGCCAAGGGTCACGGGGGTGCAGGCCAAGGGTCGCAGGGGCACTGGCCAGGGGTCGCGGGGGCCAGGGAGCGCAGGGGTGCTGGCCAAGGGTTGTGGGGGCGCTGGCCAGGGGGCACGGGCGCGCTGGCCAGGGGTCGCGGGGGCGCTGGGCCTCCTGGGAGGCTTTGCTACATGCGGCTGGGTGCCGAGGAGGCTGAGGAGGCCCGAGACCTGGCCAGGGCCTCGGTGCCCAGACAGGCAGAGGCCGCCCACTGGGGGCTGACGGCAGCCTCGGGCAGCAGAGCCCTCAGTTGGGCCTGGGACCTCTGTTACTCACTGTAGTAACAGTTCTGGAAGGTTCTCTATTGCTTCAGTCTCTGCATACAGCCCTCCTGCTGGAAAGCCTGAATGACCAAGCGTTCCTGAATCAGCTGAGGTGGAAGCAGTCACGTTTAAATTGAAGCAGCAAGTAGGGAGGGCCTGGAGAGAGGGGCAGGGCTCGGCCTCCTCCCTCCCCCCCCCGCCCCCTCCCTCAGTCCCCTCCCTCCCCGCCCCTCTCTCTTTCCGCCTCAAACTGACGGGTTTCACGGACAAATCATCTCTTTCAGTGGCACCTTTTGTGAGCGCAGGTAAAATAATGAAATAAATAGGACTCAGGGCCCTGGGCCAGTGTGGCTGCGTGGGTGACCTGAAGTGACATCTGCGTGGGCAACCTGAAGTGCCATCATTAGCTGCCTGCGCCGAGCCCGGTCTGCCTCCCAGGCCGCGGGCTGGCGGCAGCCGCTCTCCTGACTCCACAGCCAGCCCTGCGCCGTCTAATGAGTGCCACGCTCTCACGCAGTAATGACGGCGCCGGCTGAGTTACTTGGCCGCCGAGGTGGAGTCGAGCCGGCCCGACCTCCGCGCGGCTTGCACCATTTCTGATGCTCCTGCCCACCACGCGCCGCGCAGTCAGACCCGGCCACCCTGCCCTGCTGCAGGGCGCCAGCACGAGGTTAGTTTAGGGGATCAGATCAAGGCAGTGCCGCCCTCTGTTCACGCATGGGGCTGGGCGGCCAGGAACCATGCGGGCCAGCCGCGCTCACCGGTCCACTCGGTGTCAGGGCCATGCAAGACCCTTTGGCGAAGCCCCTCAGGCTGCCCAGCCCCTGCCCTGCCAACCCTGCCTTGGCTGCTTCATGCCCATTACCAAGCACCTTTGGAACCTGCCGGCACTGCCTGCCCTGGGCGCTGTGTGGGTTCTGCACTGGCGTCCTGGGCCGGGCGCCTGCAGTGTCTCAGGGCTGCCGGGGGGGGGGGGGGCACTCCAGGGCCTCAGTTACATCCTGAGCATCCAGAGCAGCAGCAGGGGCCCAGGCAGGGCAGAGGCCTGGAAATCACGGATGTGCAGCAGGCCGGGGCACGGCCACAATGAGGAGAGAGGCAGCAGACCCCAAACCTTGGGCAAGGCTCTGGGCCTTCCACCTCTGCGTGGATCAGGCTGGAAGCGCCGTGGCAGGGCTGGTGGCAGTCCCCCTCTGCCCCTGGGGATTAGGGCTGCCCCTCGGGTTTGCAAGGGCTAAGGCAAAACATTGGCCAACTTGGGCTTTCCAGGCCACACCTGGCACCAGCGGTGGGTCCTCGCGCAGAGCTTGGTGTGTGTGTGTGTGGGGGGGAACCTTCAGAGGAGGCCTGGGTGCTACCGGCCGCTCCCACCCCAGATCTGTCTCCATAACTCGCTCCAGGCATCTCCCTCCCTGCTCACCTGCGCAGTCCACACGCTTGTACCAATCTTCAGAAACAAAAATCCAACAGCAGCCGGGGACTGTGCGCATTTTGGCAGCCAGTCTGGGGAGGCGCATCCGTCTAGGCTGAGTCTTTGGTGCACGCGCCATTCGCTGCTGCAAGGTGAGGGTCTCATTTCCCGCGGCCACTCCCTTCCTGCGGAGGTGTCTGCGTGGCTTTGGGACACACGGGAAGCGGTGGGCATGGCAGTGAGGTGAGAAGCCCCCACGGAGCGGAACCTTTGCTTTGCGGTGCCCACAGTGCACCGGGGCTGCGGCCGGGCCGCTCGCTGGGCGCCGCTTTGTCCCCGGCTCGTCTCAGCCGTGCGGCCTCCCCACTGCTTGTTTTCTGGTCAGTAGCGTAGGTGGCTTTTCTGTTTTCTGTTGACTGGAATCTGCGGGTTCCATGTTCTTCTGGAACTCAGGGTTACCTGCTTGGCCAACTTACGGCTTCTGAGCCTTGCTTGTCCATTGACATGGGGGTTCTCTGTCTTGTTGATCTGAGGAGTCCCACACTGCGACTCGCTCTACCTCGAAAGGGGATCTATGGTGGAATCCAGGGGCCTCCGTGGCTTTGGGCCCCTCCGCGAGGGGAGCCAGGCGGAGGGGGAGGGGCGCCAGCTGCGGCCAGAGGAGAAGGCACGAGTGAAAACTCACACTCAAACCACCACCAGCTCCTCACCACCCAAGAGCTGGTCTGATGACCAGGGCGGCGCCTGGCGTCCTGGGGGGAGTGAGAAGGTGCCAAGGCGTCAGGACAGGAGCACACCGTGTTCAAAGCTCCCCTCACCAGGGCAGGGGCCGCGCGGTCGCCAGCTTTCTGCAGTACCGGCTGCGCCCTCCTCCTGGCTGTGTTTCAGCCATGTCCTGGGGGAGGGAGGGCCATGCGGGCTGCATCCCTTCTAACGGCAGGAGAGACCCAGCAGGCATGCAGAGCCCGACGCATCCACCACAGGCCAGCTGAGGTCCACTTTCTGTCTTCTGCTGCTCCTCTCTCTGCCTCCTGTTGGAATTCAGTTTGTTTTACCCAAATCTTGTTCATCTATATTTCAAATAGTGTCAGGTTCCTCAGAGGTTTAGCCTTCAATCACAAACATCCTCACATCCTTCATTCCTTTAAGGAGCATAAACCAGTGGCCTCTGTGTTCAGGATGCGGAGATGCAAAGCCACCGCCCGCCCCGGCCGGCTCAGCTGCCTGAGAACCGGGCTGCGGGTTGTTTCCTGAGAGCCAGTCCCAGAGTAGAGCTGGTGAAAGTGTGGATGAGGAACCCCTGGGGGGGGTCTAGGAGAGGGGGAGCGGTGGGAGGGAGAGGTTGGGACCCAGGAAGACTCAGGTTCCATTAGCTCCCTTTTGCTCCCAAACCTGGCTAAAGATATTTTCAATTCATTTGGCAAGGAAGTAAATCCAGATCAAAGGTATCAAATTTTTGCATTAAATTCTTTCAAGTCACATTTATTCTTATGTCTGATGTGCCTGACATCAAATAAACAGTTATTTCTTAAAAAAAAAATTGGGAGCATCACAACACGATGACACAGCCAACCTTTAAGAAAAATGAATGATTTATTTAAAAGGTTGAATGTGTCACACAGCATCAGATCAGCCGGTGAGAAATCAGACACCCGGCAGCTGGGCAGCCAGAAAGAAACCCAACAGCAGTGGAAATCAAGGATTAAACAAGGTGTTTTCTCCCCAGAGGAAATCAGGACAGCGAGATTAAATTACCAGCAGTTTGGATGTTGCATGGTCTTCAAGGTACCTTAAACCGTCTCCAGGAGCATTTATTTGCTGGATGTTAGATTTTGCTTTGTTTTGCTTTGCTTTGTTTTTGAGTGGATCTTACTATGTAGGTCACAGGAGCTAAGAACTCCTGATTCTCCTGCCCGGGCCTCCCCAGTGCCGGGACTGCAGGCTGGGGGTGGATGCCAGGGCCTCGCTCCGTAGGCAAGTGTTCTCCGGATGATAGGTTTAGGAATGGGCCGGGCCCTGCACTTAGCCCTGAGAGACGCACTTTCCTCTCATCTTCCTTCCCGCAGAGCCGACATTCTGCGGGGGTGCTGTGGCATGAGCGGGAGCTGCTCCCCATCTCTCCCAAACAGCCATGTGCTGGAGGGAACTTCTGCAGTCCTGCGGCTGGAAAGAGCGGCGGCACCAGGGACAGGCCGAGCCAGGTGCGGCCAGTTCTGCATGGCCGTCACCTGGCGGTCTGGGGTCTTCATCTGGTCTGTGTGGGGACGGGAGGTGGGTTTCAGGCCGTGCCAGGGGTCCTGCCTGCATCTAGCAGTCACGCACACAGCGCCGCCCCCATGCCGTGGTTGGCAGTGCCGTGTCCTGCCGTGTGGCACCAGAGTGGCACCAGGCACAGGCATGCAGTAGGAGGTGCTCACTGCAGAGCTGAGACCGGGGGGCGGGGCCTGGAAGAGGGGCGGAGCTGACCCGCGGGGGGGGGGGTCAGCCAGACAAACCCCTGGACCTCAGCTCTCACCTTGGCTTCCTACCCTTTCAGGCCGGGGTGGGGCGGAGGGGCCTGTCCTCACCCAGCTCCTCTGGGGCATGGCGCTTCAGAGCCGTGTCTCTCGGCAGGCGTGTCTGTTAGTGTGCAGGGCAGGCGTGCACGCGACAGGCTTTTTTCCGCTGGCCCAGCCCGTGAGCATCTTGAGATGACTTCGTGTCCAGGTCCAGGCCGCGCAGGGTGGGTGGTGATGCCCGAAGCTCAGGTCCCTGCAGTGGCCGCCGCCGCCGCCGTGTGTTCAGGGCTGTGGTGTCTCCCGCTCACCTAACATTGGAGGCGCAGAGAGAGGGTCCATGGTAAAAGACCCTTGTAATTGCAGCTGGAGGTGGAGTTGTCCAGCAGGGACGCTGGGGGGCTCCTGTGGTCCCCGTGATCGCAGAGGTGGGGTGTTTTGGGTTGTTGTTGGTCATGGGGCTTGAACTCTGGGTCTGGGTGCTGTCCCTGCACTCCTCAAGGCGAGCGCTCTGCCGCTGGAGCCAAGCGGCACTTCTGGTTTTCTAGTGGTTTTTATTAGAGATAAGAGTCTCAAGGACTTTCCTGCCTGGGCTGGCTTTGAACCGCCATACTCAGATCTCAGCCTCCTGAGTAGCTAGGATGACAGGTGTGAGCCCCCGGCGCCCGGCCAGAGGTGGGTTCTTAATGGACGTCTGGGGAAGGGGAGGAGAGGGGCTTCGCGGAGGGGACAGGACATTCACTGTAGCGCCATCTCAAGCCAGAAACGGGCCTGGCAATGCGCCTGGCAATGCGCCTGGCAATGCGCCTGGCGCTCGGCGTGTGGGCAGCAGGAGGTGTTCTCCCGTTGGGACTGGATGCTGCCAGTGCTTGGGTTATTATTTACAGACTCCGTGGTAGGTCCCTGGTAGGTCCCTCCCCGACCCCCAACAGCCGCTGCTGAACCCCGTGACTCCGGCCGGGACTCCCGCGGCTGCCGAGGGCCTGGAGGTTCGTGCCTGTCTTTGGCTCCTAATTCTGCCTCTCCGGTTCAGGCGCCTGCTTTGCTATGCCCCAGGGGTGCACAACATTGATTTGTTTGGTGGCCCAACAACATCAGAAGCCCAGTGCGCGTGAGGTCTCCTGCGCGGGGCGCTGGGCTGGGCTGGCTGCGTTTCCTGGCGCGCGGCACAGGCCGAGGAGCTGGACGCTGCCTTCCTCCCAGGAGGATTTTTCATCGGGTTGAAAATCGTAAATCTACAGGTGCGGTGAGGCTGTGTCCTGGGGCCTGGGGAGCGGCTGGGTGTCCAAGGTGACCTCAGCTGCGCGCATGGAGCTGCCCGGTGGGCCCGGGGCACCGGCCAGCCATGGCTCCCCCGACGCCCTGCTGCGCTGACCCGGCCGGAGGCCTCACGCTGGCCCCCACCCGCAGCCCTGTCGGCCCGCACACTTGACCCTGGCCTGGAACAGCGGTGCCCACTGGATGAAGTGGTTTTCCTCTCCCACCCCAGACCGAGGCGCCGGCCGGCGGGCCGCTGGCTCGGGTCGGGAGGACAGCGCTGGGCACTGCACCTTCACCTGCGCGCTCAGAACCCTCCAGACTTATCCCCTGCCGCTGGACACTGACCTTTCACTCTGTCCTTCTCCCCTCGGGCCTCGAACCGGCACACAGCCCTCCGCCTGACCCGCGTGCCGCCGCTCCGGAGGCGTCGGTGTCGAGTGGCTCACGTCGTTGAGTGGCTCATGTCGGAGACTCCGTGGCCCCGGCGCTGCGGCTTCGCGGAGCTCTGGGACGCGGCGCTGGAGAAGGCCAGGGCCCAGGCCCCGGCCCGTCAGGGTTCCTGGGAGTCACACTCGGGCCCACGCGCCCGGGCCGCTCGGCCTGGCCGGCTGGGAGGGGCCGGTGTGCGGCAGATTTACAGCTCCGGGAGACACGTGCGCCCGCTTGACGGCGCCTGGCGTGGCCGGGCCGGGTGGGGGTCTGCCAAGTCCTGCCGTGGGGAGGCTGCAGCAGGGTCTCCCTGGGCTCCAGGAAGGTGGCTGCCGGGGACGGAGACCAGCCAGGCCGGGGCCGGAGAGGCCGCCGGCACCTGCACTGCTTCCGACGGGAAGGGGCGTGTGATGCCCAGGCGCCAGGCCGCAGGCCGCACAGCGGATGGACGGTGCCCCCCTACAGCAAGCCCCCCCACCGGGCCCGGTCCACCCCGAGCTCCACCCCAGGACTTGGCTGAGAGCCGGGAGGCTCTGGCAGCCACCGTGGTGCCAGCATCCTTGCCAAACTCCCCGGAGCCACGTGCCGGGAAATAAAAAGAATAAATACGCCAGGTGAAAAATGGCGTCTCCATTCAGGAGGTGCCCTCCACCCCCATAATAAATGACCCGGCGTTGGGGAGAGCCGGCTGCTAAATTAGAACTAATGGGGGCCCGGCGCCCCTCCGCCGCGGCCCACCCCGGCCGCCGCCCTGCCCCGCACGGCTCCGGCCCAACTGACAGCTCCGAGAACCACCGAGAGCCCAGCAGTAATTAAGTCATTGCTGGGCTGTAATTTCCTTGAGAAGTAAAAAATTCTCACACGAGAAAAGGTTACGGAGACCTTTTCCGTGTCAGAATTACCACGCGCCATGAATATTAATGCTCTTAATGAAGACAACCTTTTTTTCCCCCCTGCAGGAAGGTTCTGGAGCAGGTGCCAAGCTAGGAATCTCACTCTGGGCTGCACGGCCGGGGACAAGGCCTTGCGTGCCTTCCGCTCACGCCCGCGTGTCTGCCGCCACGCCCCTCCCCGCCCGCGTGTCCAGGCCAGCTCAGGGGCCCGGGCCGGGCTTCCCATGGGCACCGCGCAGGCCGCTCCGCAGGCCAGGCAGCCTCCCGGTGTCTGTGCCTGGTTGTCCACACTGGGGACACTGTGGCCTGGGGCCTGAAGGCTGGGCTGGGGACAGCGGCCACCTCCTGCTGCCCGTCCTGCCTCCTGTCTGGTGGCAGGAGCCCAGCTTGCACCGGGCCCGGCCCCCCGGGTCTCAGCGGCTGCTCGCTGGCCAGAGCCCTTCCTCCCTCCCACTCCGGTGTGGAGCAATCCCTTGTGGAAATCAAGCTTGGAGTTCCTTCTGGAAACCTAGGGAGCCTTACCTCAGCCGCCGAGCATGTGGGCTTAGAAGCAGGATTTTATTCTTAAGAGCAACAGCTTGCAGTCGGGTTATGCCTTGTCACTGGCCTCCATTAGGATGGGGTTGCAGGAAGGCAGTGGGCGGGCCTCCCGCCGGAGGGGGCATGGCTGGGCCCTGAAGGAGCCCCCCCCCCAGGGACACGCCTGGTGCAAGCAGCAGTGTCACAACTCACGGGAGCCTGGAGTGGTGTTCGATCCTTGCCCATTCTTCATTCCTTCATTTTGCAAAAGCACAGAAAATAAAAGTAGACAAGACACTGGGTTGGGGTGACGGCTCTCCGTGGGGCCCGTGTTCCCCATCCTCGCAAGGGCTGAGGTCTGGGGGCACCAGCTGCTGGGAAGCTGGCCTCTGAGGGTGTTCGGCAGCCCAGGGGACGTCCAGCGGTCCCTGGGGTATCTCAGACCCAGGCCAGCCTCGTCACACAGGTGGCCCAGGGAGGACGGGGCAGCTGCCACCACCTGTCACCCCGGTCCCCCAAATCCACGGGGAGATCACCTCTGTCGCCATGTCTCCCTCTGAGACTTCCAGTTACTCATTTGTGACGTAATAAGGAGCATGGCTCACAGTAATAATAAATCTGACGGTTGTGGGGAACCGTGTGGTATCCTGAGTATGTCTAAAAGGTGAGCGTGTGAGTGTGATCTATGGCCTGGGTGCTGATGTCATAGCTATTAGATTTATAATGCATCCAAGAAGCATGATTTTATTCTAAAGAGCAATAGTGATTGTTTACCCTGACATCAGTGTGGACCGCAGCTGGCCCCGGTGGTCAGATGGGTGGGGCCGGGCCGCTTCCCCCCCAGTGACAGTTCTGAGAGCAAAACGGGTATTGTCTGCAGCCATACCCGCTCCGCACGACAGCTCTGTGCTTCCCCAGTAGAGAACGAAACAGGAAGCCACAGCAGAGCCCTGGCAGACAGAGCCTGCACCGCAGGGCTGCTCCCAGGAAGGGGCAGCGGCAGGGACAGGGACGGGCGGGAGGGACGGGCGGGAGGGACGGGCGGGAGGGACGGGCGGGAGGGACAGGGACGGGCGGGAGGGACGGGCGGCAGGGAGAGCCAGCCCCGTGGAGGCTCCGGTCTCAGTCTGTGGCAGGGGGGCTTTGGGTGCAGAGTCTGAGCCAGGAGGGCTTTGAAAGGGGTGCTGGCCCTCATCCATAGCCTTGCTTTCCACCAGGCTTCAAAACATAGCCTCTGCTTCCCTCGTTGAGGGAGGGTTAAAAGACAAAAGACAAGACTTGGGACTGTGACCTCTGAATCAGGGTGCATCAGACGGAGCGTGTGAGCCACCGCCCGGCGGGCTCTGAGCCCATCCCTGGTTTACGACGGGCTCTGCTGTTTAATGTCACCGGAGCAGGCCGCAGGAGCCGCAGCCTTATTAGGAGAATCGCCGGAGCTCCACGGTCTGAGCACTGCGGGTGGGCCAGGGCTGCCCAGCAGGGGCCTGAAGGGGGATGCTCGCCCGTCCAGGCGGCCTGGCCGCAACAGACCACCCCATCTGCAGACATACCACGCGCTCCGGGAGATGGCATTAGCAATCCCAAACTCCGTGCTCCACGTCTCCAAACCGTCCTCACAGGAGCGGTCAGTCCCATCCTGCGAGGTGCTCCTCATCCTGTGAGGAGGTGCTCCTCATCCTGCGAGGTGCTTCTCATCCTGTGAGGAGGTGCTCCTCATCCTGCCAGGTGCTCCTTATCCTGCGGGGTGCTCCTCATCCTGACAGGTGCTCCTCATCCTGCGAGGTGCTCCTCATCCTGTGAGGAGGTGCTCCTCATCCTGGGAGGAGGTGCTCCTCATCCTGCGAGGTGCTCCTCATCCTGGGAGGAGGTGCTCCTCATCCTGACAGGTGCTCCTCATCCTGCGAGGAGGTGCTCCTCATCCTGTGAGGAGGTGCTCCTCATCCTGCGAGGTGCTTCTCATCCTGTGAGGAGGTGCTCCTCATCCTGCCAGGTGCTCCTCATCCTGCGAGGTGCTCCTTATCCTGCGGGGTGCTCCTCATCCTGCCAGGTGCTCCTCATCCTGCCAGGTACTCCTCATCCTGCGAGGTGCTCCTCATCCTGGGAGGAGGTGCTCCTCATCCTGGGAGGAGGTGCTCCTCATCCTGCCAGGTGCTCCTCATCCTGCCAGGTGCTCCTCATCCTGTGAGGAGGTGCTCCTCATCCTGCGAGGAGGTGCTCCTCATCCTGCGAGGAGGTGCTCCTCATCCTGCGGGGTGCTCCTCATCCTGCGAGGAGGTGCTCCTCATCCTGCGAGGTGCTCCTCATCCTGCGAGGAGGTGCTCCTCATCCTGGGAGGAGGTGCTCCTCATCCTGCCAGGTGCTCCTCATCCTGCCAGGTGCTCCTCATCCTGTGAGGAGGTGCTCCTCATCCTGCGAGGAGGTGCTCCTCATCCTGCGAGGTGCTCCTCATCCTGCGGGGTGCTCCTCATCCTGCGAGGAGGTGCTCCTCATCCTGCGAGGTGCTCCTCATCCTGCGAGGAGGTGCTCCTCATCCTGGGAGGAGGTGCTCCTCATCCTGCCAGGTGCTCCTCATCCTGCCAGGTGCTCCTCATCCTGTGAGGAGGTGCTCCTCATCCTGCGAGGAGGTGCTCCTCATCCTGCGAGGTGCTCCTCATCCTGACAGGTGCTCCTCATCCTGCGAGGAGGTGCTCCTCATCCTGCGAGGTGCTCCTCATCCTGCGAGGAGGTGCTCCTCATCCTGCGAGGAGGTGCTCTTCATCCTGGGAGGTGCTCCTCATCCTGCGAGGAGGTGCTCCTCATCCTGCCAGGTGCTCCTCATCCTGCCAGGTGCTCCTCATCCTGCCAGGTGCTCCTCATCCTGGGAGGAGGGGCTCCTCATCCTGACAGGTGCTCCTCATCCTGGGAGGAGGTGCCTCTCATCCTGGGAGGAGGTGCCCCTCATCCTGTGAGGAGGTGCTCCTCATCCTGCGAGGAGGTGCTCTTCATCCTGGGAGGTGCTCCTCATCCTACGAGGAGGTGCTCCTCATCCTGTGAGGAGGTGCCCCTCATCCTGGGAGGAGGTGCCCCTCATCCTGAGAGGAGGTGCCCCTCATCCTGGGAGGAGGTGCTCCTCATCCTGCGAGGAGGTGCTCCTCATCCTGTGAGGAGGTGCCTCTCATCCTGGGAGGAGGTGCCCCTCATCCTGGGAGGAGGTGCCTCTCATCCTGGGAGGAGGTGCTCTTCATCCTGGGAGGAGGTGCTCTTCATCCTGGGAGGAGGTGCCCCTCATCCTGGGAGGAGGTGCTCTTCATCCTGGGAGGAGGTGCTCTTCATCCTGAGAGGAGGTGCTCTTCATCCTGAGAGGAGGTGCTCCTCATCCTGGGAGGTGCTCCTCATCCTGGGAGGAGGTGCTCCTCATCCTGCAAGGTGCTCCTCATCCTGCAAGGAGGTGCTCTTCATCCTGTGAGGAGGTGCTCCTCATCCTTGAGGAGTGCTCCTCATCCTGGGAGGAGGTGCTCCTCATCCTGCGAGGTGCTCCTCATCCTGCAAGGTGCTCTTCCACCAGCCACGCGCAGCTTCATCCCGTAGGAGCTGTCAGATCCCAGGGTGGTGGGGAAGAGGCTCTGGACAACTGGGCCAAACCCACGTGTCCTCACAGGCTGCCTCTCCGAAGTTGTATGTGTTACATGTCCTGTCACACATGTTGCGTGTCCTCACAGGCTGCTTCTCTGAGGTCACACGTGTGGTGTGTCCTGTCATGAATACTGTGTGCTCGCAGACGGCCTCTCTGAGGTCATACATGTGCTGTGTCCTGTCACGTGTGTTGTGTGTCCTCTCAGACTGCCTCTCTGAGGTCATACATGTGCCGTGTCCTGTCATACATGTTGTGTGTCCTTGCAGGCTGCCTCTCTGAGGTCATACATGCGGTGTGTCCTGTCACGTGTGTTGCGTGTGCTCGCAGGCTGCTTCTCTGAGATCATATGTGTTATATGTCCTGGCACACATGTTGCATGCCCTTGCAGGCTGCCCCTCTGAGGTCATACATGTTGCATGTCCTGTCACATGTGTTGTGTGTCCTGTCACACATGTTGCATGTCCTCACGGGCTGCCTCTCTGAGGTCATACATGTGCTGTGTCCTGTCGCATGTTGTGTGTACTTGCAGGGTGCCTCTCTGAGATCATACGTGTGCTGTGTCCTGTCACACATGTTGCATGTCCTTGTAGGCTGCTTCTCGGAGGTCATACATGTGGTGTGTCCTGTCACGTGTGTTGCATGTGCGCGCAGGCTGCCACTCTGAGGTCATACATGTGCTGTGTCCTGTCACACATGTTGCATGTCCTCACAGGCTGCGGCTCTGAGGTCATACATGTGCTGTGTCCTGTCACACATGTTGCATATCCTCACAAGCTGCCTCTCTGAGGTCATGTGTGTGCTGCATCCTGTCACACGTGTTGCATGTCCTGTCACGCATGTTGTGTGTCCTCAAGGCTGTGTCCCTGAGGTCATACATGTGGAGCGTCCTGTCACGTGTGTTGCATGTGCTAGAAGGCTGCCTCTCTGAGGTCATACATGTGGTGTGTCCTGTCACGTGTGTTGCGTGTGCTCGCAGGCTGCCTCTCGGAGGTCATACATGTGGTGTGTCCTGTCACGTGTGTTGCATGTGCTTGCAGGCTGCCTCTCAGAGGTCATACGTGTGGTGTGTCCTGTCACGTATGTTGCTTGTGCTCGCAGGCTGCCTCTCAGAGGTCATACATGCAGTGTGTCCTGTCATGCGTGTTGCATGTGCTTGCAGGCTGCCTCTCTGAGGTCATACGTGTGGTGTGTCCTTTCACGTGTGTTGCGTGTGCTCGCAGGCTGCCTCTCGGAGGTCATACATGTGGTGTGTCCTGTCACGTGTGTTGCATGTGCTTGTAGGCTGCCTCTCTGAGGTCATACGTGTGGTGTGTCCTGTCACGTGTGTTGCTTGTGCTCGCAGGCTGCCTCTCAGAGGTCATACGTGTGGTGTGTCCTGTCACGCATATTGTGTGTCCTCACAGGCTGCCTCTCTGAGGTCATACATGCGGTGTGTCCTGTCACGTGTGTGGCATGTGCTTGCAGGCTGCCTCTCAGAGGTCATACATGCAGTGTGTCCTGTCATGTGTGTTGCGTGTGCTCACAGGCTGCCTCTCAGAGGTCATGCGTGTGGTGTGTCCTGTCACGTGTGTTGTGTGTGCTTGCAGGCTGCCTCTCTGAGGTCATACATGCGGTGTGTCCTGTCACGTGTGTTGCGTGTGCTCGCAGGCTGCCTCTCAGGTCATACGTGTGGTGTGTCCTGTCACGTGTGTTGCTTGTGCTCGCAGGCTGCCTCTCAGAGGTCATACATGCAGTGTGTCCTGTCATGCGTGTTGTGTGTGCTCACAGGCTGCTTCTCAGAGGTCATGCGTGTGGTGTGTCCTGTCACGTGTGTTGTGTGTGCTCGCAGGCTGCCTCTCTGAGGTCATACATGCGGTGTGTCCTGTCACGTGTGTTGCGTGTGCTCGCAGGCTGCCTCTCAGAGGTCATACGTGTGGTGTGTCCTGTCACGCATATTGTGTGTCCTCACAGGCTGCCTCTCTGAGGTCATACATGCGGTGTGTCCTGTCATGCGTGTTGCGTGTGCTCGCAGGCTGCCTCTCTGAGGTCAGGTTCTCAGGCAGTGAGGTTCCTCCCGTCTGTGTGCCTGAGCCTGCCTCATGCCTCTCATCTGGGGAGCTCCCTGAGGTCAGGGCTGCCTTCCCTGTACCTGCACCTGCCACACCCATTCTGCATGAAAGGCACAAAGTTGGTGAGATGCAGTCATGCCCCGTGTGGAGGAGACTCCCCTCCATGCTTCCCAGGATGCATCGCTCAGGCTAGGCCATGACCCATCTCATCTCCACAAGGACCCAGAGCCCTTGCCAGTCTCTAACGCAGTGGAATTTACATATTGCCACATCCATTCATATACACAAACACATGCACACATGTGCACATGTAACCAATCTGCACACACAGGTGCACATGAATGCATTCATACACACACAACACAGCAGCATGCACACCCATGTGTAAAACTGCAGTGTAACACATGTGCACACATGCACATGCATACTTGGATGTGTATAAGACACCTTCACACACATGCGAGTACATGTGCACACATCCCCCTGTCTTTCATAGCCATGACCATGATTGATATTTTAATTTACTCTGTACAAAGCAAAGTGTTCATTTCTGATCCATTCTCAGCCTGACTTTTCCCTTGGAGGTGAACAGGTGACAACAGCCAAACCATAACAAGTGCTACCCAGAACCTAAAGTAGCAGACCTTCCCTCAGTAAAGACACTTTCCAAAGTAACACAAAACAAATGAGCCAGTTATGTTCACTCAAAAACTATCAAATGGGCACCTTGAAACTGCCAAGAGGCTGGTCTAGGGGTGATGCAGAGGCTGTGGGTGGTGTTGGTCGCCAGGAGCCAGCTGGTCACTGCACTCAGCTCCCCAGGGCAGCCCGTGTTGGGGGACACAGCAGGTGCCAGACGAACCTTCTAACCTTTGGGATTTCAGAGGCCACACCACCTGCTCCTCTCCTGCCGTCCTGTCCCCCGGGGTCCTCCCAGGGCCAGCCTGGCTGTCTCTGGCATCCAGCAGGTGCCTCTGCTCATGGAGGCTGGGCAGGTAGGGGTGGCCCGGGGTGACACCTCCCAGGACCCCAAGCAGGGGTATAGTATCCTGACTGTGTTGACGGGTCCAAGCCAAGCTTTAATCATCATGAACTCCACCCACCCACACTATGCATGCTATAAAATGGCATTTTTAATATCGCAGCCCTGGTGACATTTACACACCACTTGAACTTTACCTCAGTGGTTTATATATTACCATCACCATCCTTAGCAGTGTGGCTTCCAAGGAGTTCAGCCTCTGCCTTGGAATTATTTCTGGGCTTGGATGCAGTCGCATCTTACTGGCCTCCCACAGCTTTCACTCCTCGGAATAGTTACCATGGAACGTTCTATTTCAAGGTAAAGCTGAGGCATACGGTAATTTTCATTTAAAACCCCCCACAAACAATGTTTCTAGATATGTAATAGAGACAAGAAAATAAATATTTCTCTCATACAAATCTTTAGAACTGGACCCAGAAAATGATCCCAATGATACAACAAAGGAAGAGCTTCCACCAGACTGTCCAGTGATACAGCAAAGGAAGAGCTTCCACCAGACTGTCCAGTGATACAGCAAAGGAAGAGCTTCCACCAGACTGTCCAGTGATACAGCAAAGGAAGAGCTTCCACCAGACTGTCCAGTGATACAGCAAAAGGAAGAGCTTCCACCAGACTGTCCAGTGATACAGCAAAAGGAAGAGCTTCCACCAGACTGTCCAGTGATACAGCAAAGGAAGAGCTTCCACCAGACTGTCCAGTGATACAGCAAAAAAAGAGCTTCTACCAGACCGGGGGGGGGGGGTGTGTGTTCTATTCCTCGGGGCTCAGGGCTGGAATCCCCATTGGCTCACAGGGCTGCTGCAGCCAGGCTGAGTATCTGCAGACAGTAGCCATCATCTTACCGCTTCCTCATCTGCTGGACAGGTGGCCGAAAGCTGAGGGACCAAAGCCTATGCGGCCCTGACACGCTCAGGCCGCCCCGTCTGTGGAGAGACCCTCTTCTGTGGACGTAGCGAGGCTTCCTTTCTAGGCGCTTGCTTGCTGTTGCCTAAGGCCACTCCCGAATCTGGAATTCCAGCAGGAAGCCCGGGTCTGTGGGGAAGCAGTCATCCTCAGCCTCCTCACATTGCTCCCACCACAGCCCACCTTTGGCCTCCCGGCCCAGTTCTCCTCCTTTGACCTTGAGCGGGCACATTTGTCCTCCCACGGCAGTTATGCATGAAGGAGTGTGATTACGGCCTCACCTCCACTCAGCCCCAGGAGGAAAGCCGGGGTAGCCACTGCTGAGGGGCATTGGAGGACCCTGGGTGTGGCTCTCCTTGCGGCTAGGCTGCCATCCACAGGGAAGTCCTGGCCTGGTCCATGGCAGAGCTGTCCCAGAGCTCTGGGCTTGGTGCAGGGAAGTCTGTGCCAATGATGGAAGGTTTTGAGTATTTGGCCAAGCAGATTTGGCCAAGGAAGATTTTGAGTGTGCTCAACACTAAGAATTGATCTATGTTTGCCATAATGAGTGTGCTAATTACCCCGACTCGATCATTGTACCTTGGTATGTCAAATATCATATTGTAAAGACCTTTCATGGTCTTGAATTGGCAGAATTAATGCTGTGAAAATGGCCGTAGTACAGAAAGCAATCTACAGATTCAGTGCAATTCCCATCAGCATCCCAGTGCCATTCTTCACAGAAATAAAACAACCCTAAAGTTCTTACAGTGCAGGCACAAAAGGCCCACAGCTGAAGCAATCTTACGTAAAAAGAGCACTGCTGGACATTCAACAATACCAGACTTCAGATTACACTGCAGAGCCATTGTAACAAAAACAGCATGTCAGTGGCACAAAAACAGACATGCAGACAAATAGAACAGGATAGAAGACCTGGGAGCAGTCCCATACCACTACTGTGGTCTGCTTCTTGACAAAGGAGCCACGGACCCACATTGGAATGCTTTCAGCCTTTTCAACGAATGGTGCTGGGGACCTGGTTACCTATGGGTAGAATGGGAACTGGATCCCCAGCTCCCACCAGAGACAAATTTCAATTCGAATAGATTAGTCCTAAGGTAAGATTGGAACCTTTGAGACTACTACAAGAAAACAGAAAATGCTGGCTGATTTAGGCACAGGTGATCTTTTTTTATAGTACTCTAATTGCTCATGAATTCCCAGGCACCGGTGGCTCACACCCGTGATCCTAGCTACTCGGAAGGCTGAGATCTAAAGAGCATGGTTCAAAGCCAGCCTAGGCAGGAAATTCTGTGCGACAGCATCCTGGCCATGCTGACCTCAGCCCCACTTTAAAGACAGTGAACATGAGGACACGGACTCTCACAGGGGCCACGGGGGGCCACAGGGGGGCCAGGGGGCTTCTTGGCGGTCCCTAGGCTGGGCACGGTGGACAGGACAGGCTGGTGAGAACAAGGCCAGGCTGTGCGTCTTGTCCTGGCTGGGCGATGTGGCTGCCTGGCCCTCCTTGCTAGGCAGGAGTCCCAGGTGTGTGTGTCACGCCGGTGTGTGTGATGGAGAGCCAGGGAGAGCGCACGGCCGCTCCCGTACCGCTCCCGCAGGCCTGCCGTGGTGGCGACTCCTGGGTCAGCTTGTTTATTTCTTACCTGTGCTCATCTGCCTCCCAGGTGGTTTATGTTATGTGTGGTAAAGAAATGACCATAAAACAGCCAGCTCTGGTCCAGTCATTCTGTCTGGCCCCCAGGGAGTCACAAAGGGCTCATGGATTCCTGATGGTGAAGCAGGACTGTGCATGAATTACGCCGACTGCCCGGTAGGGTAGGACAGGCTCAGGGGCCTCTGCATGAGGCCTGGCTGCTGGCCCCACGCTTCCCGCCTCCCCAGGGCAGGCCCCCTGAGCCTGCCTGTCCTGGCCCCCGCTGGCCAGCATGCCCGCCCGTTCCCGCCACCATCCTTCAGAGACCCCGCGGGGCAGGCCGGCAGTGTCTCCTGGCCCCCTGGGCAGGGCCAGGCTTCCTGCACAGAGGTGGCCTCTGTCTGGGGGGGGGGGGGACAGGGCGATGCTACCTTCAGATGGGAAGCCTGGCCAAGGCCATCTGAGGGGTGTCCCCAGCCTCCTTCCCATTTTGAACAGAGATGTCCCACAGCTGCCTTCGGACCAGGGGATGGGGGCGAGGCCAGCCAGGGGCATCCCGAAACCCCAGCCCAGCCCAGGGGCATCCTGAAACCCCCATCCCAGCAGGCTCCCCCCTCCCCCAGGGAGGGGCACACCTGGTTTTCCCACCCAGGTGTCTGTGCTCAAAGCCCCTGTGAGCAAGCCGGGCCCCTTGCCACTCCTGGCCAGCCGCGGGCAACGGCATCCATGCACGGCAGGCCCTGCGGATCGGAAGTGGTCACCCTGCGGCCTCTGGGAGGGGCAGGGCCTTGTCCCCGGGCGGAACTTCCCATCCTGCGTTGCGCCCACTGTGCCAGAGCTGTGAGACCGCACAGGTGTGCCCGGCCTGGGACGGGGGCGCAGGCCCGCGGCCTCCTGACTCGCTAACCTGGAAGCAGAGTCACAGGGAAGGAAGTTCTAGGCCCTTCCAGTGTCCTCAGAGTCAGCCCACGTCTGTGTGACGTCACCTCTGAGGGATGGCGGCCCTCGGTGGCCCCGGGGACCCCGGCTGCGGGGTGGCTTCCACTTCACACCCGCCCAGGACACGAGGATGGTCAGGCCGCGTTCCTCAAGACACAAGTTCGAGTTCTGCAGTGGCAGAGGACCCGGAGGAAGGCAGACATCTGTGTTTTGATGACCTTGGAAGCCATCCGCCCTCCACCAGAGGGAGGGGGCGTGCGGCGGGGCGAGCGCCCAGCGGGGCTGTGCTGTGTTCCCAGCCCTGCAGGAAGCACGCGGCTGGGGAAAGGGGCTCTGGGGCCACTGGACAGGGCCAATGTGTGTGCACAACGATGCAGCTTTCTGGCAGAGGAACCGAGGAGGAGATGCTGACTGAGATCGGTCCTGGAAAGTCCTGCATGGAGACATTTCTCGGAGGTCAGCTCCGGCCCGCTGCCTGTCCACACGCTGCCACACGGAGCAAGGGCGCCGGGGGCAGATGTGACGCTGGAGGAAGCGCCTGCGGATGGGGTACACAGAGCCCGGGGCTCCTGGGGCCCCGTCCCACGCCTCCTCCCCGGCCCGGCTGGGAGGGCACCAGGGCCGGGGCAGCAGTGTGGGGAGAAAAATCTGTTAGCCTTTTCAGTTCTGATGTTTGTGTGTTTGTGTGCATGCCCGTGTGTCTGCATGTGTGCTGCTGTGTGCGTGTGTCCAGGAGTTTGTCCATACATTTTGATGTGTGGGTGTGAGCTTGCACACACACTCCTGTGCACGTCTCTGTGTATTTGTGTGCAGGCGTGTGCATTTGTGTGTATGAAGCCTTCTGTAGATTTATGTTCAGGTGTCTGTGCCAGCCTGTGTGTCTTTGTGTATTTATTGTATGAAAGTGGCTTCCCATGTCTCAGGAAGAACTGCCCATTTCAAGAAACTTCTTTTTCAGGGGGTGGCAGGAGGGAGAAGGTAGCTTGGGCACTTGTTCCTGAGCTTTCTTTCACTCAAGACTGGTACTCTACTACTTGAGCCACAACTCCACTTCTAGCTGTTTGGCATCGAGTTGGATACCATAGGACCCAATCGTGGGCTTTTCTGCCTAGGCTGGTTTTGAACTGCGCGACCCTCAGCTGTCCAAGCACCTAGGATGATGGGTGTGAGCCACAGGTGCCTGACAAGAAGCTTCCTTTGAATTGGGTGCCGCTCTTGGTGGTGGCGGGCCCAGGGAGGCTCTGGGGCCCAGGCCGGCTCCCCCCCCCCACGCAGCGATGGTGGCCCTGGTGCCCTTTCCGGGACACTAGCCTCAGGAGGGCGGCTCTGGGGTGGCCGGGCGGGGCTGCGTGCACTGACCGCGGGGCCGGGCCCAGCCATGTAGACCACCACAAGCATCAGGGCCCATGCTTTCCCCCATGTCACACTATTAACCTGAAGCCCAGCAAGCACAGGAAAAACGGCTTCAACAGTCAGATGATGGATTTCAAATCATTATGTTTTTGTTGTATTTTTGAATGAGCATTAAAATTCATCTCTGGGAGCTGCTGAACTACATTTGAACAAAACCCCAGAACAGCCCTAATCCTTCTCCTTAATGCGTGCACCAGAGGGTGCTGTGCTGTGGGTCTGCCTGGGAACATTAACCATGCCCAGCGACATCTAGGCTTCTTTTTTCTTTTTCTTTTTTTAAAGGCAAAAATGCCTTACTGTAGATTTCTGCTTCTCCAGGAGAAAAAACCTGATACTGTTTTAAACTGTAGCAGTGGGGGAAAGAAAACATGTGAAGTATGTGATACGGTGTTTTTACCAACTGTCTAAATAAAGGTTTAGTAAGTCACTACGGAAAACAGAAAAAGCGTTCCTTGTTTTAAGAGCTGCAATTTAAGGCAAATTCTTCTTCTTCCTCTTCTTTTTCTTCTTCCTTCTTCTTCTTCTCCTTCTTCTTCTTCTTCTTCTTCTGCTTCTGCTTCCTCTTCTTTTTCTTCTTCCTTCTTTTTCTTCTTTCTTCTTCTTCTTCTTCTTCTTCTTCTTCTTCTTCTTCTTCTTCTTCTTCTTCTTCTTCTTCTTCTTCTTCTTCTTCTTCTTCTTCTTCTTCTTCTTCTTCTTCTTCTTCTTCTTCTTCTTCTTCTTCTTCTTCTTTCTTCTTCTTCTTCTTCTGCTTCTTCTTCTGCTTCTTCTTCTTCTGCTTCTTCTTCTTCTTCTTGTCTTCTGCTTCTCCTTCTGCTTCTTCCTTCTTCCTTCTTTTTCTTTTTTCTTCCTTCTTCTTCTTTCTTCTGCAAAAGCTTCCCTTAGGTTTGCAACATAAACATTGTCCATCTGTGAGCTCCTCTCTGACCTAAATTTACAGCAAATCGGAGGTTTCAGTTTGCAAGAAAATGTACTTTAGAAATCTGCCTGTTTGGCCAGCAGCAGTAGACGGATGGAGAATCGGTGCTCTGGGCCTGGGATTCCCGCATCTGTCAGAGATTGTCCACAACCTAAATGTTGGATATTAAACCAAGGTTTGCCTGGAGCACATCCCCCCCACCCCCGCCCCCAAGATCACGAAGGGTCACTGCACAGGGGCCGCCTGCCCTTCGTATTCTGCCCACCACCTCTGTCACCTAGAGGCCAGTCGTGACCTGTGTGTTTATTTCCTCCCTCATCCGGCATAGACTCCAAAGCCTAGAGTGAAAATGTCACTGGCATATTATGTTAAGTTACACCTCAATTTCTTTTAATGAGGTAGAAACAATTGTCCCAAGTTCAAAAATTGCATCCAAGTAGGAGCTTCCAATTCTGAGTCATCCTCACGGCTCCCAGGCTGTGGTTCTGTCGCAGGGTCCCATTATTAATGAACTCATTTGATTTCGTGAACACAACTGCACAAGTGTTTCCAGCCCCATCTATAAAACTATTTAATGCACTTTTCGAAACAAGGCATCTTACAGCCATAGTAATTGTAGTTTTGCTGGAGCTTTAAATGAGAACCGGTCACTTATGAAGTTTTGATCTGGTGAGCTGATTAGACCGGGTAAGCACAAAGGCTGGATTTATGGGGTGATACGCCCGCGTGCCCTGTGCCCAGACACCCGAGCAGGGTGGAGAAGGGAAATCCTGAGAGGCGCACAGCTTTGTGCAGCTTACGGTGTCAGGAAGCAAAGAGAAAAAAGGCTGGATTTCACAGGGAAATAATATTCATAAATCGGAATCTCCCGCGGTGTCACAGTGTAACCCAGCGCTGTCTCTGTTTTGTGGCTGTGATGAATTCTGTTCTCTTTCCAGGGCAGAGACACGAACACAAAGCCGGACGTGAGACTCCTCCCCTTGCACTTGGCACGAGTTTATGGCCGGTTTACAGCTGGACCTCGGAGCTGCTTCTGTCCACCCACGGTGGGCAGCGCCTGCTTTTATTCTGTTCTTCTAGACAGGGGAGCTTCTGGCGGGACAGGAGGGGACCCCTTGAAGCCGTGCCCTGTGTCAGGAGGGACCCCGTGTCAAGCCGTCTCTGCACTCTCCACATGGGGCTCGGGCCTGGCGCTGGCCCTGGAGAGGGAGGGCGCCATGGAGTCTCCCCTGGGCTGGGGGACCCTGGCTGGTCCACCCACTCTCATCCTCAGTACGACCCTAGGGTGGTAGGCTTCAGACACAAAGGGAGCATGTGCATCAGGCACAGGCGCCTTTCCACCCACCCGAGTCATACAGAGACACGTGAGTCTCCATGTTTGGTTGTCTCTCAGCAGGCTGAGTGGCAGCCCCCCAGGCCTCCAGGCTGTGGTGGTGCCCGCCTGGGGTGGGTGGGGCCGAGGGGGGCCCTCTGGGGCGTGGGGGTGGGGCTTGGTGCTCCTTCCTCAGGCTGGGCATCCGGTGCCTTCTTCGGAGCCTCAGAGGAGGAGGGGGGGGGGAGGACGAGGACCGCGGGCTTGGCAGGGGTCTGCTCGCTCTCGGTCCTTTCCCACAGGCGTGTGCCAAGCATCCAGGGCAGACTCAGGTCTGGCTCTCCCCGGGCCGGGCTCACCTGGGCAGCCACCTCTGGCCTCCACAGCACAGCCACGGGGGACACTTGCCGAAGGCCCCCAGGCCACACTGAGGCCCCCGGGGCCTGCTCCCGGGGAGGCCAGTGCCCCGCGTCTAGGGCTCAGGACGCAGAGGGGCAGGCACCCGTGTGTTGACCAGATTGTAGTCTGTATGTCCCCATGACTGTCAGGCTGGCCCCGGAGCCAGCAGCTGCTCTGAGGTCACCTGATGGGAGTCCTGGGGGGACGCGCCAGGGAGAGCCAGAAAAGGCAGTCTCGGGCCAAACAGTCCAACCTCAGAAGTGAGGAAGAAGAGGCAGAGGACGCAGAAGGACCGCCCGGCAGTAGAGTCTCCAGGCCTTCCTCCTGGAGAAGGACAGGGCAGGGGGGTGGACAGGAGGAGCCGAGGCCCGAGACACCTAGGATGGTGTCGTTGGGTTCCGGCTGTGGCGGCCAGACTTGGATGGAGCGGTCTGCGAGGCTGCGTGCTGTGTCCCGCGGGGACCGAGGGCCAGCCAGCTGTGCTTAGCGTGTGAATAGAGGGCTGCGAGCAAAGCAAATGTCTCTGCATAGAGCCTGGTCCTGTCCAGGCAGGTAAGGGCCCTGGAGCACGCTGGACGCTCTGGAGAAAGAATGGACTCGGCCTCAGGACGCAGCACAGCCCTCTCCCCAGGTGGGGGCCACTGGGAGGTCACAGGTGCCTGTCCTGTGAAAGCCCCCCCCCCATTCCCCTAAACACATCTCACAGCTCTGAAGAACTCGCCATGACACCGCCTCCTGGGAGGCAGATGACAGTGAGGTTTGCAGCCGGACTGGCAGGGCACCTCTGCCTCTCAAACACCACCTTCCAAGTTGTCTTCTGCCCCAGGGATGCTAAAGGACAGCTCATCTGCACACGCGTGTGTACACACGATGCACACACCACTGAGCTCAGGCTGAAGAAATATTTTCTGATAGAAGTCAAGCTTGCAAAAGGAATGCATGCTGCCGCCCCATGAAAGTAAGGTATTAATAATTAAGCCATGCGATCATTACCTCAGGATATTATTTCTTAAATATCTCTTGCAAAGGCAATATGATTACATATGAATGATATCAATTTTCTACCAACAAAAAAAATCTGCAGAAATAGGAATTGAATTACACTGTCCAATTTGCTGTAAAGTTCACTGTATGTGAAGGAATTAATCAAAGCTACCACCACCCATTTTTATGGGAACATAAATGATGTGAACTTCCATTTTTAATAAAGATGCATAGCACTTTTATGAAGACTGACTAATAACACTGTAATGAACTGAAAAGCTACTGATATATTAAGAATGAAAATTTTGAGGCGTGTATTTGCGGAGACTTTTTCCTGGAAGGCAGTATTTCTTGAAAGTCCACTCGAGTTATTAGGAAACAGAAGCAGATTTCCAAGGGAAGGCATGGCATGTGTTGTGCAGATTTATCTTCTAGATGTGAACGTGCTTCTCGGAACGTGTGAGTTTGGAGAATGCACTCACGCTCCGCCGGCTCTGACAAAGGGGCCACCTGAGAAGGCCACCGACTCTTCACTTCTGTCTGTCCTCGTCACCCGTGAGACCATCAGTGGCCCACGGGGATTTTCTCAGGATCTCTTCCTGCAAGGCACAGAGGGGTCATCCCAGGTGCAACTCATGCCTGCCGCCTTGAGGTGAGACCTCTCACCTTTGTCCCAACCCCAGTACCTGAGCAGGATGCAAACTCATTAATGGCCAACAAATGCTTTTGACTGAGTCATAGCAGAATACCATTGTCTGGGTCATTTATAAGGATTATAAAGTTATTTTTTACCCTTCTGAAATTGTGAGGTCCAAAATCAAGGACAGATTCAGAGTCTGATGAGAGCCGGTCCCTGCTTTCAAGATGGCGTCTCGAATGAGCCATGCTTTGGAAGCAAGGAGCAGCCAATCATTTCGTGGCTGAAGGTAGAGGGGAAGAAGGACCAGGCCTCTGTGGCCAACCCTTTCTTTATTGCTGTTAATCCATTCAGTAATATCATTCGTAATGATCCTGTCGCAGTGGGAATTGTTCCTAGCTCGTGAATGTTGGGACCGTGTTCAGATCATGGCAGGATGCTTTTCCAGTATTTACGTCTTTACTGAGGTTCTGGGCATGCCATATTGTCGACAGACCTCGGGCTACTGGACAAACTTGGGGCAGATGGGACTCTTTTGTGCTGTTCTCTGGTTAACTTTAGGGATCTATGGGATTGGAGCCCCAGGCTCTGCAGCGCTCCAAGAAAGCAAATGGATATTGGAAAAACTGATGTCATTCCTATGTAATCATGTCTGCTTCACGTGAAGACATCACACCACACAAGTCAAGGGTCCTGCCAAACAAGTGAACACGGCCACTGCTCGGCGCATGCCCAGTGTACAGGTGTATAATGTACAATGCTGTTTTTCAGACCAAAAAAATGAATCATGTTTACAATAAATACTGGGAAATACAGAAGACTATGAAGAAATGTCAGTTACCCCAAATCCAGACACATCATCTAGAACATTTTGGCGTATTTGCTTTCATTCACACCCACACACTCATCTATGAGCACAGATGCACTTTTCTGAGTATTACCAAACAATCTCACATTTTTATTTCTTTCTAAATTGAATTGTGAATGGCAAAGTCACACTCATGATGCAAACTTCAGACGGTAGAAAGCGGTGGTGCACTAACATTTTGTTCGGAGGGTTTTCCCCGGCCATTAACATCTCATAAATACTGCACAAGCCACGGGTCCCCTTGGCTTAACCTCCCCTCCCCCACCCATGCGTGTTCAAGTTGCTTCTTGCTTTCACGTTTGTACTGGCCTAGCAGAGGACACCATCCTGTGTGTGCGCGCTCCTCCAGCTGGATTACGGGATTGTCTTTCAGAACGGGGAGGAGGAGTAGGTGGACAGGGGCAGCCACCCTTGTCCCATGCAGTAGCTCACCTGCTCCCTGGGGTCCCTTCCTGCCTTGGCCACCAACCTCGGTCTTTCCTGGAAGGGAGTCGCTCAGGTCTTGTGACCCCAGGACCCTGGCATCTCCAGACCCGCCCCAGTAGCACACACTTGATGTGTTTCGAGTGGAGAAGAGCAACATGGATCCCGCAGGGCACAGCCACCCCTGGTCAGCCGAAACCAAACCCTGTGGAGTTTTGAACAATGAAGAGACGGTGTGGCCCGACGCTGATTCCAGGCAGAGGAGCTGAGGAGGTCGCCTGGGCATGCTCAGCTGCTGAGTGGCAGACACACCGGCCGGGGGCCTCGGCGGCACTGCCGAGCGTCCAGTCTGTCCTGCCCCGCACTCCCCAGCGCACGGCAGAGCCACAGCCCGCCAGCTCCTCCTCCACCCTTCTCCCTCGCCCCCTCCTGCCTCTTCTACTCTGGGTACTTGGCTTCCCTCTGCCTCCTCTAAGGCACCTCTGTCTCCCTCCCGCCCCGCTGCTTCGTCCCCCAGGCCCTCGCGTCTCCGCATGGCGGCCTGTGTCATCTCTCCCCTCCGTGCTAGTTTCTGAGTCTCAATGTCTTCCTCTTCATGTCTCTCTGCCCCTGCCTCGGTGCCTTTGTATCTCTCCCATTCCCTCTCTTTCCCTTTGTGCTGGTGTCTGTCCTGCGTGTTTCCGTGTCTGTGTGCTCTCTCTCCCTCACACACATGTGTATGCACACACATACACACTTGTACTGGAAATTTTCTCTGCCCAATTTGTCCTCCGCGCCGGCCCCCGGCCTCCCACCTGCGCTAAACCCTTCTCATCCTTCACCTTCCAATCTCTGCTCAAATGTCTCCCCATCTGGGAAATCTTCCCTAACCTTTCCAAGCAGAGGGGCAGGCTGTCTCCCTGGGGCCCGCGGTGTCTGGTTCCCGCCCCTGTGGCAGCGGGGCCTCCTGCGCGGGGTGGGCAGGGCTCGAGGCAGGTGACAGGCACTGGGGTCAGCTGGCGGCACGCATCACTGCGGTGGCAGGAGCCAGCCCAGGCCCACGCTCCGTCTCTTCACTGTGGCGGTGGAAACGGGTCTGGAGTCCGGCACTGTGCTCCAGGGCTGGTCCTTCGGGGTTAGCACACCGTGAGCAAGCCCACGCCCAACCTCGGTTTGCCTTCTGCAAAATGGGAGCAGCATGGAGCATGGAGTGGCATTGGAAAAGACTCTAAACTGAAGGTCAAGACCCTCTCTTCATGACCCGGGCTGTGATTATTTCTTGGGTCATTCTTGCGCTAGGGTGTGTCTCTTGGAACACATCCATGATGTGCAGTACGTGTGCACAAAGACAGTTGCAGATGGGCTCGGACGCTGGAGAGGGAGGGGGAGAAGCAGAGGGCGGGTGGGCAGAGCGCAGGTGGGAACGTGGGCCTCTGCGGGGAGGAGGCTTCTCCTGGGGCTGCAGACCGCCAGGGGCCCTTCAGCTTCTCATGCTCCGGGAGCGTGTGACAGACGTGTGTTGCTTTCGCTGCTGACTGTGTGGTGTCGCGGTGGCCACAGGACACGCCGACTGGGTTCTCATGGCCCGTTGGGATTTCCGGTCTCCTTGCAGTGTCTGGGACCACGATCCGCTGTCTACAGCCGTCCCTCCGCTCAGTCCCGCGGCCTCCCAGTGCACCAGGACACACAGGCTGCCTGCCGGGCAACGGGCCTCTGAAACTGCGGCTTCCCTGATCGTCAGAAACGCCAGCTGGGGACGGGCGTCCTTCCCGCCCTGCCTCCGCCCTGCCCGGGGTCCAGGCTTCCTCGGGCCCCCGGCCACCCCGGATGGGATGCTGAGAGCTGTCACGGGTGTGGGTCAGCCTGCGTCTCTGGTGGTGGCCTCATGGGGTTCAGGCCCAAGTGGGGCTCACGGCTCCCCCTCCTGCAGGACTGCACTGCCCACAGACCCAGCAGAGACAGAGACCCTGCCGCCTGCAGAGACCCCGCTGCTGCCGGCAGAGAGGGCTCCACACTCAGATGGCGAAGGAGGCGCGGGTGAAAGTGGATGGCTGGCCTAAAAGTCATCAGTGAATCTCAGCCTGGCTGGCTCTGGCCCTGGGGTCAGCCGGGAATGGACCCAGAGCCACGCAGCGGAGGGACCAGGCCACAGGTGCACACACACCTCTGCAGACAGGGCCGCGGTGAGTGCACTTTACTCCCACATGTCTGGAATATTCTAGACTTTCTGTAAGCACACATTGCTTCTCGAATACTAATTTTTGGAGTAAAAAGTTTCTTTAAACCAACTGTGTGAGCTGGGTGCCGGTAGCTCATACCTGTCATCCTAGCTACTCAGGAGGTTGAGATCTGAGGATTGCGGTTCAAAGCCAGCCCAGGCAGGAAAGTCTGTGAGACTCTTATCTCTAATTAACCATTAAAAAAAAAGCCAGAAGTAGAGTCATGGCTCAAGTGGTAGAGGGTTAGCCGTGAGCAAGGAAAAAAAGCCAAGGAACAGCTCCCATGCCCTGAATTCAAGTCCCTGTACTGGCACTCACACTAGAAATTTTTTTAAAAAATCAGTAATTCCTAAGGCCTTGTGAATTCTTCAGCCACTCAATTGTTCCCCACGCGGTTGGGCATGGCCTAGCAACCTACCGGCTGGGTTATTAGTGATTTCACTCGATGATTGATGCCCATAAAGAAGCGGTGGCATTCGTCACCAGCCTTGATAAGCGGCCCACACTCTGTATCTGCATATAACCATGCACGACAGCGCTATCTGGGAATAAATATGAAAAATATCCATTTTTCCTACTTTCAGGCCTATCTCCTGAGTCTAAGATATGTCTGCCTTGTTCTTCAAGGGCTGCTGTGAATAATTCACCCCCTCCCGGGGGGGCCGTGTGCTGTGAATCTCTCTCTGACACGCAGCCCTTCTCCAAAAGGCAGCGCCCGGCCCCGCGCCTCCGAGGGGGCCTCGGAAATCACCCTGGGTTTCTACCACAACACTTGCATTTGTAATGAAAGCCCCTCCTCGCCAGCAGACCACTCTGCGCGGTGCTCCTCTGGGCGGTCTCCGGAGGCACCGCGGAGCTGGCCGGTCCCACAGGAGAAGAGGGCTGCTGCCCGCCCTCTTGGCTGAGTCAGTTGTACAGTTTACAAAATCATTTCCTTTCTTTCCCTCCTTTTTCTTTCCTGGAAAGCCTCATGTTTACTGAGGAAATGAGCAAGTTCATCTCATCGCCTGTGGTTTAAGACATACAACGGGGCTGGGCACTGGTGGCCTGTGCCTAGGATCCTAGCTACTCGGGTGGCCGAGAAGGGAAGGGCTGTGGTTCAAAACCAGCCCCAGCAGACAACGGTGCCAGAGCCTATCTCAAAAATATCCAGCAAAAATCACAGCTGGAGGTGTGGCTTACATGATAGAGTACCAGCCTAACAACCACAAGGCCCTGAATTCAAATCCCAGTTCCACCTCCTGCCCCACTCCACATACAAAACACAATGGAAACAAGCCACCAGTCTCGCACACTTGTATGACTAGCTACTTCGGAGACAGAGAGCCGGAGGATCACAGTTGAAGACCTTGTCAGAGCAAAACCCTCACGTGATGCGGCATGGTGGAGTGTGCCTGTCCTCCAGCTGCGGGAGGCTGTGTGAGGAGCGTGGTTCTGGACTAGTTGGGGAGGGGGAGAGCCACGCAACTCCATCTCTCATCAGCCGAGGGGGGTCAGGTGACTGTCGTGCCAGGGTGGCAGGAAGCCCGGGAAGGAGGGTCACATGCCGGCGGCCTGGGCGAAAGCAAGGTCCCTGTCTCTCAAACAACACTGTCACAGGGGCGGGCACAGCTTCGCCAGCAGAGGGCCTGCGCAGCCAGTGCCAAAGAATTCCCGAGTTCGCATCCAGGATCACAGAGTGAGGGGAAGGCGTGAAGGGAGGGGAGGAGGAGGGTGACCTGGCCGAGCTGTGCCGCGTCCCCGCGCTCTGCGCTCTGCTTCTCCTCCCTTCTGGGGTGCGTGGCAAGTGTCTCCAAGTTTGAGGGGGGTTCCCGGGGCAGCACGGAAGGCGGCAGGACAGGGGTTGGATCGCCGCCTCTGCTCCTCAGCAGCCAAGCCGAGTCCAGCCCACGGCAGCCAGTGCGTGGAGGTGCGTGCGTGTCACCAGGGATGGAGAATCCTCCGGAATGTGCAGCCTAGCTGCGGAGGAGCTGCGGTGACTGAGCTCCAACTCGGTGGTGGGGGGGGGGGAGATGGCGGGGAGCAGTGGCGGGAAGCAGGCCCAGCTGCCAGCGGGCGCTGGGTGTGAGGGTCACATTCCAGCCTGCCTTCTCTGGGTCTGGTTCCGATCACCGGAGATGATGCGCTGAGAGGAAGAGGAACGTCTGGTGGCCACTTCCAGATGACGGCAGTGTCATCATATGACACGAATGAATGCCCGCCGCACTCCCTGCCCCTGCCCCTCTCCCTCATGCCTGCCCCCCCCCCCCCCGTTGGCTCTGGGTCCTGTAGGAGAGCATCCACCACACACCTCCCCGAGGCCTCTACCTGCCACGCGGTCCAGCCCTTGGAGCCTCTCAGTAGGACATCTGATCTGATCTGAGACTGGGAGTTCCTTCCAGAAAGTCCTCAGCCTGCCTCCCTCCCTCCTTCCTTCCTTCCTTCCTTCATTCGTTCGTTCCTTCCTTACTCCCTCCCTACTTGCTTCCTTCTTTCTTTTCCTTCCTCTCCCTTTTTCCATTCTTTTCTCCCTCCCTCCCTTCTTTCTTTCCTTCCTCCCCACCTCCCTTCCCTCCTTTCTACTTTCCTTTCCTCCCTCCCACCTTCCTTCCCTCCTTCTTTTTTCTTTCCTCCATCCCTCTTCTCTCTCTCCTTTCCTTCCTTCCTCCCTCCCTCCCTCCCTGCTTCCTTCTTTCTTTTCCTTCCTCCTTCCCTTTCTCCATTCTTTTCTCCCTCCCTCTCTCCCCTTCCTTCCTTCCTTCCTTCCTTCCTTCCTTTCCACTTTCCTTCCCTCCGTCCCACCTTCCTTCCCTCCTTTTTCCTTCCTCCCTTCCTTTCTCCCCATTTCCTTCCTTCTCTTCCTCCCTCCCTTCCTTCCTTCCCTTTCTCCATTCTTTCCTCCCTCCCTCCCTCCTTCTCTCTCTCCCCCTTTCTTTTCTCTCTCCATCCTTTTTTACCTCTCTTTCTTCCTTCCATAAACATTAGCCATCTGCTCTTTGTTTATCACACTGGCACCGCGCCTGGTGTTGCCTGGTGAATGCTCAGCCAGTGTTTGCTGAATTAATGAATGAGAAAAAGAAAATTGTAGAATTTTAGGGCTGCCAGTAGCCTTAAAAATGACCAAATCCAAACGTAGTCCAATAATGGCAATTTAAAGAGCAGTCAAAAGTGACCCCGAGACATGAAGTGGCCGGAAGGCGGCAGCCCTCTTCTTGGTGCCTGTGTTCTGCGCGTGAGCTGCACGTGCCTTCCTACCGTCAAGCCGTTTGGTGTTTTATCATAGGTGCTACCTCTGAAAGTTTTCACTTCCCATTTGGTGCTGCTTATATATGAAAATTGAAATGGACCCTATATATTTATCTTGTATCTAGCGACTCTGGTTTTCAAGCATGATGAACTGTTAAAAAAATTTAAGTAGTTGTACAGAGGAGTTACCGCTCAATAAATCAGTGGATGAATATAATACAACTTGATGGGAGTCACCTTTTCCACAGGACGAGTCTTAGAGTTGGTTCTGTGGTTACCTTGCTTCCGTTCCCAGTGCTTCCTGAATATACAGCTCTGTGTCTTCTACCAGTTCTGGAAAACACTCATTATCTCTTCAAGTGATCCCTGCTTCCTTTTTCCTGCTCTTCCCTTTCTGAGACTCTAATTATGCCGACACGAGACTAAAATCATATGTCCTGCGTGTCTTTTATTCTCTTTTCTGTGTTCTCACTGTTAGATCTGTTATTTGGCTTGACATTTTCTATTCTTTTATCTTCTACATTACTAATCTTCTCTTACTGAAAATCCAGTCTTGTATTCAGACCATCAATTGATTTGATTTTTCTTTAAAAAAATTTCAGCTCTGCAGTTTTTGTTGAATTCCTACAATGATTCTGATTCTGTGATAAAATATTCCATGTTGCTGGGCATCAGTGGCTCAAGCCTGTAATCCTAGCTATTCAGGGGGCTGAGATCTGAGGGTTGTTATTTGAAGGCAGCCCAGGGAAGGAAAGTATGTGAGACTCTTCTTTCCAATTAACTACCAGAAAATCGGAAGTGGTGTTTAGGCTCAAAGCACAGGGATCATACCCAGGCCCTGAGTTCAAGCCCCACAACTGACAAGAAAAAATGCTCCTTGTTGTTTTGTCTTTCTTGACTTATTTATCAATTATTTCAAAACATGCCTTTGACAACCTCAGTAATGAAGTTCTGCCATCTGTTTGTCTGTTGTTATTGTCTTTTCTCTCCTGGTCTTATTTCTCGGTCTGCTCAGTCATCACGGCTGAGTACCACTTGTGGTGGGCGAGCTGTGATGTGTGGTTTACGCTTCTCCCTGTAGTCGGAGTGGGGTCCTACCTTCACCCGGCCACCAGCTGCCAGGTGGTTCTCGCTGGGCTTGATGGCTTTGTGTTTATTACCTCCTACAGTCCCAAATGAGAGCCTGCTTCTAATAGGTCAATCTAACCTGGCGGGCGTATGGTTGTCAGAAATTAGGTTCTGTGTTTCAGTGTTCATTTACTTTCTTAGCTTCTAGAATTCGGCAAATCTTGCACATGGAAAAAAAAAAACACTAATATTGAACTCATTTCTCTTCTGAGCTCTCAACTCCCTGCCTAGATTCTCCCATATAGCCGTGAATTGAGGGCCTAGGGGGCAGGGCAGTTCTATAGATGGCCTATTTATCTATCCATCTATCTGACTCATGTCAGGGGCACACTGATTTGCCTACAGTAGGGCTTTTCATCCAGCTGTTGCTGGATCTCCTCACCCCTGTTACTGCCCTGTGGTCACCTGAAAGATGCACGTTGGTTGGAGATAGAAGAAACATCAGTGCTCGTCACACCGTCCTGGCCAAGGTACTTTCTAGAGAATGAGAATTATCCAAGGCACCACTCAAACAAATGGCGGTGTGCGTATGTGAGTCTGGAGAAGTTTAAGACCTTCTGTGGAGGCCACAGACCATTGAGTCTTCAGGATCAGGTGTAAAGGAACCATTTTCCGGTCCCATTTGATCTCAGGGTGCTCAGAGTCATGATGACCATTATGAGAACCACAATGAATACCGCAGCGACCCTTGACACCCAAGGAAACAAGCAGAGGCCCCTTGTGCGTGCTTACAGGAACTTGTTCTCCAGAAACATCAGACCGGAGTGAAGGATGGGATTGTGGGAGAGCAGAAGGTGTGCTGGGAGTGGCGTGGAGAGAGGACTGGCTTGAAAAGCCAAAACGGGACGAGAAGGGAGCTGCGCTTAGGGAGGAAGCCTCCCGCGCCATGGGCTCTGCATGTGTTTCGGAGTAGACTGACATGTTCGTGGTCAGCTGGAAGCTGGCCATGAGACCGATTGCAAATTGCACTCATGGTTTTATGTGTGCTTTTGTGTGGACTCCTTATCTGTTCTGGAAGCAGAGCGGTTAGCAAAAGGTTCACAGTGATCAAGGAGTGTTAGTACTGTCTCGATGTTTACATATTCATGATGCTTTCCTACCCGTAGCACTCACATTGCTCCTGCAATCCCTGTCTGGAGTCGCGAGTTTGGTGGCATCTTTGGTCCCTTTTGTGTCTCCTTCCTCTGTGAGAAGTGCTCCTGGTAGATCTTGGGTCTGGGCTCCCTGAGGCGCTCCTGGACAATCCTTGTCCTCTGCTTTCCTTGAACCACAGATCCCTGCAGAGAAGGGTGGAGGCTGGCGATTTCCATTAAATGAGGAAATGGTCGCTGGCTGGCCTTCCTGTGAACACGGCATAGCATTGCACTGGGTCCCTAACAAATCTGAGAAGGAGGCATCCGGAGGGACAGCAGAGCGTTCTGAGGAGAGCGCTGCATCCACGGCCCCTGACGCACAGGGAACCCTGGGAAGGGTGTGTGACAGCTCTGCCCCGCACTGCAGCCTTGACAGACCACCACGAGCAGGCCGGCCACGGAGTGGGCAGCGCCCCGTCCTCACCACAGCCACCAACGTGGGCAGCGCCCGGCCCTCATTATCCATTTATCAGTAGCTACTGCTTGAGCACCTGCTATACCCCAGGCCCTATGCTAGGGCTGGGGAGTGGCAGCTCACATTCTGAGAGGTAAGTCCCAAGCACGGCAAAGAGTATCAGGCAAAGAGTATTAGGCACAGATCTGATGGTGATAGAACGCAAGAAAAGAAGGAATGGGGTTGGAGAAGACCTGGGGCAGCAGCCATGTGGCTATGTATCTGAGACAGGCAGCCTAGGGAGGAAGGAACACAGAGCTGGTAATGTCTGCTGACTGGTGGTATGGGCAGGGAGGGAGACCCAGCACTGTCTTCTTCCAGCTGTGTTCAGTGAACCATATCCAGAGCTCAACACCCTAGTGGTGGGAGGTTTATACCAGGGCAATGGGAGCACCGGCGCCAGAGACCATCTCCATCGCGTGCACCTTCCACCGAGCCCAGTGGAGGAAAGAGGCACCAGAACAGGCCCCGGGGCTCGGCAGTCCTCCCTGGGGAAGGCGAGGTGCAACAATCCCTCCACAGCCGCAGGGACATTGCTGGTGTCCTCCAGGATCTTGAGACTATCCAGAGACATCTGATGGGAGACTGTGTGAGTAGAGGAGCAAGAGGGAGTCCAGAGGGCTGTCAATGGAAGGAGAGGTCTGAGTGACTTGGGGCCACAAGCCAAGGACTGTGGGTGTCATGGGTTGCTGGAGGGGGGGAGAGGGGGAGAGACAGAGGGGGGGAGAGAGAGAGTGTGAATGCCTCCAGTGGAAACACCATCTGACAAGGCTGTGAGTTCAGCTTGGTGGGGCCCATGTGGAACTTCTGACCTCTAGAACCGTAACACAGAACACTTGCGTTGTGTAAGTCTACAATTCTGCGATCGTTTGTTATAGCAGCAAGTGGAAAGGAGCACATACCTATAAAACCTGGGTGTCTGGTGAGATGGGAGGCGTGGCTTTGGAGGAGCTGAAGCGAGGACTGACACAGTGGAGGGTGGAGCAGGGGCTGGGGCAGGGGCCGGGGCCGGAGCAGGGGCTGGGGCCGGGGCTGAGGGCAGGGGCTGAGGGCAGGGGCTGAGGGCAGGGGCTGAGGGCAGGGGCAGGGGCCGGGGCAGGGGCAGGGGCTGGGGCTGGGGCAGGGGCCGGGGCTGGGGCAGGGGCAGGGGCTGGGGCTGGGGCAGGGGCAGGGGCAGGGGCAGGGCAGGGGCAGGGGGAGGGGCTGAGGGCAGGGGCTGGGGCTGGGGCAGGGGCAGGGGCAGGGGCAGGGCAGGGGCAGGGGCTGGGGCTGGGGCAGGGGCCGGGGCTGGGGCTGGGGCTGGGCTGGGGCAGGGGCAGGGGCAGGGGCAGGGGCAGGGCAGGGGCAGGGGCAGGGGCAGGGGCAGGGGCTGAGGGCAGGGGCAGGGGCAGGGGCTGAGGGCAGGGGCAGGGGCTGAGGGCAGGGGCAGGGGCAGGGGCTGAGGGCAGGGGCAGGGGCTGAGGGCAGGGGCAGGGGCAGGGGCTGAGGGCAGGGGCAGGGGCTGAGGGCAGGGGCAGGGGCAGGGGCTGAGGGCAGGGGCTGGGGCAGGGGCTGAGGGCAGGGGCTGAGGGCAGGGGCAGGGGCAGGGGCTGAGGGCAGGGGCAGGGGCAGGGGCAGGGGCTGGGGCAGGGGCTGAGGGCAGGGGCAGGGGCTGGGGCTGGGGCAGGGGCTGAGGGCAGGGGCCAGGGCTGGGGCTGGGGCTGAGGGCAGGGGCTGAGGGCAGGGGCCGGGGCAGGGGCTGAGGGCAGGGGCAGGGGCTGGGGCTGGGGCAGGGGCTGAGGGCAGGGGCAGGGGCTGGGGCTGGGGCAGGGGCTGAGGGCAGGGGCAGGGGCAGGGGCTGAGGGCAGGGGCTGAGGGCAGGGGCTGAGGGCAGGGGCTGGGGCTGGGGCTGAGGGCAGGGGCTGAGGGCAGGGGCAGGGGCAGGGGCTGAGGGCAGGGGCAGGGGCAGGGGCAGGGGCTGGGGCAGGGGCTGAGGGCAGGGGCTGAGGGCAGGGGCTGAGGGCAGGGGCAGGGGCAGGGGCTGAGGGCAGGGGCTGAGGGCAGGGGCAGGGGCAGGGGCTGAGGGCAGGGGCAGGGGCAGGGGCTGGGGCAGGGGCTGAGGGCAGGGGCTGAGGGCAGGGGCAGGGGCAGGGGCTGAGGGCAGGGGCTGGGGCTGGGGCTGAGGGCAGGGGCTGAGGGCAGGGGCAGGGGCAGGGGCTGAGGGCAGGGGCAGGGGCAGGGGCAGGGGCTGGGGCAGGGGCTGAGGGCAGGGGCTGAGGGCAGGGGCTGAGGGCAGGGGCAGGGGCAGGGGCTGAGGGCAGGGGCTGAGGGCAGGGGCAGGGGCAGGGGCTGAGGGCAGGGGCAGGGGCAGGGGCTGGGGCTGGGGCAGGGGCAGGGGCAGCCACGCCAGCTGGAGAGGCCCCAGGGCAGCCGTGGCGCTGAGAGGAGCTGAGCTGTCGTGTGGGGCCCAGGGCCAGCTGGAGCTGCTCACAGACGGCCGGGTGTGCAGGAAAACGTGCAGGCAAGGGTGTTGCCAAGACCTTTGCCTGCGCCAGGGTGGACTTGGCCCTGAGCGAGGAGGAAGACCGGCTGTCGAACCCGGGCGGGGCTTGGTGGGGTCTCAAGAGCCTGCCCACACCAGAGGCTGGGGTGAAGCGGGAAAGGAAGCACTGCCCGTGTGGGCAGAGACCTCGCTTCGTGCAGGATGTGAAGGCCTCTCGGGTGCCACCTCCAGTCTGATCCAGGGAACCTCAGCTGAGGGTGCGGGTAAGCGCCCCCTCCCAGAGTTGGTTGAGCGGCACTGCCCGTGTCCCAACTGGTGGCACAGGGAAGGCTCTCTCCGCTTCTCAGCTTGGCACTGCCACCAGCCGGGAGCTGGTGGAGATTGACCCAGGACCTAATAAGGAGCCGTGGTGGCAGGTCTGGTCCGGTGCCCCAGGGAGTGCTGAGCCTGGCTTTATTTAACATCTTTGGTAATTATCTGCAGGAAAGATAAAGCCTCGTTAATTAAATTCTCAGGTTGCACAAGATTGGGAGGTGTTGAGAAGCCCGGTGAAGACAGAGCAATCATTCAGAGCCTCGTGATGCGGACGCGAGACGCCCAGCATGGAGACCGCGAGGAGTGCCGCAGGAGGCTTTAGCCAGAGGACGCTCATCCACAGCATCGGAATTCAATGGGCAGGAACAGCCAGCAAAGTAGAAATGCTAAAAAGGCCTATGGGTAACAGGACAACACATTAATTATAATTCTACTGTGCAATTCTCCAGGAAAGTGGTCCAGGGTGATTTTGTCCCTCACTGAAGGCCTCATTAGCCTGAGATGGAAATTCATAACCTTTCCTTCTTGGTAGACACACACACACACACACACACACACACACATCCTTCCACCCATACGGCCAGTGTGCCTCTCAATGGCAGAGTCTTAGAGCCTCCGGTGAGCCTTCCACTCATGCTCTGAGTCCTCCCTCTCCTAGGGGAGGAGATTCTATGACCTTCGTCATGTCCTTGAGTGAGCAGAGGTACAGGTGAGCTCAGTGAGGGACCATGGGGCTTCCTGGGCGCCCAGGCCAGCTGCAGTGAGGCAGGGGCCACGCTGGGCTTCCACCGGAGCATACTCACCCAGGGGAGCGCAGTGGGAGCGGCTGGTACGCTGGGACTAAGGCATTGACTGAAATCCATGGCAGGTGGGATCACTCAGCCGAGCTTCGGCCTGCTGAGGGTGCTCCCCAGAGGGGGCTCGCGTCTAGACTGCAGGGGTGCAGGCGTGAACCTGCAGCAACATCCTGGTCCATCCGGTAAGTCGTTCTGGGGTGGGGTGACTGTCACTCCGGTGACTGCCAGCGGCGCAGGGACCTGGGACGTCTCTGTGAGCGGAGCTCTCTCGAGGTTCGGGGGTCTGCGTGAAGCTGAGAGGGGCAGGCAGGACCGGCTCTCGGAGCCCTCCCAGGCCAGCCCTGGGCTCCCAGCCATCCCGCTGCCAGCATGAGGAGAACACAGTTCGGTTGGGTTGTGCTGCCATACTTCCAGAGCTTTGCGAAAAGAAGCATTAGAGTTTTGATCCCAAATATGACCAAAAATGTCATCATGCTAAGCACCCAGGAGGGTTCCAGAATGATGGTGCTGCAGGAAGCCAAACACCCGCTCACACAGGATAAACAATGAAGCTAGAACAGCCCCGAGGATCATGGAGCCTCTGGGCCACTAGCACAGACCCCACCCTCACCCCCGCCCGCACAGGGCTCCTTCCTTGCCCAGAACCGCAGCTGTCCCAGAAAGCTATGTCTCCTTTAAGACTTTCGTTTTGAGCTTCAAACCCACAGGGCCCTGGCAGCTTTCACCCAGCGGCTTTCCCCCCCTGTCCACGTCAAGTCTGAAGTTGCATCTACTCTTCACAATTGCAGCCCAGCCTGCCCACGAAGCCCGCCTTCCTCTCTGAGAGTCCTAATCCCATTGGTGGCCTAAACCTGTGCCTTGCTCCTTCTTCGATGATAAGCAAGCGGATCCTCTGACAGCACCATATGTGTCTCATTAGTCCCTCTCACCCCCTGCTCCCTGGCACCAGCCAACCAGGTGTGTGCATGGGTCCCAGGCCACGCCACCAGCGGATTGGGAAGAGGAGCACCTCGGAGTGGCTAGAGCGAGCTATGGGGCCACGTGGCCTGGGAAGAAGCTGGAGGAAGGACGCGGGAGGAAGGGAGCCCCTCCAGACCTCGGCCTGAGACGCCATCTCAGGGTGCGTCCTGGTGTGGGTTCGCGCAGATCTGAGTGCGGGCAGACGACCTCGCCCGCCTGCTTCCACCTCGAGGGAGGCACCGGCCGCGAGCACTCAGGAGGATGAGGGATGCAGGGCGGCCGTGGCCCGGGGTGATGCCACCCTCAATGACTCGGGAGGGACGGTGCCCTGGGCCTCCCTGGGAAGGACCAAAAGGAGGGACGGAGTCCTTCCTGTGGTCTGGAAGCCGGCGTGGAGGGAGCGGTCGGTGTTTGCACGGCACGGCTGCCCGCCTTCCACTTGCAACGCTTCCCCCGCCTTGTGCACCAAGGCGGCTGGGCTTTGTGGGGTCCCCTGGAGCCCCTGGCTCGCAGGCAGCACTGGCGAGGCTCAGGGAAGCTCCATGAGCGCTCAGCACCCGTGGCGCCTGCTGTGCCCCGCGGGCGTCCGAGAGAAAATGACCAAGAACTTCAAAAGGACAGGAGAGTGCCACCAAGTCAGCCGAGGATACCTCCAGACCCCTAAGCCAGACCAAACCCTCCACACACCCGGGCGTGGGTGCCAAAGCAGGCTGCACCCCTGCGGCTGCCCTGCGAGGTGGAGTTTGGGGTCTGGCTGGGATGAATGGGGAGATGCTGGTTTCACCAATGGCAAAGGAAATCCCCAAGCCCAGTTCCTAGTGTGGCCTCAGCTCCGTGCCACCACCCCCGGCCCAGCCCCGCCGCCCGGCTCTGGGCTCGGCCCTCCAGCCGCCCAGCCTCGGAGTCAGCTGTCTCTCCACTCCGCTCTCCCATCACACTTCGCTTGTTGGATTTGTGCTGGTCCAAGGATTGAACTCAGGACCTGGGCCTGACAGTTTGTGGTCAAGGGTGGCTCTCTATCCCTTCGAGCCACAGCTCTTCTTCTGGCTTTTTCTGGTAGTCTAGCGGAGATAAGGTTCTTACGGCCCTTCCTGCCCGGGCTGGCTTTGAACCTCTATCCTCAGATCTCAGCCTCCTGAGGAGTGAGGAGCACGGGCGTGAGCCACTGGCGCCCAGCCCATCACTCTCTGTGACCAGGATGTAGGCCGCACCCCACTCCCCAACCACCATCTGCCTGCGTCGCTGCCCAGCCCTGAGCATGTGCAGTCTAGCCCTCATCAGGAGCCCTCAGCCATCGAGCTGCCAACCTGCACCTGTATGGGGCACTTCCTTGAGCACTTGTGATCCACACGGAACACACTAGCTGTTCCTGACCCCTGGTCCAGGGATTGGACCAGTTTGGAAGGAGAGGTAGGCCTCAGCTGTGCAGAGAAGCACAGACAGGTGAGCTGCAGCTTTGCCTCCAAAAGCCAGGCGGCTGGGGGGAGAGGAAGGGAGGACAAGGCAGCGGGGGGTCCCGCCTTCCCGTCCAGGTCCTGCGGCCTGGACAATGGCGAGCTGCCTGGGCAGAGCCGAGTGCCTTCCACGCGCGCAGTGCGCAGCCCTGCCAGGGCAGGAAGAGGCCGGAGAAGCCGTTTGGGTGGCTGAGATGGACACTGAGGGTTTTGGTTTTTTCATAGTTTCAGCAATTTTAGGTGACACTTGCCAGAGGCTATTGCTGTTCATTTCATTTGTATGCTCTTCCTACCCCCAACCCCCACATTATCGTTGTTTGCATCTGATTTCATGGCTGTATCTAAATTCCAGTTGTAGAAAACCTCAAGCAATCTCTTAATTCCTCAGCGTTCTTTCTTAAAAAGGTGATAGAAAACCTGGCTGAAGAGACGGCGGTGTGTCTTCGAAGGAGCAAGAACACATTTTATTAAGGAATACCAGCATTTGAGGCAGAACAAAAGGACTAGAGCGGCGAACAGATGGGTGGGTGTTCAGCAGAGGCTGGTGATCTATGTGAGCGGTGCGGGCGGCGCCCTCCCTTGCTTTTTGTTTTTGATGCATCGGGGTATGATATGATAGGCTATGACAGAACATGTCAAAAATTTAGGGGAAAATAAAACCCTGGGTTTTTTTTTTGAAACATCAAACTATTGCTATCAATAGGAACAGCAACTGTTCAAAAATTTGTCTCAGAACTGCCAAGAAATGAACGCCCGTGGAAAAAAAAAGGATTTTTCCTGCTGTTTGCAAGGTGGACACAAATGCAAACGGTAGGAGGTTGACAACTTGACACATGTCTAATAAATCTAAAGCATACAAAGTCAACAATTCACTGTTCAAGAAAGCATCCCTGGAATAAAAAGTGCTACGCGAAGAAAGAATAACCATTAAAAAATAGATTTTCTGAATTCAGTAAGTAATTTAGTCCTTGGAGTTGCAGCCTTCAAAACAAGGAAGCTTTTTCTTTCTCAGTTTACAAGACAGGAAGGAGGCAAGGTCTCACCTGGCGGGAGGGGCTGCTGCATCTGAAATGAACCGGGTGAAAAATGGTGCCCGCCAAACAGATGTGAGGCTCCGGGGCCAGGTGAGGGGGTCGGGCGCCGAACCCTCGGGGTCCCGGCTACTCGGCAGCTCAGAGCTGGACTGGGTTTAATTTGACAAGTTGGTCCGGTTACAGGGAATTCAGCCATCCCAGCCGATGCCACGCAGATTTGGCCACCAACAGCATGTCTGCTGCGGGCCAAGAGATGGCAGTTGGGAAGCTGCCTCTCCTGTCCACAGACTTGAACGCTGCACACAGAGACAGAGACTCCGGCGCGGGCTGGAGGCGCTGGGCTGTGTGGTGGAGAAGCGAAGGGGGAGAATGAATCGTGTTCTTAATATCAAAATAATTAGAGGCTTTCATTTTAACCATTTATTTTTCCTCCGAGCTCTGAATGCTCTTTCCCCCTGCTTCCAGGGGGGACGGTTGTTAGCAGATCTGAACACAAGTGGGAACTGTCTCCTGCAGGTCACGTGTCAGCAAAAGTACTGGCATGAAAGTTAGGAATCCGGATTTGTGCCACGGAGCTGAAATCTGTATCTTTCCGAATTAGGAGGATGCAGACAGACAGCACAGAGGGCCATCTCTGTGTGGCTCAGAAAATTGACACAGTCTCTCCAATTTATGGGGAAATTGACATAATTTTGCAAAAATGCAAACCCATTTGTGAACTGGGTTTTACATAATGGGATTAATTTGGTTAACTGTCATCTCCACTATACTGCAAAAGGCACGTTAATCACAACATCATCCCGAGTTTTGCTGGGAAGAAAGAAAAGAAAGGTACTCCTCCCCCCCCCCCCCCACTATCTTTTCACCAAGAGAAGATAGCCAGTCTTGGAGACCGTACTTTGGGGGGTTTCAGTAAAGCAATTCTAGACAAATTCTGCATGGAAAGCTTCTGGAACAGAGCTGAGTTGGCCCCGCTCCCGGGAGGAAAATGAACAGCTTTCGCAGGACCAGGAGAAATCGCTCCCAAGGAAACCCCCGACTTTCTGCTGCAGGTTATCCATGCATTCGCCCAGGATTGTTCTACCACCCAGAGCCGCGGCTGGAGCCGTGCTCTGCTCCCCGCCCCCACCCACCTCGGGCGATGGAGCCTCTCCTCCGTCCCGGCAATGGTGCACCCGGAGGCCTCCGATCGTGCCCCGGCATGGAGACGCACCGAGAACACCAACTCTAAGGTTTGGCCTACAAGAAGCCTCAGTGCCTTGGCCAACCCAGGCCGAGGCCACTCCGGCCCAGAGGTGTGCAGGACCAGACGCACATGACGTACGTGCAGGGCGCCACCAGGGTCACCACCCTCAGCATGCTGGGCTTCCGGAAACTTCTTCCAGGCCTGAGGACTGAGGTGAGGCAGATACCACGCAGGCCTTCCCCAGGGCCGGGACAGGTGAGGTGGGAGGTTGCTCTTCACACAACGTACACCTGAGACAGGGCAGCCCTGAGCGGACCCAACCCGTGGAGGACCGGCCCTGCCCCAGGCCTCGGGGGAAGCCCCGGTGCTTGTCTGAGGACACCGTGGCAAGATGGCGGCAGAGGTCACAGGTGAACTCACTCCGGGCAGCGCGAGGCCGGGAGCCGTCAGGCCTCGCCTCAGAGAAGAGGGGAGTGGAGTCTGCACTGCCCCGGGGGACCCCACCCCGGGGGACCACGTCAGGAATGGCTTCCTGGCACAGGTCTTCTGGGCCAGCGGGGGGGGGGGGGGGGGGGGCGGGGGGGGGGAGGGGGGGGGAGAGGGGGGGAGCAGAGGAGGTAGGGGTTTGGTGTTCCAGGGTTAACAGGGATGTGGGGGGGGGGGGGTCAAGGCTGCTTTAAGGCCTGCCTAGAGGCTGCTGCTCAGCGGCTGTGATCTGGGGGTTCCAGTTCCTCCATGGCTTGGCAGCTTCAACAGGAAGGTCCTGGTGTCACCTTGGTCTGGTCTTGGACCGCTGAAGTCATGGCTGGTCTTACACATTCTAGAAGCTGGAGTCCAGCCAGCCCTCTTACCCCTGAGGGTTTACAGTGACTGCCATCCAGGGTTGTGTGGGGGTGGGGTGAGAAGACGGTGTAACATTCCTAGCACATAGTACTTGCTCAATAAAAAGTTACCAGCATACACATCGCTGCTGCGTTATTCCTCTGTGGCGGGTCAGTAGCTGCTCACCACCCATCAAGGTGGCTGTACCTTGATAACCACTCCTCCTTTGGCGCCGGCTGGTTTACTACTTCAGCTCTGCCCAGTGCAGGGACTCCAAGCTGTGACTGGCCCTGGATCCTGACTCCACGCAGAGGGCAGTGCTGGCCTCCAGCACTGGACACCAGAGGCCCGAGGGAGGGAAGGACTCCAGGCTGGAAGGACTGATGGTCAGCTTCTTCTGTTCCTCTAAGTGCAATCATCCAAAGCAGGGGGTGGTGAGCAGGCGTCACCCCACACAGGGTCTGAGTGCAGCCCGCGGGAGAGGTCCTGCAGGGAAGGGAGGCCAGGGACAGCATCTGCAGGCTGCCCATCTCAGCGTGGTGGGTCATCCAGGCCCCGCCTCTGTGAGCTGAGCTCTGGAGGCTCAGGGCTGCCCAGGAGAGCAAAGCAGGGAGAGGGAGAAAGAAGCTCCTCCACTTCCAGCCGGGAGGAAGATAGCAAAGGCCGCCGGAAGCTGAGTGTGGGAGGCTCACGCCTGTAATCCTAGCTACTCAGGAGGCTGAGATCTGAGGATTGCAGTTCAAAGCCAGCCTGAGCAGGAAATTCTTGAGACTCATGTCTCCAATTAATTACCAAAAATCCATGAGTGAAGCTGTGGCTCAAATAGTAGAGCACTAGCTTTGAGCATAAAACCTTAGGAATTATACCCAGGCCCTGAGTTCAAGCCCACAACCAGCAAAAAAAAGAGGGGGGGAGGGAGGGAGAGAGAGAGAGAAACAGACAGAGAAAGAAGGAAAGGAAGGAAGGAAAGAAGGAAGGAAGGAAGGAAGGAAGGAGGGAGGGAGGGAGGGAGGGAGGGAAGGAAGGAAGCAAGCAGGCAGGCATTCCTGAGGTTCATAATTCCTTCCTTCCTTTCTTCTTTCTTTCTTTCCTTCCTTCCTTCCTTCCCTCCCTCCTTCCTCCCTTCCTGCCCTCCTTCCTTCTCTCCCTTCTTCCTTCTCTTCCTCCTCCTTTTCTTCGCCCTTCCTCTCTTCCTGTGGTTGCTGGGACCACACATGCACAGAGCTGGTACTTCCCCTGTGGCCCACAAAACAGATATGCATCACTGCGCCCAGACATTCTTTGAGATGGAGTCTTAGGAACTTTTATGCCCTGGTTGGCCTCCAATCACCATCTCCTGATCTCTGCCTCTCAAGTAGCTAGGATTACAGACTTGAGCCACTATTCCCGGCACACCTGATCATTTAAATACCATGTCTTGGCAGAGTTCCCCGAGGTTTCAGGGGCGGGCACCGGGTTTGCACTCCGCCTGCTGGTGGAACAAGCCTGAAGGAAGAAGGATGTCTCAGCGCAGATAAGGCTGGTGACAAAGGCCCCGAGTCTGACCTCTGATCAGACAAGTCCGAAGTTCAAAGTCTTGGCACCGGTAAGCAGTAAATGTCATGGAAGAAGCTGGCAGGAGGCAGCTTCGAGAGCAGGGTTCACGTTCCCTGTGTTCCCCAAACGTAGTGCCGGCCATCACCTCCGACCAAGTGAGACGAATGCTCCGTGCAGGGCCCAGGCCGGGCTGGGTGTATATTCCGTGTCTCCTGGAGACATGACCACAGCAGATGGTCAGAGGCTGGGGAGAGCACGCGGGCTCCTTGAGGAGCTGTGGCACGCCGTAGGATTTGGAGACCCCGAGAAGCCTGGGTAAGCACCAGAGCCGCGGGTGCGCTAGGAACCTAAGCGGAGAGCCGCACACCACCCCAGCCTCGGGCGGGCTCTGCTCCCACGAAGCTCTTCAGGTCTTGGTTCTGCTCAAGTTGTCAGATGGCTTTTCGTCCATTCCCAGGGGGCAGTGTCCTTCCCACCTACATTTTAATCAGCAAGGAAGGGACGTGGGTGAGACAGTGGCCCCCACTCGTCCACCTAGAGAAGGCGCCCTGCCCACACCCGCTCCGGGAAGAAGGAAGGGGAGGGAGGATCCGAATCATCTCCTGAAGTTCCCTCCCCAGCACCTGCTTCGCTACGTGCCTGAGAAATGGTCCTCTTTGGTCCAATACTTGTAGCCATTTTTTCTACTTCTAGATTTGTTTTATGTTCAGATGGCATGATCTGTATAGTAACACCTTTATTAAATACTAGAAATAAACATTTCCCATGGTCAATGTAAAAAGAACCCATCAAGTAGAGTCGGCTATAGAAAATGTTCGCCCTTGGGTTGTACCTGGGGAGAGTCTGAATGCTGGGCTGGATGGTACTCTAAATCTGCAGAGTTTTTAAAGCTCCAGTAGCAATGAGCACACTCAACCTGCAGCCTATGGTTGCTGACCCCTGCAGTGCAGGAAGCCAGGGTTCCAAGAGGCATGGGGGGCCCTGGGTCTGCCCGGTGGAACACAAGACGAACCTGAAGCAACTTTTAACACCAGAAAGTAAAGAAATGCTGAAAGCCTCCATAAAGCCACAATGACAGGGGTGTGGCAGAGGGGCACAGGAGTCAGAAGACAGAGGGGTCTGCCAGTGGCTGACGTCATCAAAGCTGAGGGCTGTAAAGAGGAATTGGAAGGTATCTACAAGCATGTGCGTGTTCCATTTTGATATGCATAAGGGAAAATGGAGAAGACACAAATCCCAGTAAAGAATTCCAAGTCAGTAGCTACCCCACCCTCGGGGAGGTCAATGTCCTTGGCTAGTCCTTGACTGGATTGTCAAGGTCACTAGACACAGGGAAGCCTGAAGAAGAGCAAGAAGAGACTAGGAGTTTGGGGATCAAGTGTGATGGAAGATTCTGGATGGAATCTGGGGACAGGAAACACACTTTCTACTTTTGGATAAAGGCAAGTCTTTCGTAGAAAGGAAACTCTGAATAAAACATGGGTTTGGATAATAAGAGTGTGTTAACATTGTTTCATTAGTCAGGATAAATGTACACTAAGAAAATAAGCTGAGAGTAACGGGAAGGTGGGAGCCTGCTGCGCCTTTACAATTTCTTTTGATTTCAATTAATCTTCCAGTTAAAGGAAGAGAAAACTGCTCCTGAGGAATCTGGTGTGGGTGTTGTGGGGGTAGCGTCTCCATGATGAAGAGACGTATACCGCCACCAGACCCCTTTAACCGGAACAGGAAACGATCCCGGAAGACTTCTAGAAGGCCCTGTGTGCACGGCGGATAAAGGGGTGTGCCATCCCATGCACACTGTCTTGGTGTTTGTCCTAATATGAAGAGTCTGCAAGGGGACGTCTGTCCTGAGTGGCTGCCTGTGTGAACATGGTTGAACTTAGGGTTCTGTTCCTTGGCTCTTCACATGGTGGTCAGGCTGGGCAGCCAGCGGAGGCTGAAGTCAGCTGTCCACAGAGGTGGAGGAAGGCCTAACAACCAGGCTACATGGGGCCCCAGAGCCCAGGGTAGAGCTGTGCTTCCCAGAGAGCAGCTCCTCCTCCTCCCCCCCCCTCCCCTTCCCCTCCTCCTCCTCCCCCTCCTCCTCTCCCTCCCCCTCCTCCCCCTCTCCCCTTCCTCCTCCTTTTCCTTCTCCCCCTCCTCTTCCTCCTCTCCCTCCTCCTCTTCCTCCCCCTCCCCTTCCTCCCCCTCCTCCCCCTCTCCCCCCCCCCCTCCTCTTTCTTCCCCTGCCAGAGATGGCTGTGCTGGAAGAAGGAGGTTTGGTGGCCAGCTGCCTTGAGCACTAAGAGCCCTTGGAAGGAGTGTCTCGCTGAACTCCAGCCGGCCCTGGTGTCTTCCTGGGCCAGGGTTTTGCCTTTAAGCCGTCTGTGCTTGCAAACAATCTGCCGTGTGGAGGTCACTGTCCCCACAATGCCAGATACACTTCATCTCCACAGGCCGGCCCACTGGGCCCCTTCGGGAAGCACGGAAGCCAGGAGATGCCAAGCCCATGTCCACCTCTGCACCCACCCCTGGTGGAGGCGGGCGGGCGGGCGTTGGGGAACTTGTGTGTGGAGAACATGTTGCTAGGAAACTGCGGGGAGCCACCTTTGTGGTCTCACATATGCACCACACAGTAATAAATAATGGTTAACATGATAATAAATAAACAAATAACAATAATTATAACGTGCCCCAAGCCTGTTGTTTCTCTAAAATTAATTTATGATGAATTATGACTCCAATTCCTTGGAATGTGACAGTGGGAAGAGGAGAGGGCACCATTCGCTTCACCTTTGGGTACAGAGGGGTTAAAAACTACTGGTTCCCAGACGGACCCTTGTCCTGGGTTCTGGGTGTCGGACACCCTGGAAGGTCCAGAGAGGACTTTCTGCTTCTCACATCTTCTTTCCTGACTAGTATAGTTAAGTTTTTTAGCTACTTCGCTTGCATTTCTAATTCAGTTATTCTTCTGAAATTTATTCAAAGGATTTATGCTTATGAAATTATAATATAATGCTGCCTATATGCCAATGAGCTGGAGGCAAAGAAAATAATTTTCTTCAATTTACAGTTATGAGGCTGGAGGAAAATGACTCTCCTTATCGCCTCCTTCTCTTTGTGTGTCTCGGCGTGTTTTAGTCTTGAAGGCGGGAGAGAGCCCGAGACGCATTCTTAAGCAGATCACACCGATAATTGTATTTCCAGCTGTCAGCGCCGTGAAGGGTGTCCACCGGCTGTCCCCGCACACCAGAGCTCTTCGTGTCACCGTGTCTTCCCCAGGTACGCAGTCCCCAGTCACACTAGCTGGCTGGGGACACTGTTAAATTGTCGGAGAGGATTATTAAATCGAAGGGAAATTTATGGATGACACTTAGTAACAATTAATCAGAGACTGTTGATGAAGTTTCAATGGATCCTTTTATCCCTGGAACAAAAATATATGTATGTATACTCCTAGTAATATTCAGCCCTTGTTCTGTTGTCAAATGGCTCATTTTGTCACTCTGTTTGATTAATGGACCGTTGGAGTCCCCAAAAAGTCCTAGTAATACAAATAAAAAGAATCATAAATATTGAATAAGCTCACAGCACAGTTAACCTTGACTACATTTTGGGACAGTCTTAGAAAAACTTTGCTATACAGAAAATAAATTACTGTGGGGGATTAAAATAATATGCACACTCACACCAAATTGGAGATTTTGGAGAATGTCACCTCTCTAACCTTGTCACTCTTATTAATCTGTTGTGATTAATTAGTTTAGCTAGCTTTACAATCAGGTCAGCAAAGTACCAGCACGTGTGGGTGGAGTTGCACGGCTGGACCAGCCGGGACCGGGCACAGGATGCACGCAGGGGCAGAGAAGGTCTGGAGCGGTGGGCATGGAGCTCAACTCCATGTGGTGCGGAGTTGGGGTGATGTGGGAGGACTATTTGTAATTTATGGAGCAAGTGTGGGCACAGGGAGGAGCTCAGCTCACGGCTGTGGCTGAGCCCCCCCTCCCCCCTGCAGTTCATGGCTGGACACCCGGCCTTGTGAGGGCAAGCTGACATCTCTTCAGTGGCCTAACTCCAGACCTGGCCCGTCATTTGACCCAGAAAACAGAGTCTAACGAATCTGTGATCATTGCAGGTCTTGCAGTTAGAGTCCGGCCGAGTGGTTGAGCTCAACACAGAGGACCGGGCCTGCGTCCACGCGGTGACTGTGGTTGTGGTTGTGGTTGTGGCTGTGGTTGACTTTGACTTTCAAAACCTGAATTTCGCACCTGTGAGATGGGCCTGCCCACCTCATGTGGTTCTTACAGGCCGATGTGAAGGAAGGCCACATAAACTCTCAGAAGTATTTGGTATTTAGTACTGGGCTAAGCCTATGGAAGTCCTCACCAGGACCATGAACAGAGCCTCACTGGGCCTTCTGCAGGGAGAATGAAGCCCAGGTGGACACAGTGAGCGTTCGTGCAGCGCCCAGTGCCCAGTGCCCACTCATGCAGTGCCCAGTGCCCAGTGCCCAGTGCCTACATGTGCAGTGCCCAGTGCCCAGTGCCCAGTGCCTGCATGTGCAGTGCCCAGTGCCCAGTGCCTACATGTGCAGCACCCAGTGCCCAGTGCCTGCATGTGCAGCGCCCAGTGCCCAGTGCCTGCATGTGCAGCGCCCAGTGCCCAGTGCCTGCATGTGCAGCGCCCAGTGCCCAGTGCCTGCATGTGCAGTGCCCAGTGCCCAGTGCCTGCATGTGCAGTGCCCGCCCAGTGCCCAGTGCCTGCATGTGCAGTGCATGCCCAGTGCCCAGTGCCTGCATGTGCAGCGCCCAGTGCCCAGTGCCTGCATGTGCAGCGCCCAGTGCCTGCATGTGCAGTGCCCGCCCAGTGCCCAGTGCCTGCATGTGCAGTGCCCGCCCAGTGCCCAGTGCCTGCATGTGCAGCGCCCAGTGCCCAGTGCCTGCATGTGCAGCGCCCAGTGCCCAGTGCCTGCATGTGCAGCACCCAGTGCCCAGTGCCTGCATGTGCAGTGCCCAGTGCCCAGTGCCTGCATGTGCAGCGCCCAGTGCCCAGTGCCTGCATGTGCAGCGCCCAGTGCCCAGTGCCTGCATGTGCAGTGCCCAGTGCCCAGTGCCTGCATGTGCAGTGCCCGCCCAGTGCCCAGTGCCTGCATGTGCAGTGCCTGCCCAGTGCCCAGTGCCTGCATGTGCAGCGCCCAGTGCCCAGTGCCTGCATATGCAGTGCCCGCCCAGTGCCCAGTGCCTGCATGTGCAGTGCCTGCCCAGTGCCCAGTGCCTGCATGTGCAGCACCCAGTGCCCAGTGCCTGCATGTGCAGCGCCCAGTGCCTGCATGTGCAGTGCCCAGTGCCTGCATGTGCAGTGCCCGCCCAGTGTCCAGTGCCCGCATGTGCAGTGCCCGCCCAGTGCCCGCATCAGAAGAGAGGAATTTGAACCCTGGTATAGGGGAGAAGGTGGCTCAGGGGAAGCAGATGGGAGGGAGTTGGGCAGACAGAGATGGAAAGAGGGCTGCATGGGTTGAGCAAGGTTCTGGGAAGGGGTTTGCCAGGGTGAGGCTGACAGCTCAGAGGGGCCTGCAGGTCAGGGAAGAGGAGGCCATGGCACACCTTCGACACAGACATAGCCACTATCGTGGTCTGAGTAGTGTGCTAGAAAGGAGACCCTGACATTCACATGCTAAGGAATGTGGAAGCGGTGTTTGGGAGGCCTCAGGAATGAGGGGGACCCGGGGCCTACGCTGGCATGCAGGACTTTACAGGAAGGGGAACGTGGCTCGAGCTGGCTGTAGACTCTGTCCCCAGCACCACCCTCTACTCCTCGTGATGCAGCCCAACGCCCTCAGCAGACCCCTGGCACATGCTAGCACCAGACTCTTGGACTTTCTCATCTCAGAATTGCGAGCTCGACATGTTCTATTGTCTGTAAGTTATTATATCTGTTAGGGAGAACCGACTAAGGTGGGCTTGGTGAGTGAATTTGCAATGCCGTCCTCGGAGGAAGCAGGGCTTGAGGATGTGGAGGCTGGCAGGTAGCGTGTAGCTGGCTTTGGGTAGCTGGCTTTGGCCGTGTGGCGGGCTTTTTCCTGACTGGCAGGGAGGGGACACAGGGGGGCCAGGGGTCATAGCTGTCGGTGTGCAGACCTGCAGCCACCACTGTCTCTGTCTGGAATGTGGAGTCCAAGTCTTCATCTATCAGCTGTTGACTGCTGTGTGCCCGGCATTGCACCTGGCAGGAAGTGACTGCAAATCCAACAAACAGCTCGATGAATCCAAGTGCTAGAGTGTGATTACATCACAGGAGAAGAGGAGATGCACTGTCTGGGAAGGAGGAGAATGGGAGCTGGACGTCCCTGGCAGGGGGAGGGGGAGGCCTCCTCACTGGCAGAGGGAAGAGCGTAGCACAGGCTCAGTTGTGTGTGGAGCAGAGCCTGGTGTGGAAGGGGTACCTTTTGGTTGGTTTTGGCACATTCTGGGTGAAGTATATATAAGTTTTTCCTACTAAAATTACCAGAAGAGGCAAGCGCAGAGGGGAGATGGAGCTCTGAACAGCTGTGGCTCAGGGCAGGGATTGGATGTGCATGGTTAAGGGAAGTGAGCTGCAGAAAGCAGGCAGAGAATCAGGAGCAAGGAGGATGAATGGAGTGGGCTTAGTATTCAACCAACAGGGGAGAGGAAGGAGTGGACGCCCTGAAGTCCAGTGAGCCCGTGCGATAGGAGTGATGTCCACCCAGAGGGAGGGTGGAGAACGGATCTGCAGACTGCTGACTGAAGTCCTAGAAATCTCAAATGCAAATGCCGGCTTGAGATCCACAGTGCTGGCACTTTCCTCCTTCCTCCAGCGTGGAGTGTTAGGGAGGCAAATCCCAATGTGAAATCAAGCACACTGGCTTCTTGGCAATTTTCTGAGAGGCTTTCCAATAACTTACACATGCCTAGTTTTAAAACTGCTCAAATTCAGGTCTCTGTCCATATGCATTAGGGTCGTGAAAACTGTGGGGACAGATAAACCTGACACTTGACTGGTTTAACACAATAGCAGGCTTTTTCTTCTCACACTGGAAATCAGAAGTGGGCATCGCTGACGAGGCCTGGCACACAGCCACTCTGGGTCAAGGGCTTGTGGCACGTTGAGATTCTGGGAGCTGAGATGGGCTAGGAAGGCTCTGTATTGAGCCAGCCATGGGACAGAGCAGGAAATCCCAGGTGGATGCCCACGGATGGCCTGTTCAAGGTCACATCCAGACTTAGAGCCGCTCCCACATGCAGAGGGAGCCAAGGGCTGCTGGCCACTGTCACCCCAGATGAGGAAGAAAGTTTGGGGGAAGACTTCACATGTACCCTTGTGTGCCCAGGTCTAGAAATGAGGGGGGAGGGGAATAGGAGCTGGTCAAAGTAAAGGCTATCAGCTGGTGTCTGCAATTCCTAGCAAAAGCCTTTGATAAAATATCAAGGATTTCTCATCTTAAAACCTACAGCAAATTAATAAGCTTCAAACAAATGTGTCCTAAAGTGATATAGGAAGGGAGACATACTATACTTATTCGACTTTGGTCAATATACATAGAGCTAAGTCCCAAGGTCTGAGATTCATAACTTGTCTACCCAGGAACAGACTTCCATGATGATGATCACACACAGTAACCTCACTTTGCCCTGTAATTGTCATTAAATGAATGTTGAGTTTCATTGTATATCTTTGCTGCTAGCTTATTGTAATATTCTGCACCTCCCTTGTGGTGGAACACTTCCTTCCTTCGTGAATCATGGCGAAAAGGAGACCAGGTGGATGTACCCCAAGAACCACACCAGATGCTGGCCAAGGAGCTGGGAGTTTAGATTTATCCCCCAAATAAAATGGATTTTATGTTTTGGAGATGATGTATTCCCTACCAAGTGTGGTGCTGGAGGCAGGCAGTGTTCAGAGGTGAGATTGTGGGACGTGATCTTTTTCGTGAATGGATGAGTCTATTTATGGATTTATCATTTGGTTGGCATTGTTGGGGGTGGGGCCTGCCTAGAGGAAGCAGATCACTGGAGTCCTGGCTGTGAAGGCCGGACTCTTTGCTTTGCCCTTTTCTCCCTGTCAGTCTCTCTCTGCTTACTGGCGGCCATGAAGTGAACTGCTTGGTTATCCCCTATGCCCTGCCATGATGTCCCGCTGTGGCTTGGGACCACAGCAAAGAAACAGCCACAGTGGCCTGAAAGGGGGAGACAAACGTTTCCGCCCTTAAGTTATTTCTGCCAGGTATTCGTGGTCGTGGTCATGAGAACACGGGTGAAACGGTGTTGAAGTCCTGGTGATGTTCCAAGCAAGCAGTTCCGAGTCCACACGGTAGATGCTGCTCCGGCTTGTGGGCCAGTCCCAGCCCAAACTACAGCACCCCCAGCTCACAGCGGTCTGTCTTCTTTCTCTCTCCTCTTTCCTATCACACTCCAGATGTTGGCATAGCCCTGCTGGACAGCCAGCCCTGCAGCTCCCTCAAGTGTCGGGCTCAATATGCAGATGCTGAGCACACACTTGGCCTGAAAAGTTCCAAGATCAGTTTGCTCCATCAGCCTCTGCTCCCACAGGGGGGTATCTCTGAAATCATCAACCCGATGCCATTTATGATGGGGCTGGCCTTGAACCTAGCTGTTTTTCCTAGAATCCTGGCTATACCTCCACTAACTCTCAGTCAAAAAGTGCGTTTAAGGACTACTGGAATATGGACCATAGTTACATGAAATCTTCCTCTGATAATCAATCGTGTCAAGCAAATGTGGAGAACAGCGTCTGGGGTTGGAAGAAATTTCTAGAGTCAAGAGTATCTTGTTCTAGACAGCTACTCTGTTATCCTACAAGTAAGATGTCAATGTATTGGCAACACACGCACTTACCATTGACCTAAAAGGTGTCAGGCACTGAATATGGAATAGGTTTCTCCTCTTCCTCTGCTTCCTCCTCCTCTACTTCCTTCTTCTCTTTCTCAAGATTTCCTTTAAAAAGTTTTTTAATTAAAAATTTTTAATTATTATAAAGGTGATATATCGAGGAGTTGCCATTATATAAGTCAGGTAAAGAATACATTTCTTTCTGGACAATGTTACCCCTTCCATGACTCTCTCCCAGTTAGTTTTTCCCTCCCATCCTACCCACAAGTTGTATCATTTCTTCTCAACATAGTGTCCAGTGAGTACTATTGCTGCATTTGTTCACCCTTTGTCCCTCCATTTCTGTGCCCCTTTTACCCTTCCAAAGACAGACAAATGAACATACAAGACAGAAAGAAAATAAAACAAAAAAAAATCCATAAAGAAAAATCCTCTTGCTTCTTGTTTTCTTTTGCGATAGGGTCTTGCTGTTTGGTCCAGGCTGGCCTTGAACTTAACTCTCTCTCCTCAGCATCCCAAGTGCTGAGTTTACAGCATACTGGACAGTGGCTGGAAGAATTCCTTCTCTTAGAAGTACAGTTTATTGAAATTTTGCAATTTACTTGGGATAAAAAATTTCAGCATTTTTTTTGTCTTGACGTGATCTCTAGTTTGACCTCATTTTTGAGAGATATTTCCTCTGGGTAAAGCATTCTTTACTCTCACCCCTGGAAGCTATTCCGTGTAGAGTCCCACGAGTGCCCTTGAGAATTCAGTCCTGTGTTGCCTCGGCCTCTGCCGTGGGGAGAAGCTCCCTCGGTGGTCCTGGATCCCGGTCAATGTCAGGACTGGAATTTCTTTGGTTCCACGGCCATATGTCTGGGTGTGAATTTCTTTGGATTTATCTTCTTGGGAATGTCTGGCCTTCCTGAAGCCCCAGGTTGCTTCCTGTCATCAATTCTGAAAAACTCTCAGTCCTTATTTCTTCAAATAGTCTCTCTCTCTCTCTCTCACACACACACACACACACACACACACACACACACACACACATTCCCTTTTGTCTTCTCCAGATAAAACTTTGCTCACAGCTAAGGAAGGTCTTCTCACTCTATCTTTGTCTTTCAATCTTTATTTTCTATTTTATGTCATACCTCTTTGACCCTTAATGATGCATTTTTGGACCATTTCCTCTCTTCTATGTTCCAGTTTATGAATTCTTTCTTTAGCCACATCCAACCAGTTGTTAAAACTGTTCACTGAATTAATTTTAGTTATTTATTTTTAGTTCCTAAAATTACACTTAGTTTTTCCCTGAATATTGAAGATTTTTAATGTTCTCCACCCCTTGACATTCTTTTCTGTAGATGTGCTGTTATTTTATGGTCTGAACTAGTTGATTCCCAAAGCCTCGTGAGACTACCTCTATTCTTTTCCTTTTGCTGGTCCTGGCTCCTGGCAGATTATTTCTTCTAATGATTAAGATTGCCTCCATGTGATCCATTCGTTTCCCTGTGGCCATTCTCTGATGTTTATGAAGATTGTGCCTTCAAGGAGGCTCCTAGCCAGATCCACTTCTACCGAAGTGACCCCTTAGCCTAGGACCATGTGACCTGGGCTCCCGCTAGTGGGATCCACCTAGCACTGGACACTCAAAAGTGCCAACTAGCGGATTCCTCCCTCCCTTCCTTCCTTCCTCTCTCCCTCCCTCCCTCTCTTCTTTCCTTCCTCCCTTCCTTCATCTTCTCTCCCTCCCTCCCTCCCTTCCTTCCTCTTCTCTCCCTCCCTCCCTTCATTCCTTCCTCCCTCCCTCCCTCCCTCCCTCCCTTCCTTCCTTCCTCTTCTCTCCCTCCCTTCTTCCCTTTCACAAACATCCTAGGGCTTCCGGGTGGGCACAGGCTGGTGCTCCAAACAGGAGATACAATAGTAACTAAATCAATCAGCTCACCCTGGGCTCACAGTTAATAAGACGGAGACCGTGCTTGGTAGATGCTGGACCCTCCCATTTGTACAATCAATTTCATGCATCAGGCACCTCAAAAATGGGAGCTGAAAGAATCAGAATGAACAAAATCACACAGAACCGTCTCCAGGTGAAACCTCAGGGGGTGACAGCATCTCTGGTCTGGCGGTTGGAGGCCCCCGGCCTGTCCTGGGCTTCTCTTCACATCCTGGTAGAGAGTTGGAGACTGGCGGTGGGGCCTGGGAGGAAGTCCCCGCGCTGTCCTGCCCCAGTGATCATCTGCCCCTCACCTGCATGCCAAGCGGGGCTTCGTCCTTGAGCGGTTGGTGCCAGGTGGCTGAAAACCACGGAGCTCCTTACGGCAGCACCATAGTTGAATTCAATATAAAATACATGTTCCTGTTCATTGCCATTTATGTGTTAGTTATCATTAACAGCCATTATAATTTTTTCCCAGTGGCAATTACATTGATATTACTATATCTAAATCAAAGAGGACATTACAGCAATTACTGTCATAAGTTGATTGGGAACCACCTAATTTTTAAGTGACACTATTTTCTTATCAGCACGATGATTTTTCCTTCGCAATAAATAATGTCAAGGCAGTTGTGCAACCAACGAGTGTAGGCTTCTTTGCATAGAGAATCCAGTGGCCATCTTATACACGGGTTTTCTTAATGAATAACCAATGTACCTCATTAACTCACAGCTTCCCTCTCGCATGAGAAGAGTACAATTGAGATGTGATGTCCTAGGGTTGGGGAATATTTTCGCAGTCCGACGGCTGGTCTGCACAGGTGCAAGGGAGGTAGCAGCTTTGCTGGTTCCAAATCTGTTCCCAAAGCAGATGAAGAGAGGCAGGAAGGGAGGGCCGGAGGAGGGGGCCGTGGGAGCCGAGCCCCGCCCCCCATGCCCCCACGCCTACCAGGGGACTATTTTTCCCAGGGGAACCCTGAGCTGAGGGGTCATGTCATTCTGGAGCCCGTGGCTTGTTTCGGATCCTCCCTTGAGCATGGTTTTCAGTGGGTTGGTCTCTGGTTGAGGACGCCCCAAGCCAGGTGGAGGGCTGGAGGCAGCGGCCTGTCCCGAGGACCGGAGTGGCCGCTGCCTCACCCGGACCCTGGGCCCTCTGAGAGCCAACCCCTGCCAATCTGCCCCACTGCCCTGAATCTACCCTAGGGCAGCCAACCACCCCTCCACCCACGGGACCTTTGGTGATCCATTCTCCCGGGTAGAAGTTCATGCCTCATCTCCACGTTGCTCAGTTATCCGCTCTCCACAATTGTGAAGCCTCTAAGAGCCCTCCGTCCCCCTCCGAAACACTCCCGGTCGTTATGCACCTCATTAACGGTTTAACGACTGGCTATTTTCCAGCTGTGTTATATTAAGAGGTGTACTCGGCTTGCCCGGACCGCAGTGTCGCCAGTAGCCAGACGGGGAGGCCTGACCCTTCGTCTCTCCCCGTGCTCCGTGGGTTGTGTGAGGCCTCACAGATCCTGGTGGCTCTGTGGGCACATCCTGGTGCTCAGCCAGCCGGGCCTGCCCGGCTCCCCGGTGCCCTGCCCCAGGACTTCAGGCAAGTGTCTCTGGTTCTCTGTGCCTCCATGTCCCTGTCTGTCGTGTGAGGGTGGCAGAAGTTGGTAAAGACTTCCCAAGCTGTTACGGAGGGGCCAGATCCCTGCTTGGCTCAACCGAAGAGAGAGATGTTAGAGATTATTGATTTTAAAAAATGGTGCCTCTTCCAGCTTTTATGCTAATTGACGATACGTTGGAATAGTAATATTTTGGATATATTGGGCTCTGTGAACTATGGTAGGAAAATTAATTTCACCTTTTTTAATGTGGCTATTAGAGAAATTTAAATTACACATGCACCTCTCATTAATATTTCTTTTGGACAGAGATGGTCTAGAACCCGTTGTTGGGAAGATTTGAGGAGAGAAAATATATCAAGCCCTTGGAACAAGGCTGGCCACACGGTAGGACTCCCGCCAGTCTCCTCCCTCCCCTCAGTACCAGCACTGGGCCTGGTCCCAGGCACGGGGTCCTGGTAGGGGCTCTGAGTCTGTCTGTCCCAGACAGAGCTGCAGGTAGGAAACTCCTTTGCACACCATGGATGCATGTCCTGCTGCCTTGCAGATGCCATCTGGTACCAGGGGCTCCTGGATTCTTTGTCACGTAACGACTTGAACTGAAGCCCAAGTCTGGATACTTCTGCTCCCCATGGCCTCTGACCTGTCCCCCCTGACCTTCCCCCCTGCCACCACCTCCAGATGTTGTACCCCAGGGCACCCTCGCTGCTTTCAGGGCTCCTGAGGCTCAGGACTGGAGGACTGGAAGGAGGGATAGCAGGCAGCATTGTTGGTCATATGACCTCCCCTTTCCTTGCATTCGGGGCCTGAACATGTGGCATAGCACGTGTGTGCCAAGGAGCTTGTTGGTGGCGGCCACCGGGAAAGGACGTGGGGCCATCGAGCTTGCGGAGTTACCGAGTTAGACTGAGGACCGCTGGAGCTGGCCCTCTCATCCTACGGGCCCTGTGGGTCTCGGTGGCACGGAGCCCACCGGAGCTGGGCTGCTGGGCTCTGCGGTCCACACAGCCCCGAGCCTCGCCATCGCCCCCACCCGTGACCGGAGCACTCAGAGGTCACACACGGAGGCGGGTGCCTTTGTGCAGAGGGCAGACGCTGCCTCTCAGGTCTCAGAAGGTTCTTGATCTTGTAGCCGGGCGATCAGACAGGCTGTCCCGGGCACGTGTTTCCAGAGAGAGCTGGGCACCCTGGAGTCTCGTGGCTGGACGCCACTGCCTGTGCCCAGTGCCGCGAGGAGGACATGGAGCAGAGCGCCGCGGCCTGGGCCGGGTGGGTCCCTTCCATCCCGCGCTGCGGTGCACGCAGCAGCCTTGACGAGCCCCTGCCCACGCCTGCACACGCACCAGGCCAGCACCGGCTCCATTTCTTTCTGGGGACAGTGGGCAGCTTCCTGCTCATCCCCCGGCTCCGTGAGGATGGCTGGGCCCTTGCGCAGCAGCCACGGCAAAAGACTGGGGACAGCTGGGACACGGCTTTGCACGGTCGCCAGCAGTTTCCATGGTTTTTGCCCTGTGTTTGTGGGTGGTCTTTCTGGGGAGGGAAAGCTAATCTTCCACAGGGCTAAGGCTCTGCTCGTGACGGGTGATGCTGCTGCCCATCTGGCCTTGGCCTTGGGTCTGGCCAGGGCGTCCATGCGCCCACCTCCCGGGAGAGGATGCAGGGAGCCCGCTCCTTGTTGAGTAGGCTTAGTGCTGGGGTCGCTCCTCAGTGTCCTGTGGGATCACATGTCCCCACAGTTGAGGAAGGGACAGGGCATCTCAATGAGACACAACAGTATCAAACCTCACCAAAGGTTCTTCCTGGTCATGTTGCTTGCTTTGCTCTTTCTTTCTTTCTTTCTTTCTTTCTTTCTTTCTTTCTTTCTTTCTTTCTTTCTTTCCTTCTTTCTTTCTTTCTTTTCTTCCTTCCTTCCTTCCTTCCTTCCTTCCTTCCTTCCTTCCTTCCTTCCTTCCTTCCTTCCTTCCTTCCTTTCTCCTTCCTTCCTTTCCCTCCCTCCCTTCCTTGGGCTTGAACTCTGGGCTTGGGTGCTATTCCTTAGCTCTTTTTTGCTCAAAGCTAGTGCTCTGCTACTTGAGCTTCAGTACCACTTCAGGGTTTTTCTGGAAATGAGAGTCTCATGGACTTTCCTCCTTGGGCTGGCTTTGAAACACGATCTTCAGATCTCAGCCTCTTGTGTAGCTAGGATTACAGGTGTGCATCATCGGTGCCTGGCCAGTCATGTGTTTTTAAGTGAGGAAATGTCTCATCAAGTAAGATTGCAGACTTTCTGCCGTGGAGATGGTGGGTCGATCACCGCGAGTGGAGGCACAGGACAATTTTATCCCCATGTGTGGAGCACACACTGCCCCTCCTTTCACCCAGCCAGCTGCTTGGCTTCCTCCACCTCTGGGGGTGAGCCAACCCTGAATAAGGAATTTCTAGGCATTTCCTGGTGTGTTCTTCATAGCCCAGGGGCTAGCTCACAATCAGACCATGCCCCCTTTCCTCCCTGGGCTAGCTCATTTTTTTCTGGTTGCAAATGAGACCTCAGAGAGGTCTGGAACGCTTCTGGGACAGCTGTTATCCTTGCCGGGACACTGTGGTGGTCGAACAGCACGTCACGGGCCAGGGCATTGCTGTTCTCCCTTGGTATATGACAAGTGAGAAAGTAAGAAGCGGGTTAAGAATCTCACCCAAAGTTGATGATACCAATCAGGAAAAGAGGCGAGATTCGAACTCAGATCTCTCAGGTCCTCATTTGTTCACACACACACACACTTCTTTCACACAGTGTTGCCTCTCTAGACAGTATCCTTGTGTGGGAAGAACAATGTCCTCTCATATACATGAGCCACCCATGATACACAGAACCCTAAAACAATTAGGATGCAGAACTTTCCAGCATGTCATTCTTAGAAATACTCACTATCCATTTGCTCATTTGCTCCTGTCTTCACTGGACCAGAGAGCTGAGCACTCTCAGAAGCGTCCTCGGTTCTGTGTCGCTTGCCTGACCTGTGGGATGTCGTCATGGTCCACAGACGCCCAGCCATGGCCCCAGCATTTGGCATGCTTGCGGTTTTCAGAGCGGCATCTGCAGTGGCTATTTTGCGTAGTGCTAAATCAACACTTCAGATTCATGCGAGGAGAACACTGAAACTGCTATGATGGGAAAAGTATTTGTGGTGCCAACAGGTGACCCTCTAGGCCTTTAGGGTCCCAGGTACCATCCAGAGGCGCGCACGACATCACAGGGCGGGCTGGGGTTCTACCCTGGATGAAAAAGAACTGCACCCCAGCCAGCTCTCTGAGGTCTCATTTGCAACCGGAACACCGAGCTAGGCCAGGGAGGAGAGGACTGAGGGAAAAAGTGAGGTGGGGGGGTGGGGGGAAAGGGCACGGGAGAGAGCGGCGCCCACACCTCACAGTCCTGTGCTGTGTGTAAGGCGCTCGGCTCCATTTACCGTACACCTTGGTTTGCGGTTTGACTTTGGGTACTGTGTCCAGTGAGGTGCTGGGGAGACAAGGGTGGGCGAGAGGTGGCCCCAGGCTCCAGGGATACAGAATATGCCCAAACATAGGCTAGCGCTCTGTGGGAGTTTCTAGAAATGTGGCAGAAACAAAGTACACATGGAACTCAGAAGTGACAGCAACAGCCTGTTTACAGAGAATGGATGAGCGCACAGAGAAGCTCACCGCAGACAGGCAGGGCACACAGCCCCTTTCCCTAGTTCGGTCTGGCCTTTCCAAAGTTATCTGCTTCCCTGAGACCCCCATTCCCCCGCCGCCCTCTGCTCCCACACTTTCTGAGGCCTTTGGGTAGCCCCCTCTCATGTCCCAACGTCTTGTCTGCAGGAGATGCTCAAGCAGGGTGGTCTCCTGCGGACCCTGCTCTGCTCTGGAGTCTGTGGTGGGCGTGGGGTGGAAAAGGCGTGTCGGACATGGCTGCTTGTTCTCACTAGCCACATGAGGTGGCCCTGGGGTCTGTCCAACCCTGCAGGCCACACGCCTCCCTTCCCTCCCCCCATGCACCCCTGCATGCCACACTCCCCTCCACCTCCACACCCCTGCATGACACACGCCCCCCTTCCCTCCCCCCACGCACCCCCGCATGCCACACACACCTCCACACCCTTGCATGCCATATGCACCCCTGCCCACTCACCCCTCCCCTGCACCCCCCATGTCACACACGCCCATCCCCTGCCCCACCTGCAGGTGCCCTCCCCTCTGGAATTCAGGGATTTGATCTGCAATGCCACTGAGCCTCCTTGGTGATAACCAAGGTGTCTTTCTTTGCCTGGACAGAGAGCGAGGTACAGCCACACATTAGCGGGCGTGGGGTGGAATGTAACTCCTCCTGTAAAGGCTCCAGCCTCTTAACTTGCTCTGATTTCTAAAGTCCAAACCTCAAGGAAAGGTGACATGTTGCCACACGGCATGTTCCACGCGCCCTGACCACAGGCGGTGGACTGATTGTAACATTGACTGTAAAATGTTGTGCGATCGTGCCCTGGGTTCTCGGTGCAGTGCCCTGGGCTCCTGTTGGAAGACTGAGGTTTAACTGGTTACCAGGCCAGGAGGTGGACAGCACTGGCGTGACAAAGAATCCAACTTCCAGAGCAGAAGACTGGGAGCGGAAGTCCCTGCCTCCGCGTTTTCCTGTTGAGGGCCTCTTGCCCGGCCACGGCAGTGATCTTCCTGGATCTCCCTATGCTCTGTTTAAAAGTGTATGAAGGCAAGGCCACCAGGCATGGTGGTCCAGTGCCACAACCAAGGTTTAGAAGGAATGCTCCTTTGGAGGAGTGGAAGATAGCAATAATTTGCATGCTGAGTCTGGCCGGGTGTTTTCACAGGTGACCTGTGTGCCAGTCACAGTACGAGAAGACAGCTCCCTAGAGAGAGCCTTGGCGTGAGGACAATCTGTGGACCCATCTCTGTCAGGCAGGGATGGTGTGATCGTGGGCAAGCCATTCTCTACTTGACATTTCCCCTTGCTACTTGAGAGTCATCTATCTTCATTATGTAACAGTAAGGAGGTGAGACACTGACACTGTTTTCAAATGTCCAATTCACAAATTTTGAGGAGTCATTAAAAGAACGTGAGACTCCAGTTAAATAACATTCTCCAGTTGAATAACATTCTCCAATACTGACTCCTTAATTTTACTTTTGCTAGAGGATGAGGGTATTTTGAATGGTTGGGGTGATGTTGATGCTCATTCACCTCAACCTCACTCTCTGTGCACGGATGTACTAGGACCTAAGTAATTCTCTACAAGTTACTATGGAGTAAAAACCCACAAGGAGACAATTCAATTTCCAAATGTAAATTCCAGCCACACGGCTGTGACTGCCGCCTGGAGAGCAGTGAGGCTTTCCTACAAAACCTGATCACCTTTGACAATGGTGCTGTTCCCAGGAAGTGGTTTTTCAACATTAAAAGAAACTGCTAAGAACGGAAGAGGATTCATTCCTGGAAAGGTGGAAGTTTATGATTGTTATGCATGAGTTTCAGGGTAGAAAGGCAGAAATGACGGGAAAGACATGAATGGTCAGTGTCATGTGTTCTGAAGGGTTTGAGTCTTATTTATGCTCTGTTATTTGTAGAGCATGGGGTTCTTGTCACAGCCCACACAGAAGGGTCTCTCTCCCGTGAGGTCTCCCCTATGCATGAGGAAGTTCCCTCCATGGTACTGAGCTCCTGGTGCAGAATCTGATCCTAAGTGGAACAACAAATTCAAATCCCAGGTATTTTGCTACAACACCAAGATTGGGATGACCAAGCAGTGTGAACTTCTTACAGGCAAAAATGAGGAGGCCAAATCATCCTGGGAATAAAGACTGTACCTGATTTCCTTTATCTGGCCTTCTTTATTTGGTATTGAAGGACACACTGTTGGGGAACTTTCTTGTGGCAGTAAAACTAAACTGTGGGTGTTCCGTTATTAATTCCTTCTATTATTCTTCCAAAAGATTGTGATATTTCTGCCACAGAATCAAGTGACAGAGAACTCTACTTTGGGCCAGATTAAAGAGTTGACCATGCTGGGTTCTGGCAGCTCTGTCTGTAATCCCAGCCACTCAGGAGGCTGAGAGCTGAGTACAGAGGTTTAAAGCTGGCCAGACAGGAAAGCGTACGAGATTCTTCTTTCTTAAATTTCCTTTATTGTTATTATAAAGGTGACATAGTGAGATGCTACAGTTACATGAGTCGGGTGATGAGTGCATTTCCTTTTGGACAGTGCTTCCCTCCCATCTCCACCTGCAAGTTCCATAGTTCACTTTCAAAAGTGTCCAGAGAGCTCCACTGTGGTACTTGTTCACTTTTCCCCGAGCTCTGTGCCCAAGTCTCCCTCCTATAAACAGACAAAGGAAACAAACCAGATAGGAAGAAAATAAACAGAAATAACAACAGAGAAAAGAAACCTCTCATTTCCATTCCTTGGAGCTCATTTCAATAAATACTGTTTTGTATGCTCAGAGGCACACAGGCACTGTGCCTTTGCATGTCTCCAATTAATTGCTGAAGAGCTGGAAGTGGAGCTGTGGCTCAGGTGGTAGAGCACCAGCCTTGAGTGGAGAAGCTGAGGCTGAGTTCAAGCTCCGGTACAGCAGACCCACACAAGAAGAGTCGGCTGCCGACTGGTGGTTCAGCCTGTGACACCATGTCCAGGGTTGCGATTGTCTCAGCCACGTGACGCTTCCCAGCCCAGGGTGGCTGCGCCTGCACAATGCTCTCATCAGCATTGGCCAACAGCAAGGGACAAAGCAGGGTAGCCTCTGTGTGGATCCGCTCCCCCGAGTGGCTGCATTTGAGGGACGGCTCGAGTCCTGTGGACTCCGTGGTCTTGGGCAAGACATGGTTGGAACTAGATTATCCTTTTAAGCCCAGCTTAGAGGGCAGTGGGGTCTCCTTGTCTATGATGGCTAGAAAGGGACACACATCCTTCTGGGACTCGGCTTCTGTCGGCGATTGCCACCATCCCGGGCTTGGGCATCAGGTCACGGCCAAGTCCTTTCCTCAGGGTCCAGGCCAAGCCGCCCCAGCGGGACGTGCGCGCGCCTCTGTCTTCCACGGTGCCACCCAAAGGCCTTGGTCTGCTTGTCACACAGTGGCCTTGGCAGCGTGGTGACGGGGCTGCCACACATCCCTCCTTCTTCCCGGATGCTGGCGATGCTGGCACCCATCAGCAGGGTGTGTTTTCATTATTATTTTAATTTCATGTTGGCAGAAAGACACTGTCAGATAGTGCCCTTCAAGGGAAAGCCTTGCTTTGGGGGGCTGTTCAAATCTCTGCTTTTGGCTCAATGTTCCTCAGCACACATGAAGCACATATTGCTTTTCCCTAAACTGTCCTCGCGCGGCACTTACCCTACTACTGGGCGACATGTACCCCATTTCTGGAACGTAGCCGTGCCTCCTGGGGGGCCCTGGAAAGGCACCGGAGGGAAGGCCTACCCTGGGCAAGCAGATCAAGACTGAACGCTGGGTAGCACTTCTGCCAGGCACTGGAAGAATTAAACCGAAACGTCAAGCATATTTAATCAAAAGATGGCCTCTATTTGACTCTCAATACCAGCTCTGTACTACCAAGGACTACTTGAGTTGATACATGTTGGTAAAATATTATTTTCATATTTGGATCAACCTCCCACAGATTCCTCCTGGTAACAGTAATAAGGATCTCATACCACTCATTTCTTCTTTTATGAGTTGAAATAGCGTGGTACAAAAGGGCTAGTGAAACAGAATTCAAAGTTTGAAGTGACTATGACAGTATTGGTAATTGAGCTTCTGAAATATCATCCTAAATATTTGATTCTGAGCCACAATGGGAAATGAGTTATAGAAAATGTCAAAAATCCCAAACAAGTGCACACACACACACACAACACACAACACACAACACACAACTGCAAAAGTGACAGGTGGCACACACAATTTTGTCTCTAAATAGATACTACAAATAACAGAATATTTAGAAGAGAGTCAAAGCAGAAATGAGAATAATTGTGAAATGACCTTATCAGGCCATAAAACACGCCACCTCTGGAAAAATGATGGAAGGATGACATTGATCAAGATGCACTGTACTCATAAATGACGTGAACTGATACCCTTTATACACCTACTTAAGGCTAATGATAGGAAAACCTCTGGGAAATTAACATCCCAAGCTGACACTATGTATCTTATCATTTATTTACCTCATGAATTAAGGCTGGCTCTTGCCATCTAACTTCTGTGCAGGCCCGCAGTACGGTGTGTGTCCTGCACGTTTACGTGTGCTAGGGAGACATTCCAGTCCCGAGCACCTCACCTTATTGTAAAAGAGAACAGATGGATGGCTTCCTGCGGACTGAAAGTTCCATCAAGGGTGAAAACACTGCAGGTCCAAGTCGGGGTAGCTATTATAAATGTTACCCAAATAAGATCCAGAAACAGGAAGCCCCAGACCAGGTCCCTAAGGCAGGCACGCGTCTTAAATGATGTCATTTGTCAAGTTTCCAGCGTCTCGTGGTGGGGAGCAGAGAGAGGCAGGCCTGTGGGGCCCCGAGACGTTATATCCTCATTAGCTGCTCTGCCACCCCCAGCCCAGAGCGGCGTCCCTCTGAATAACGGCAGCAACTCCTTGTCACCGCACCTTCATTAGATAAATACTGCATGTAATACTAATGACCACTTACAGAGGCTCTCCTCCAATCTCAAGGAGCCCCATTCCCATGCAAGCAGACAATTTATAGAACAGACAGAGCATGTGAAACTTGTCATCTCTTTGCAAACTATCCCTTGGATTTTTCCTTTAAAAAAAAAATGCTGAAATCAGTCAACAGCAAGAGTCATTGCTAATGGACCCCAAAATGATATTGTCGGTATTTTTCCTATGCAAAACAGGCTTGGAGGAAAAAGTGCTGGGCTGTATAGAAGTCCTGACCCGGATGGTTCCAGATCTTTGGGAGGCCTTTCTTTCTTCCACCGTGCCCGGGCAGCGACCTTACCCACCATGCGGAGTAGGCCACACCGGGGCACAGGGAGAACTGGGAAATCCTTCATCCCCACGACTTCTCTGCCCTGGCCCCTTCTCTAAAACAAAGCCTGACAATGGCCCTGAATTATGGATGCTCTTTTTGTGATATGTAATACAGTTGAGAAGAAAGGTGCAGGGAACCCTCACAGCACTTCACCTCCCATTACAGGCTGGTCTTCAACACAAATCCCACAGGACGAAGCTGATGCCGAACTGTGACCCTCAATTTACAAATCATTTTTCAAAAGGACAAAAAAAAAACACGTTAAAACATATTTTTGGCATTATCTGAATGGACGGAATCGTTCATGCTTGTTTTCTGAGAATAAACGAAACCAGCACGCATTGCAGTTTCTCAGTTTGAGGGACAGAGAGAGCACATGAGGTTTTCAGATTATGTTTTATTTTAAACCCAAGTGTTTGAGTTTTATTTTTACATAGCTGAATTTAGCATATTCCCTCAAAACATAATAAATTTCTATTCTGTGGCTTAAGGGATCCATCAGATAAAATGTTGGTCTTTCATCTTTATTAGCCTCCCATTAAAATGAAAGAAACCGGGATACACTTCAGTTTCCAAGAGGCAATTGAGTTGGTAATGTCTTCTGTCCTCAAGTCTTTAGGCAGAGAGAAAGTGCATGATTGCTTGCATTTCACACAATCTATCTGCATAGCAAGCAACGGAGCTCTTCAGACGTACACTGTGTTAAATTTGATACTATTCTTTGATTAGATTATTTTATTACCACATTTTTCCATTAGCAGTCATTTCTTAGGCTTAGCCACACTCATAAAATGAGTCCCCCACCCACCTCTCCCCGCCCTGGTTTGTGTATGGAAGAGCCAGGCAAAGTCTCTTTCTGTGTTGCTGCAGCTGTTGGGTCTGGAAGGGGCAGATTAATAACCAAGCACCACACTGGATGAGGCTTTCTGTCCCTGCACCGATGGCCCTGTGCTATGACGAGGACACAAAGAGTCTCGCATCAGGCCGCTACCCTTCTTCATAACTCAAAAGCGTCACAGTGGCAATAGCCTCCAGTGCTATTTGTCTTTAGTGCAGTTGTGACACTTCGGCATGATCCATAATTTGGCAGCTATTTACCGTGACATTTCCCTTCAGTGCAGCCATAACATTCAGTGAGGCCATTATTTGGTTCCATTTACCATATAAATTGTATTGTTGTGCGTGCATGCTGGCGGCTACATTAGGTACCTGAAAATGAGTAAATCTTGTAAAACAGATACTAACGGCTCTTCAGCATCGAGATCTTCCTTGCTCTTCTGATGCAGCGAAAGATGAGTGGAATCTGGTCCCAACTGTCCTGGAGCCCCTTTAATTGAGTTCGTATTTATTAAGCCCTGAAACCTAGGACTCTGCGAAGATCATGGGCTGGGCTTCACCTTCGGCTGGAATGGCACCGTGGGATTCTGACTCCATGATGGGCATGATGGAAGCCATTTGGGTGATGAAGGTTAAGGATGCGTGGTCCTTTCTGGCCTGACTCAGAGCCCTGCGGTGACTCACGCAGGGCAGGCTGCATGGCTCCCATGTGGCCAGGGGATGTGTGTACTGCCACTTACAAGAAGTGTTTCATTCCAACACAATGTTGGAGAAGTGAAATGGGAACACAGGCTACCAGAGATCAAACCCACCTTCTACCTCCAAGAACCTCCAGTGAGAAGCAAACGTGCTATTGTACATGACTCGATTTCCTACATGAGCACGGAGCTGTAGCCTGGGTCCTCAGGCTGTGGACGTGCATGGTGGCAAGGCTTGCCCAGGATGGGCTCTCGGATCCTGTCGGCCGTCCCTGCTAGGATCTGGGAACTTCACTGTGAAAGGAGCACAGAGTTATAGTGGCCCTTTCCTGTGCAGAGAGTAATTAAGAAATTAAAATTAAAATTCCCCCTCGACTCTATAATTCCCCTTTCCCAAACTTAGCATTAATATTTGCAGCTAAAAAGAATAGGGAAAGTTTCTACTTTGTAGTATGTATAAAAGGTATCAAATCTCAGATAGATACTTCCAGGTACATCTGTGTTTGCAGAGTGACTTTCCCAATAGCTTAACCAGATCAAATAAGGAGGGAAGTTCTTCCCTCACATGTCTATTTTGATAGTTTGTTAGTGATTTCTGGGCAAAAGAAAAAGAAAAAGAAAGAGCGGCTACTTCCTGAGCAAGTGGGCTTTGCAGACAGCTGACTTTGCGCCTCTCCTGTCAGCTACTGAGCGGCGGGGCCAGTGCTCCCAAGGTGAAGACGACTCTGGCAACTATTTTCCAGACTGATTTTTAAATCTCATCAAGCGGAGGACATACTGATTTGATCAGGTCCTACATCAGGAATTAATTTACTTCCCTGGAACAGTAAAATCTGGAATGAGACTGTCCATGACTAAAGAGTCAATGTAAACATTTTACCTCTTAGCCATAGAAGGAACTTTTATTGGCACATTTTCCCCCTAAAGGAGAAGAAGAGAGTGAGGAGGAGAGGGAGAGAAAAACAGAGAAGGGAGGAGGAAGGGAGACACTGGAGGAGAGTATTCATTAACATCTAACTTTTATTTTAAGATAGATCCATTTCCAACTAAAAATAAATTGATTTGAGTAATTCTGCAGCATACAGTGCTCATTTTCTCTCTCCTTTGATTTATACCCTCGTTCTGTTTTCACAGTTTACTGCTGACAGGGTGAGGTAATTCGACTACGATTTTCCCAGTGTTTTTCCCCATGTACATATAGTCCACAGCTCGGAATGTGGCGTCCAGGCCGGTGAACCTGCCCTCTGGAGACAGGTCTCCCCGGTCCACCTGGCAGACCAGCTCCCCACCCTCGAACAGCTCCAGCAACCGCTCCATGGCTCCCTGGTACTTGGAGAGGTAATGGTTCAGAAAGAAGCCGTGGATGCTGGCAGATTTCTTCAGCAGTTTGGCTGGCAACGTTCCTGCGTTCACAGGCGAAAGGCCAGAAGGACTTTGGTAGCCAGAGATAAACCCAATTATTATCAAGCGCCCTTTGGTGGCCAAGGCGTCCACGGCCAAGTCAAACATGGCTCCCCCAACGGACTCATAGACCACATCCACCCCTTCCGGGTACTCGCTCTTGAGCACGCTTCCCACGGGCTCGGCTTTGTAGTTGATAGGACGGTCGCATCCAATGGATTTCAAAAAAGCCGACTTCTCCTCAGAAGAGCAGGTTCCAATTACATGGCACTTGGCTCTCTTGGACAGCTGGACAGCAAACTGTCCTGTGCCCCCCGCCGCTGCTGTCACCAGAACTTTCTTCCCCTCTGACAGCCCTCCCATCTCCTGCAGGCTGAGGTAGGCGGTGGTGCCGCTCACCAGCAGGGTGAGGTACTGTGGCTTCAGTGAGGGCACTGGGAAGGCGGCTCTGGCAGGTACCACTGTGTACTCAGCAAAGGACCCAGGTGACAGGTAAGCCACCGTCTGGCCCACTGTGTATCTAGCGCTAGCAGAGAGGCCTAAGGCCACCACCTCTCCCAGCCCTTCAAAGCCTATGTCAAACGGGGGCTTCACTGATGGGTCATAGCGGCCGGCTGAATAGTTGATGTCAGATGCATTAATACCAACAAATCTAGAACGAAACAAACACACACATGTATTAAGATACTTTCTTCGTGAAGGTCTTCATATTGTGCCGAGAAAAAAAAAAACTCTTTACATCCAGTGGCTGTGGCGGGGTTGCAACTGTAGGACCCGATGGAATTAGACAAAACCAGTCCTGCTCTGTTAAAAAAACAACAACAACAAAACAAAACTCCCCAAACCAAAAAATGGTCATCTACCAACTAGCTCTACACTCAGAGTTTTGGCATATTTTCTGCTTTATATCAGTTTAGGGAGAATTTTGTATCACTTTAGTCAGCAAGTGATTTATTTCATGTGTCACTTGCTTCTATCCTCTTCCTTTCAAAAGGAGAAACAAGTAGAAAGAAAAAAAAAGACAGGAGGCCCTCATTATATACAACTTCACTGGGGCTAGGAGTTGGAAATTAATTGGCCTCTTAACAAAGATGTTAAAAACAACACTGGGATAAAATATATCCAAAGAAGTACACTGGTATTGATTCTGGCAACAATTTAACACTTCAGATAATAATAGTAATGACAATGATATTATTAAAGATTGATGGGACATGCAAGGTCATCGGTTGCTACATGTGACTGCTGGGGCTGGTTGGAAATGGCTGCAGCGAACTCTCTCTCTGGTGCAAATATGTCTGGTTTGAAAACACGCATTTTGATTAATTGGAACACAAATCGGAGAGAATGATTTTTTTATGGAACGTTCAACATTGTACAGTCCCTTCCAGATGAAAAGGAAAGCCAGTCATTGTGTTTCTCCTCCACACGAAGCAGAGGCCTAGTGATTAAGACCAGATGATTAGTTTCATTTCGGTATCCAGACTCACTTTGATTGTGAGGCCAGAACCCCCCCCCCCACCCAGTACACATACACTTCCTATCGACAATACCCCGATATGCAGGGGGACCATCTGCTAAGACTGTCAGGAGGTGGCATTGACACTTTCTCGGACCCCAAACATGCCATTTCCCCCTGCAATGAGACCAGAAGATGGAGCATCTGGTGGCGGGAGGCGAGCTGGCCAGTAGGTCGTTCAGGAAGAATTCACTTTTAAGTTAGTAAGCCAGCCCGGTGGAAGGGTGTATTCCACGTCGCCTACACACTCCTCACGGCGGGCCCTGGCCGTCCACCATAGAGAAAGGTCTGGATGAGGGCGCAAGGCCGCCCCGTCGGGCTCCCGGGGCCCCAAGGCCGCGGCGCCCCGGACGCACCAAGGCCGCACGGCTGGCCGCGCGCCTCCCGCTCCTGGCGCTCGGCACTGGTCCGGTGTTGTTGGAGGGGCAGGAAGCCGCCGGTTTCGCGGCCCTTGGAAAGGCTTCGACTACCCCGGCAGCCGCGCCGGCCCCGCCGAGCACCGGCCCGGTCTGGGTGGAAGGGATGCGGGGTGGCTCCGAGGGACGCCCGGCTCGGCTCCTGCCAGGGGCCCCCAGGCGTCTGCGGCACGGAGCCGGAGCGCCCAGGCTGGGGCGCGGAGAGGAGGGCAGCCCGGTCCCCCCTCCGGGCCGGGCGGCAAGGCCAAGTTCGGCAGGGCTCGGCCCTGCGGCCTCCCGTGGAGAGGCGCGGCCACCCCTTGAGAGGGACAGGGTCCGCAGGGGATCCTCGTGACCTTTGCCCCTTGCACCCGAGGTTGTCGGGGCCTGGCACGCCGGCCTTCTCGGGTCCCTGGGCCCGTGGTGGTCCGGAGGCGCCCACCGTCCCCGGAATCCCGCTTCGAGGACGCCACGCGCCTAGATGCAACTCCACGCGGCCAGTCCTCACCGCGGTCCTCGCCGGGCTTTGGGCGCCAGCGGAGGAAGGGCTGGAGGCGCGGGGGTCGCCAGGCTAGGAGCAAGGCCAAGGGCGGCCGGCTGCGAGGGAGGGGAGGGGAGCCGAGGGAGCCCGGGCCTGGACACCCCGCGCCCGCCCTGGGGAGCCGGTGCTCCCGGCAGGCGCAGCTCCCAGCGGCCCAACGGGCGCCCCCCGACTCTCCCCAACTCCGTAAGCCTCCCGCCTGTGCGCGCTCACCGGCGCCGACCCCTCCCCGCGGGCACGGACAGCAGGGCACCCGAGCCCGAGGAAAACCTCTCCAGTCCGAGGGCGAGGGCCGGCGCAGACTGGAGCCTAGGCAAGGAAAGCATCCCACCCCACCCTCCGCCCCTGAAAAGAACAGTACAGATAAAGAGGGGGAGGGGGAGAAGAAAAGGAGCCAAGAGAGCTGGGCCTGGGGAGAGGCCAGGCGCCTACCCCAGCCCAGCCCGGCGCCCGTCACGCACCTGAGCAGAACACTGTGAGATTTGGGAAACGAAGTGACCTGCCACCTTCTTAGGGTTAAAAGAGAGACAGCGAGACAGAACGAGAGAGCTAAAAATAGTGCGCAAACAGACTTAACCTGGTGCGTTCTTTCTTTTCCCAGGGATGAGCAGAGGAAGTTGTCCTCAGGAGTAACCCGGTAAAGGTGAGGGCTGGGCTAGCACCGCCGGAACATTCTAGAGCGATGTTACACACCCCTCCGCACAGCTTTTCTCAATGGCAAACTTTCTTTTCCGAGCAGCCGCCTGTCGGGGAAGCCCTTCCTTCCCTGTGGATGGAGAGCCTGAACCTGGTTCACCTGGAAGAGGGTGGGCAGGTGCTCCCCGCGGGAAGAGTCAGCCCAGACCTCCCAACAACCCAATCCGGTTTAACCATTTATTCCCGAGGAGGTTTTATTTATGCCAAAAATGCGGGGGGCTTGCATCACTTTTTAACGCAGCGAGCACCACCGTTTCGGGAGCCTTGTCCTGAATTGAAATCAACTCCAGGGCAGTACATTATTAGACCTCTATTTAAAAAAATCGGTATAATGCCACAGAATGAAGGACCATCGAGGGCTGGATTTTTCAGTAAAATAGCTAAAGGGCCAGACAAGGATCCGGCCCCTTCCAATGCACTCAAAACGGGCTCCCTTTGCTTTGGCGTTTACATTCTCTGCTGTGGATTCGAGGTCGAAGTTAGAGGTCAAGTTGTTCTTACAAAACACACTACGTATATTACAAGGCATTCTTGGCCGACGCGGAAGGAAGAGAGGCATGCTTTTAAAACCAACCCGCACTGACTTCTGAACACGGGAGCCTGTCTCCTCCATGTAACTGAATTCAGGGACCCACGCTGCTCCCTGGCCGGGGACCAACCCCAGTGTCCTCGGGCAGCTGCGGCAGAGCAGCTCTGGGGGGAGGAGGGGGAGAGAACAGGGGCCCCCGACCTTTAGCCTGAAAAAAGAGGAGTGGCCCGCAGGGAACCTGGGCTGGTAGAGGCGGTTCCGGCTCAGCCTCCCAGGTGGAGGCCGAGGCCCAGGCTGCGCCCCAGGTGGTCCCAGGGCCCGGGGTTTCCCAGGTCTCTAACTCCCCACGCCCCTCAGCCTGTCTCCCCGGGGCGCCTCGTCCCCCCTCCCCAGGATCCCACCTGTTTCTACAAGGGATTTTATTCGCGCAGCAATGTGTGTGTTTACAGAAGTGTTTCAGCTCCAAGCTGAATTTTATCTCAAAAAACCAAAAGCCTGCGTGGAACTCCTCCGGCAAGTTTGTGGGAAAAGGTTCCGTGGGTCTCCTCTCCACCGGCAAAGCCGAGGGGCGCGCGGGGCGTGGCACGCGGAGGCGCGCTCAGCCCTTCTTTTCCCTTGGCGGGGCCGAGTTCTGACTCCCTCTCCGCACACCGGGAAGCTGCGCCCCGCACCCGCAGCCCCGAGGCCGGCCTTCCCCGAACACGCGCGCGCGCCACCTCTGACACACCCTAGCAACTCCCTCTGGTCCCAACAGGTTTCCCGGCCCCGGGCGTCCGGGTCCGCACCCATCCTTCCGGCGGCCTGAATGGAGCTCGGCCCCGGCCCCGTCCCCGTCCCACGGGCCGTCCTGCCCGGGGCCGGGTCCGCACCGCCCCGCAGACCCCGCGTCCCGGCCGTGCGTCCCTGCCCGCCGTGCCCTGCAGTGGCACTCGACACTCACTCCTCCCCGGGGAACTGTTCGCTCTGCATCCCACCACGCCACGGGAAGGGGCTCAGCGCGCCGAGGGGCGCCGAGAACAGCGCGGGCAACGCGGGCACCGGGCGGGCACGGCCTCCGCGGGGAGGCGGCGTTCCTTCCGGTCGCCACTTACTAAAGATCAGTGAGGTGGAAAGACGTGACCGGGCGAGTGTGGGGTGAGCGAGACCCTCGGCAGGTCTGACAGTGACCAGGGTGGCCGCAAAATCGGCGAGCCACGCCGGGGCCCCTGCTCGGGCCGGGCCCCACGGCCCAGGACACGCGCCAAGCGCCCGTCCGGGCGCCCCCGGGGGCAGACCAGGAGCCGGCGCCGCCCGCGCGCGCACCTCGGCGGCGGGGAGGACGCCGCACGCCCGCGGCGCGCTCCGCCAGGCGACGGGCTGCCGAGTGCGGCGGGGACCGCAGTAGCCGGACGGGCCCGGGATTCTGTCCTCCAGGCCACCGTGCCGGCTCCGCCGCGATTACGGCCGCGCCGGAGCCGAGACCGCCGGCGGGTGGGCCGGGCGGGAGCCTCCCTTCTGGGTCCCGTCGGTTTTATCCCGTCGGGCGAGAGGAAGGGGGAGGGGAGTCGGGGGGGGCGGGGAGGGGAATCCCAAATTAAAATCATCCCCCCCCACCCCGGCTACTAGGACTTTGGGTGGCACGGAATCTTCACACCGGCAAGTCGCTTCACGCCGGCCTTCGCCAGATGGCGGCGGGTTCAACTTGCCGGGACCTCGCCAAGTCAGGCCGTGCGCCCGAGCGCGCGCCGCGGCGTGGGCACGCGGGCGGCCCGGGGGCCGAGCGGGGCGGGGACGCGCGCCGGGCGGGCTCACCGGTTCCGGACGAGGAGATCTCCGTCCCCGGGGAGCGGCACCGGGCAGTCCCGGAGCAGGGTGACGGCCTCGCGGAAGTTGGGGCTCAGCCGGGTCACCACCAGCTTCTGCATGACCCGGGGGATGGCCGAGCCCTGGAAGTCCAGGAAGTGGCGCGCGTACGACATGTCCACGATAGCTCGCGCCCCGGCCGACGCCAGCCGCTGCATAG